>NC_091931.1:14808360-15123360 GCF_041260155.1 Ptychodera flava | reverse complement strand
GAACGGGCTTACAGTGTTTATCTGTGTGGCTGAGATCGTATATCACACCAGCTATCAGGTCAGCTAATGAATGCTTAACTGTGATTACAACAAAGTTGTATTTTCTGTGCAAACGAAAGATGAATGAATCAATTAGCCTTTGTGGCACATCAATAAAGATCAAGCTATCCGGGTTAAAGTTGTTTCCTTAGCTCCCAAATCTTTTCTCTTCTGTCATTAGCCGTGTCAGAAGGGTTTTCTGATGTGAGCTTGACCATTACAGTAGATGCACTCGTGCATGATAGTTTCATATCTCTACATCTAATTCTCTGTCATCCGTCGTGGAATTTGCTTTGCTTGTATGGGGTGACGTTTCACACTGTTTGAGGAATGCCCACTTAATAAATTGAAAATTCCGGCAGGGATGCCGGGCCTGCCTATCGACTTAAGCCAAGGCATTCCCCAACTTTACATCTTAACATTTCTCAGTGTCTAATAAGGTGCTGTCATGTCATATGGAGGCAGTCAAAAACTTTGTTCAACCCTGTAAACACCATGTTTGCTATCATGGTTTAGCTAAATCACATCGCTCTCTGTGGCAAAGTTCAACTTCTGCACAAGTAACGGGGTGAGGGTGGGGTGGGGGAGGGGAGGTAGAGGCTTTTGAACTCTTACAAAGTTTACACTGTAAATGACAAAACTCTTGCACTACACTAAAAGTCACAATTCCCGTTCAGATAATTTTATTTGAATGATGGCAAGGCACCTAAAATAGGAAGAATGGATTTCATGTAAAGGGCATAACTCTCATTTTACCTATATTTGAAAAAAAAAGCTCAAAAATTATATGCATGAAATTTGGTCAAGATCGATGTCAGTAAAACATGCCAACAACAATGTCACATGATGACACAGTTACCATATTTGCCAAAACTGGTATGAAAATTGGCCAAAAAGCATCACCACAACTTTTCAGACACCAATGACATGATAACATTTTAACCATGTCTACATGCAAACACATTCACTGACTTTGAGGGACACATTCCTAATTGTCATTGATGCAGACACATTCAGATTAAAAAAGAAATCTCCTCAACACTGAAATTCGAGTATTTCAGACATTGAAAACTGGGAGAAAAAACACGCATCACATTGTTATCATCCATCAATTGAACACAGCCGAGTATCAGTGTATCTATCGAGAGCTTCAATTGTCAAATGTGTGTGCCCAATCAGCCACGAGATAAGCCTCCCGGCAAGTAATATAATAAAAGCTACACACACATGGTATGTAGATCAATATTTGCCACTGTGTTTTCACACGTAAAGTGGCAAGCATATCATGTGCCTATATACACTCAGCTCCGGCTGATAGCCCTAGTCAAGTGGAGTCTGAACAGGAATAGTCTGGGCAGGATGAATGTTAACATCATTCGATGCACGCTAACTTCACTGGAGTGACTGCAAAAGAGTGAAACACTTTCACCATCTGAATTTTTCTGTCTGTAAGTATTTCCCTTTGACATTTTAGTTGACAGTGAGGCTGTTTCTTGTCTGTTCCATCTTTTGAATTCTGGTCATTCAAACGAAAATCTTGTTACTAGCCTATTAATGTCTTCTTACAGATGCTCTCTGCATAACTGGTATCAAGTAAGGCAGTGTCCTTACAGCATGCAAAGTTTTTTTGTGTGTGTGTGTGCTTTTATCACACTTTAAGAACTACCTGGTGACACACCATTGAATCACCAACAGATGTATTTTACAGTTTGTATCATTTGAGGTATTCCTCTGAACTCGTAAATCTTACATTTCTACTGACAGTCAATAATCCCTTATCTGTAGATGATGAGGCTGGAGACATCATAACAAATTAAACACGGAGAAATCTAGGCTACAGTACTACCAGTAAAATCTCCTGACTTCAGTTTAAGTAATGCCAAGTCGTGTGTTTCTTTGACACAATTCAAACTCTGGGTAATGGCAGTCTACTTATGGAAATATTCATTACGATAAAAATTCATCATTGATTGGGGAAAAAAAAATCAAAATTTATTGTATTTGGATAATACTTTTTCAGAAAGCAGCAGTCATCTTGGCTAATTTTTTTGTTTTCCTCTGTAAACTTGGAATACCTGCCCAAAACTTTTAGATTTTACTTCAACCAAATGGATAAAAGCCTGTTGGGAAATGATTGATATTCGCTTTTGGTTAAAAGTATCTTTTGCCAGAATTCCTGCCAAACGGAAGATAAATTCTCCTCAGTGTGCAAATGAAAGAAATTCTGAGTGTGCCGACGTGATTTCGGCGAGACAGTAATCACGCACTAGGGGCTTGTTTAACATGGTTTACATGATGAGAGGCTGGGAACACTGGGTGACCCCGACGCGGAAAAGGTGCATGTGTCAATCCACCTTATCAATTGAGAATCTAAAATACCCGTGTAAATGATTCCTGTCAGCGGTGAGTCAGAGCATTATAACTACCTCATTATCAGAGAAATTGAAAGTGTGGACACTTTTCCAACTAAACAGATAAAATTCAGCAACATAATCCCCCAAAAAGCCAGGAAATTCAAATCGTTCTTCTTACTTTAGTAGCTATGCTAGATATGTGGACATCAGAAAAGAATATTTGTAAAAATTTCAGTCTTGACAAAAATAGAACCAATACGGGATGATATGAATATTTCACAAGGATGAAATGTTTCTGGGTGTAAGTTGATACTGAAAACATGCATAAATTACAGAATTGTTGGCTCATTCTTGTGTCTCATCACAGTGCGACAAAATTAAAAATACTTCTCTGAGTTTTCTCATAGTAGTTTGCATGATTTTTTTTTTCTTTTGGGCACAATTCCTTTTAGTAATTAAATGTACATCTTTGCAGCAATATGTTTAGTTTTTGATCAATATATTCTATGGCACACTTGTACATGCAGCTATCATAAATCAAACAAAAAACTAGTCCAAAATCCCAATTTTCCATTGTGACTGACATAACATAATTCAAAACATGAAAGACAGATGACAAACTGACAGACAAACAGACAGGGTCCTCCAACTTCCTGAATGACGTCACATCGTCTTGTTAAACAGTGCACAATTCCCTCATTGCATGCGGTTTGATACTCTCGTACATCCCTGAGGGGGTACATCAAATTTATGACTCAACTATTACCACTTTTTATTAGGCGTTAAAGTTACTGGGCAGAGAATGACAGGCACTGCCGGAAGGATGAAAAATCTGATTACTACTATTTGTGATATTATTGACATGTTTTTTTTTTCAGCAGGAATGTGGTCACACACCATTTGTTTTATTAGAAAACCAGTAAAATGCCACGGCACCCATAACAAACGGGAAATTGCAGAACCGATTTTGTCAGCAAACTTGGCCCATCTGTCCCATGAGATGAGTTCTAAAACAACAATTTATGAGGGTAAAATAAACGTGAAAGGTTGTAAGACTTTAACCAGAAAATCATGCACTTCACATCAAAGAGGCCTGACTGATGGATTTTCACGCGCTATATTTTCTGAGCAGAAACTGCCATCACATAAAAATGTTTCCCTTTATGCGTAATGCTTTCTAATGGTCTGTAACCTAGTCTGCTGATTTGGAAGTTGATCTTAAATTTCATTAAATAACACTTGAAATCATGATAACCGGGCAGGAGTGCGTAAATCACATCTGCACGAATTATTTTGCTTCAATTTTATGAGATTTGACAAGGGCATGAAGGGGCAAACATTGTTTAAACAGGAGTTTTTCACTTTCAAAGGACTGCATTTCACGTAATGTTCAAGAACCACCCATTTGAGCAGTTTTGTTATTCAACTTACCATGACCATATTGTCAGGACTGGGTGTTCTTTTCAAGACTTCTGTCATTATCAATTAATCAGTAGTAATGATTGCTTGATCATTTGGCAAAAAAAAATAGTGCTGTTCCAATAAAAGTTGAAACATGGCTTTCAAAATTAAGGTAGGTAGGTAGGCAGGGATTTTTTCTCCAAAATATTGTTATTTTTTTAATATGCATTTTTCAGGGGTTCGGGATGATCAAACAATGGCCACAACACTTCCAGAAACACTATCATAGCATATAAAGGAATAAAATATCAAAGACATCCTCGTTCAAGCAAAAGTCAAACGTGATGAAACAAACGTGTGATTTTGCAGGTTTTCTCTTTCTTTTTTATACTTCCACATTTACGTAGCTCTAAAAAGTCTAGGGTCAGCAGGTAAAAAAATAGGGTAGGTCGGATTATCGGAATAGCACAATTTTTTTCAGCCTTGGTAATGTGAATATCTCCCAGCAAGCACGCTGACTCAGCCAAAAACGTTCGCACAGGGAAAATCCATTGGTTAAAGAAAGCATACAAACATCAAAATATTTATATTATCCTGTCAAGAACAAATGTATAAATCATTGTAAAAGTTCATTTGATTATGCCACATGCCCCTTTAAGGTAATATGCACCTCGAAAGTGAAATACTTAAACGTTTGCTCTAACTTTCCTCAAGGAATCTTTTAAACATTCTCTTTTAAAATCAAGAATAAAAATAGGGGGTCACTGTGCAAATTTTGGTACTAGAGAAACAAATTACCCAAGATTTACCGATATTAGAAATTCAAAATGGCCGCCATCCCTTTGTTAACTCTATGGAGAAAAATAAAAATTTTCGAATTTCGAAAAAATAAGCTGATGAAAACTTTTCTTTCACCAAGAGCTTTAAAATGAACTCCCACATGTAGTATATCAGAAGAGAATTGTAAAAGTTTGAGAGTCCGAATGTCTGTCCCCGAGGTGCGTTCTACCTTAAGGAGTAGGACTGTGATATCCTTGTATTTCTGTGATTGCTGTGACTTGTGTAGACATAGACTAAAACATCCACTGGCAATGAATATACATTCCTACAAATTTGCATTGATGATAGAGCCAGCGACATGAAAATTAGATAGCATGTACTCTAAAAGGACTAGATTTTTTTTTAGATTGTTAACAATCTGACTTTTTTGGGGGGGGGGGGGGGGGGGCAAAGGTTTCCACAACTGTGATCTGATAGGCAAGTATAATTGTAGTTCATTTTTATAAGGTCATGGATAAAGAGTCGTTAGTGTGAAAGTTTGGTGTCTCACTGAGAAACCATTTTGTTTCTGATTTCTTCAATTTTTGTTTCAAACGTATGGCATAATCTGAAAATATCTTCACTGACAAATGACATCGTCATTTAAATGCAATCATTTAACCGTGAAGCAACACAAACATCGGCTGTAAATTGCAGATGGCCATAAATGGTTTTTGATGTTTTGCAAATCTCTAGTGCCAATTATCTGTAACCCAAAAGTTATATAATCAAATCAATAGTATGAAAACACTAACAGAATGAAAGTCAGACAAGGATATGATTCATGTTGGCTGTCAGCTTCCCTTCACACTCCAAAGTTGTGAAATATCCGGCAACTTTTTTTATCTCACACCTTCCAAAATTCATAATTTAACCTGCAAAGGTTTCGGCGCTTCGGGGGTAAACATTACCCCATTGCTCCTAAAGCTACTTCAAGGATTTGTTAAGCAAGCTTATTTACTTATTTACAAAGTTTGAAGGATATTTTAATCAACTCAGGGCTGGGAGTTCCAAGGTGTAAGTCTTATCTTATTGCATGATTTGGATGAGATGATATGGCATGAAAATAATACCTTTTCAAAAATGTAAGCTGGGTTATACAATATCAATATTTAGTTCGGACAGTGAAGCATTCATTTTGCTGTCATGGAAAGACTACCCTTACTGGTACTATGATATGCAAAGTGTTTCTGTATTACCTTTCTGTGTTAAAAACACCATGACAATGAGCAGGGTACAGTATTTACCTGTTTTTAAATTGGGAACATGGGGATTGTGACCTTTTGGAATTTCAAGTGTCTGGAAACATTGAGTAATTTGCTTCTCCAGCATGGTGACCCTCTGATCTTTATTCATGATTTTGAAAGGGACATGTTTAAAATTCCGTTCAGGAAAGTGTGAGCAAAAGTTTGTGCCTTTCAATTTCGGTGCGCATACTACCATTAATATGCTTTTCAGAGATTTACCACTGTACATATGAGGCAACTGATTACAAATATGAACGGGTGTATTTAGGGAAACAAAGGTACATTAAATTATGTTTTAATAACAAGAGATTGAAACAGCTTTAATCCAAGTCTGACATAACTATGAAATGGCAACACAGGGAAGATTGGGTATGGCTTTTCACCTTCTATAATGTGAAGTTTGTTGAACTAAAAAACTAGAATTCTCAGATTATTCAGAGTAAAACTGTACTGGTACCACAAGGTGTAATCTCCTACCTATGATTCACAAATCTTGGCAGGTGTTACATACATTCTGATAGAATGTGCTCACTCTTTTTGAAACACCTGTCATCACTTCTTTCTTTCATCACCAGAATTTCACATATTATCTTCCTTTCCTGTCTGACTCTGTTGCTTTCTGTATGTTTTGTACTTTGTCCATACATCATTTGGATTTTTTGTCAATTTTTGAATGTTATTACCCAGCACATGCATGTGTGCATGCATGGCTGTGACTGAGATTTTCAGTAAGATTTGTGGGATAGATATAATGGCTTTTTTGGAGATAATGCAGCAAGGCTTTCTTCCATGTTCAATTCAGACAAACCAGTGCTGTAATTTTCCCCATCAAAAATGTTAGTTCAACATGTCACCAATTTTTGTGAATTTTCTATAATTTGTTTGAAAATTTTGGACTACCGGTACTGAGACACCACTTTTCAATGGCTACAGTTTTTTATCAAAATTTTGGCAAAAATCTGAAAAAATGATTGTCTGGATCTGACAACAAAATTTTCCGACTTTATAGTGTACAAAGCAAACGACAAAAAAATGCCTTTGGCTCTCAGAGGGTTAATTAATTCATCTTGGACACAAAGTGAAAAGGTCGACACTGTCTGAGATATAAAATAATCACAGTTGAAGAGTTCAGACTGTCATGATTTGTTAATGGGACATATATCATCTCAATCACAGAAATTTTCTCAACGTTTCGACTTAACAGTCCTTACAGGAAGGCCAAGACCTTTTATCTTTTTTTTTTTACAGAAAATGTAAAATCACTTTAGTGGATTAATTAGTACATACTGACAGGGTTTCATAGTAGATTTAAAAGTACAGCAACATTTCTTCCTTGTCAAATATTATCATTTAAAAATTCACAATGGAATTAAAGAAGCTTTATTGCTTGTCAGCTACATGACAAGAAAATACAGTGTTAGAGATTAGAATCATCAGTCAGCGAGGTCAAGCGTGGGATGACGGTTCTCTTTTATTATCCCATTTTACTCCTTGATGTGATCCATTTTTATCCGGTACAGTAATACTTTTATCGGATTCAATCTACACTACCCACGGTGCTTAAAGTTCATCAGGGATTAACCTGTTGACTGTCAGTCTCCCATGAACAGGTTTGACCTCCACTACAGACTACTGCAAATTCAACATAAGAAGGTTAAAATGTCGGCGTATGCAATTGCTAGTTTTAGGACGAACCAAAGCCAGGATGGTGACTGAATTAATATTGTTCAATGCTAACTGCATGATGCAACAGGTCTGCCGGTGATTTTCTGAAAAATTCATGTAAAATACGAGGAGTCGTGCCGTGCAAATATGATCTTGGGCTACAACAAAGCTACAGAGTATTATATCATTTATACCCGTAAGGAAACATATTTAAATATTCAGCCAACATGAACAGACAAATCTGCTGAAATGAATTAACTTGACTAAAAATCTAAATATTAGATTATCCTAGAGGGAAATAAACATGGGATAAAAGAAAGGATCTCACTATCAGACTTGCAAGCAAGCTATTTTCCATGAAGTTGACTCACTTTCACTGCAATGGGATAAGAAGCTTTTCATGCCTGCAAGCACTTGCCGTAAAAAGTAAGCCCACACTCTATAAAGCATTTATAGCCAAATACAACATTCAATTAACTGGCTCACAGCAAGGTCAAGTGGAAAACGTACCAATCTGTCAAGCACACATTGCAATTATTCAACCCTGGAGGCTGTCATTAGCTCAAGTGTTTAATGCGCCAATAACCTTCTCATTGTTGGTTATATGCATGGATTTTCCATTGGTTATCAAGATTATTTTCTCTTGCCAAGATCAAGTTCATAAAAAAGGTTCCAGGCAGAACTGAAGGCAAAGACAGATTCTTTTCAATGATACCGGTATTGGCAAAGCTTTCTGAGGTGTTAATTCCAGAACATACCACTCACACTGCTTGGTTAGAGGCATGAAAATCTTTCCCAGTGATCATTATTATGGCAAGTTCTATGTAACTTTATATCCCCCTCCCATTTCTGTCAACAGTGATCTAGCCTTGCCGTAAAAATCAATGGGGATCTACTAACATTTGATGGTGGAAGGGTAAATGTGTAACATTTTATGAATAAATACAACTTATTCAGGAAAATATGCACAGCACTGTGTGAAGAAATTATTCAATTTGTGCATCAAGCAATGCCTGAATATACTTGCTTCTATTGCAAATATTGTAAAATACATACAATTTCATTGAAATACAGCAATTATGCAACAATCAGTATAGAGGCCACCGGAGCACACAGAAGCCATTTGAAGTGAATGGTGATATGTGCAGAAACATATAAAGTTAAACGCAAGAGTTTGAAATATAATTCAACATCTATGAGATAACAAAATCAAATGGCTTGCTTACACGAATGCTGGCATGGGTACTTCAATTATTTGATGACAGTAAAACTAAGTTTGAACTCAAAATTATCAACGAACAATGAGGAAACCAGTTTATGTTATAATTAGAGGAAAGCGCAGCCCTAAAGTAAATGAAAATTTACGATGACAGTATTTTATCGAATACATATTCTTGGCGCTTCCAAGTGCATAAAGCATCTTTATTAATATTTCAATTTTTAGTTTGTCTAAAATTAACAAAATACTTGCACATCAAACAAGGAGTCATTTAATGAGCAACATACATCCTTGCTCCGACGGGACTTGAGTCTCTCTGGGAAGCAGTGCAATCAGGATGGTTGTTAGTTACTGCAATTAATGTTATCGAGACCCTGAATATAGGTTGTAGATTTTCATTGATGTCATCTCATTGGTATATCACAGTTTCCGTGTGATTGTGTCATTTTCATATAACGATCTCCTTTTAATTTTAGTTGTTTGCCATGGTGAAGACTAAGAATTTCCCATCTACTGTAACAGCACTGTCAAAACATTGGTAAAAATTTAGTTTTCCTACATAAATGGTGAATGGGCAAATGCCAAATGTTTGACATCTCACAAGCCAAAGTATATCTAATTCCAATCTGTGGGCAACACAGGTTGTTACGTTTTATGCTGAGATAATTTTCCACAACTTCAGGGTTTAATCATTCGCCTAGGCAAAGTTGTCATGGCGTAAAAAATAAGTCATCGTAGATGACACAGTCCCCACTTGTTAATGGGTACTTTGATTACAAATCCTCAGAGAGGATAGAGTCCTCTTCATGAATTTGGTCTGATGTCCTTTTACTAAGTTTGAATAAAATCGGTGAATAAAATCGGTTGAGACGTGCCCTAGTTTTGGCTAACGACATGAAAAAATTGTAACAAAATGGCTGCCATGCAGTCATATTGGATCATATCATGAAACAAATTGACTTACATATGTATGACATAGGTTAATGTCCTTGTACCAACTTTGAATAAAATCGGTTGAGATATGCCCGAGTTATGGCTCTGTACATGAAAAAATCATAACAAAATGGCCACACGGCAGCCATATTGGATCGTATCACAAACCAAATTGACGTCCATGTCTATGACATTGTTCAATGTCCTTGTACCAACTTTGAATAAAATCGGTTGAAACATGTCTGAGTTATGGCTCTGTACATGAAAAAATCATAACAAAATGGCCGCCTGGCGGCCATATTGGATCGTATCACAAAACAGATTACCGTGCATATGTATTACATAGGTCAATGTCCTTGTACCAACTTTGAATAAAATCAGTTGAGATATGCCTGAGTTATGGCTCTGTACATGAAAAAATCGTAATAAAATGGCCGCCTGGCGGCCATATTGGATTGTATCACAAAACAAATCGACGTGCATATGTATGACATAGGTCAATGTCCTTGTACCAACTTTGAATAAAATCAGTTGAGATATGCCTGAGTTATGGCTCTGTACATGAAAAAATCGTAATAAAATGGCCGCCTGGCGGCCATATTGGATTGTATCACAAAACAAATCGACGTACATATGTATGACATAGGTCAATGTCCTTGTACCAAATTTGAATAAAATCGGTTTAGATATGCCTGAGTAATGGCTCTGTACATGAAAAAATCGTAATAAAATGGCCGCCTGGCGGCCATATTGGATCGTATCAAAAAACAAATCGACGTGCATATGTATGACATATGAAGTAATCTATGTACCAAGTTTGAATGAAATCGCTTGAGGCGTATCTGAGATATCTGCGTGAACGGACGGACGCACGCACAGACGGACGCACGCACGCACGCACGCACGCACGGACATGACCAAACCTATAAGTCCCCCCGGACGGTGTCCGTGGGGACTAATTAATGAAGGTTGTGTGGGAGGGCTGGAATGCCTTTGGTCTTTTTTTTATTCGGTGACAGTTGCTGTGAGTGTATTTTGTTCACAATGTCAAACATACAGTGTATACCATTTTCCAACATTGTCACACTGCGAGTAATTGATATGTCATATCATATTAAAAGGCTTCCATATCAGCTAAATTGAATTTTTCAACTTTTGGGGCCCTTTTCAAAAATAGTGAGACTGCTCCCAAGAATCTTGGCTATTTCTGAGTTTTAGAGCGTAACTTTTTTGTGATTAAAAAACACATGGAAAACATGTGTCTGTTTTACTACAGGGTAACGATGTACTACCCAGTAGTATTAGAAAAATAAACATAAACATACATACAAAATGAAAATCCTTTTTAAAATGAATGCTTTCACCATCTCTATATAAGGCAGTATGCCCCTTGGCATCTAAAAGACTTCAACTTTTGCTTAAATTTGGCTCAAGGAAACTTTCAACCATTTTCTTTCAAAGTCAATAATTTAATTTAAACTAGTGGGGAGTTTAACTTGCAAAGTTTGGTACCTGAGAAACAAATTACCCAAGATTTACCAATATTGGAAATTCAAAATGGCCACCATCCCTGTGTTAACTCCATGAGAATAAAAACAAATATTTGATTTTCACAATAATAAGTTGGTGAAAACTGTACTTTAAGAGCTTCAATTTACCTCCACAGCTGCAGATCAGAAAAGTATTGTAAAATTTTGAGAGTCTAAATATCTGTCCTTGAGGCGCATTCTAGTTCAAGTCAATGACTTTGATGATTTACTTTGTAAGACCGTGTTGCAAACAGGAAACCATGGTTAAACAGTTTTAACAGAGAGACCTTGTCGACCAAAACGGGAAAAAAAGGAAAATTGCCATATGTGACATTTTTAATGCTCTCTTATACAATACAAATTGTACTCAGATTAACCCTTTGAGCGCCAATGTCAATTTTTCTCATCTTTATAAAATATACTACAGTCAATTTTTCTCAGATTTTTGCAAAAATTTTGATAAAAAACTGTAGCCAATAAAACATGATGTCCATTTGGTTTAAATTTTCAAAAAATTTCAGCAAAATTCATAAAAATTGGTAAAATGTGGCAGTAAAATTTTGGTGGGAAAAAATTACAGCACTCGAAGGGTTAAACATGGCCTGAATTTCAATTCATTTTGTGTGACTTTGCAAAAAAGAGCTGCCCATTTTAAAATAACGAAAAAACATTACTTTTAGAATGCAGTTCACTGAATTCTTGGTCAGCCGTTTGAATATTCATTGCTGAAATCATGATTGCAGAATTTCATACTAAATCGTTGGAACTGGCAGGGAGGGCTCAATTTTAAAAGAACAGAACGGTTTGCAATGGCGCGGTAGTTACACGGTAAAATGTAATTCAAAAGTGATTTATGTATTTTCTGAAATGGGGAATTAAATATCAACCCTGATTCGACCATGAAATCCACATGTCTGCACACAGAGGCCGTAAAATGCTCAATATAATTTTGATTTGACAATCAAAAACTACCGGATACAGCTATGCAATCATGAACATTTTAGAATGATAATCAAAGCGTTGAGGCTGACATAGCGCCACCGCGGAAATGCATTCAAAGTCATCACAAGCTGCATTCCCTTATACTGACAAATAGGTGCCGTCATACGCATTAATAAAGACAGGCAGTTGTTATGGTAAAACATATTATAATACTGCATCTTATTTCACCGATATTTCTCTCCCTCTGTATGTATTACATAAAACACACCGCCCACTTGGGATGGCAAAACACCACCCTTTAAGACATGCAAAGCATTAACGGTCCAATTTAAGCTGAATTTATCGCATGGCAATGTGAAATTCAGACTATTATTGCTATTACGTCCAGCCAGGGTTATTACAGCCCTATTTTGAGAAGTTAAATGGCTAAATGGTGATTAGGAGGCTTCCATCAAGATGGACCCAGCTTATTTATGTGTATGTGTGTGTTACGCATTAAATTCCATCGTTTGGATTACGTGCCAAGCTCATTGATAAAACTCTATGCATACTTCCATTAGCAAAGGATTGTCTAAGGGCTTTTGTGAGATTTACAGTCAGCATAGGGAAAAACTGGAAAAAAAAAAAATTCCATATGACAGTAAGCTGCATTTGCAAAATTGCAGAGCAGATGATAAATTTCCCAGAGGCACAGTTCTTATATAAAGCACTTCCTTGATAGATAAGAAGAAATTCAGAAATACCACATCCCACACAATTTTTTTTTTAAAGCAGGTAATCTGTCCATTAGAATCTGAACATACAAAGACTTTGCTTAGAAGCCTAATATCCTTTATCATACATTAAAAAAAAGTTGATTTTAATTATCTTATCTATACTGGAGGAAAATCTCTGATGACATGCACTGTTAACAACAAAGAAATTTAGTCTTGGAACTTCCGCCAATATTTTTTTTTTTTTGAAACATTAAACCACTGCATTTGATAGCAAAGAGGAAAAAAATTGGAACCACTGAGCTTATTTTCTAACAGAGAGTGTATTTCCTAAAACATGTCAATTAATATTTCGCATTAAAAATGACTATTTCTTGGGTATAAAACCCTGCCCGAGAAGGCAATGTAATACATACCCACTTTTCTAAAGTTTCTTACACAACACAATGCACAGAAATAACATTTAGAGAACTCAACATTTTGCCTTGTGTCTCTTTGGAAAGTTCTGACTTCAGTGATGAAATGGTTATGCTGAACGATAATATTCATTCCTTTATGTTATGTTGATTTTTTTTCCGACAAAATTTCATTCCAAGAGAGAATGAAATACACAAATCTTTAAATATCATTCTCTTAGAACTCACAAAAAAAATAATTGTCATATAAAATATTAATGCGCTGACAAGATTGGTAGACACAAGTTCAAGGTCACCTTGACCCACTTCATGTCAAAATCGAAATCCCGCTACGACAAATTGAAACATGGATGAGTGTAAACCTCCAGTAATGAGATGTGATGTGATATCTTGAAGAGATATGCCTTTTCTTATCAGCAATTATCCCGGGCCATGCTTGACATACTTCATGTCAAAACTAATTGACACTGGGTGACAATTATAGATGCTTCACAATCGCCCACAACGCCAATGTTGTGTCACACTGGTAGGCATTGTTCGGCTGAAGTACAGCAAGATGTTGTTTGGGCGACGTGGGATACGATAATTTTGACGGCAAAGCACTTCTTTCATACTGTAACAAAATGATGAACTCTTCTTGGTTAACTTACATTATCCCCTCCAATGCAGATGTACAAATTTTCTACAATTTGTTTGATGCCAGCTAGCTCATGTATGTGTACTTCAAATTGTTCACTTATTTGACAAAAACTCCATTCACACTTGAGGCAACTTATGAAAATATTTAACAACTATTTACCATAATGTTCAGTCAAATTCTTTCCAAAATATGGGAATTTGTATATGGGCAGTGGGTATTAGCCAAGTAAAAGCCATGTTCACAATATTTATTCACTCAGGATCACATAGTTGGTGTCTCCCGTTTCCCCCCCCCCCCCCCCCCCACACTTTTGAATTATTTGAGAAATTCCAAATTCCCTTGTATTCAAATATTGGTCAACAAGGCATACATGTACATATGATCTGCTGGACGATATAGAAAACAGAAACACTATGATCATCATGATTGAATTTTCCAGTAGACAGGAAAATCAGCGTTTTCTGGCAAAAACATCACTCAACTATCAGACCGCGAAATCTACTGATATGCATGCATCCAGAGTGCAGTACAGCTGTGATATGGTCTCTAAATCTGATGAAATAAGAAAAATTAAATTTTATTCTTTCTCGCCAAATACCTCAAACAGTAATTCAAAATCTGTCATCCAGGAATAAAGCAGCAATTAAAAGTTATACTGTAAGGTATTAAAATTAATTGCGTGTCAGAAAAGACTCACGCCTGTAAGGACCGACATAAAATAAATCATCCGGAGCATAAAAGTCAGAAAACGGGACATAAAAAAATTTGATCTTCATATATGAGTTACCATTGATTCTGAACGACGACCAGAACTGATAAAAAATATGCAATCTTCACTGTATTTGATTGCATGCTACCAGGTCATGGTGTCAAACCGTCCAACAGGATTTTTGATTAATGAATTTTTTTATGTGAAAATTTCAAGTCTCTTTAAAGTTGTTTCATGTGAAATATTAGCAGAGAACTTGACACGATACGAAAAGTGAAAACTGTTGGAATATATGTTTCTCAAAATTCTCCATTGCAATGTCACAGTACTGGTGCGTAGGTTCAAGCATTTACAAGAGCAAAAATATATTATGGTAATTGCTATTAACCATAGATTTTTAGGTTTTGGCAAAATGCCCAGTTTTTATGTGAAAGTTTGCATAAAAAAGAATTTAACAAAATTAATAAAGAAATCATCAAAAGTTACAGCTACTGGCCTATTAAAAAGCATTGCCTCATCTTCAATGAAACTTTTCTCATCGATTCTGCTTTCTTCTGAATTACGGAACAGTATCTTCCAAGATCAGTGATCAGTTACTCATGCACAGAGGATGAAATTTACTTCCAATCTGTTTGGGACTACTTTTTCCATTCTATTTACTTACAACTGAAGATGTTCCATGCTGAGATACATCAAGTAACTGAGTGTGTGTCCAGGAAAAAAAAAAAAGAAATGACGCTATGTCGGAGATCTAGGATTATAGAAAATGTCTACTTCAATCAAACTGACTTTTTAAGTGACATCGTTTCCCTGAAGATACCGTGCTGGGTTGTGAACTCATGCTGTTTATTGAAAGTGGATTTCGTTACGGCGGACACATCTTACACGGACATTTGGGAGGCTCTTGTCTTCTCTCTCTCTCTCTCTCTGCTTGTGGCAATTAACGTTTGATGAATCAAAGAGGTGTGAATGGCAATTTAGAAACTCTAGCACAGCAAAGGGAGAACAGTATCCTGGGATGAGTGTTGACTGTTCATGTCTGTACGTGTAACGTCAATGTCTGTCCTCGGTAAGGTTGCTCCCAGCATGAAGGTGATCGGTTGACAAGAAATCTATATCAGAATTGCTTTCACACCACAAACCTACAATCACAGATTATCAAAATGAATCTGTCATACTCAATGTCAGGAGCAGGACATATGTCAGTTCATATCCAACAGCAATGTCATTGGCTCGCAGAGTATATATTGTTATGTAGGTCATTTCCCCCACACTCATCATGACCTGAGTTCAATTAGTCTAGAACATCTCAAGGTCACTGCCCTTGATGACCTCACAACCTTGAATTCAATTAGTCATGTTTGGAATGTTCTGGAAAGTTGATTAGTTGTGTAAGGGAGATAATTTTAGAACAGTAATTAGCATGTCAATAAAAGTTCTAGATTGTTCTTATATGCCTTTATAAAAGGGACGTGCACAGCTTCCAGTCAGACTTTTGGATCGTGTCTCTTGTGTGTTACTAAACTCCAGCAGTAGTCATTCTCTGACTTTTCAAGACCTTCACTGCCAACGCTGGATTTATACTGTGGACTTTGTGCAGCTTCAAGCCTGCAAGGACTGTTCATTCATCCAACTGACTGTTACAACTCTGAGACTGGAGCTTTGCCGTCCCAGCTGAGATAAGTAGTCTGTACACTTTTAAAGCTTGTACTCTATCCCTAACTTAGCAATAGTTTTATTTTTTGTAATAAATTTTGTTTAAAACGTTAACTGCTGAGTTCACCCTTTTGTTCGTTTTCTCTGCACGTAACAATATTGCAAGAAAAACGTTGGAAATGTTCATTCATGGCATTTTGGATTAATTCAGGTAACACGGCCGTTGTAACATACCATAGATACAGTAGCTCTCTATGGATACAAATGGCTACAACTGTCAAAAGCTAATTCAACCAATGTCGCTTGCACAGTGAACATTATTTATAAAAATATTTGCCTTTTGTTGTTACTATATTGTGCTCATGATTGACACTATGCAAATGAGAGTGTCAGTATATTATTTAGTGAGATCAAAGTATCACACTTAGGCAATGAAAAGTCACTTCTCAAAATGTGACCAGCCACCCTGTGTCAGTTGGTGCGATACCTTTGACTTGTCTATGACACGTCACATGTGAGACGTAATGTGTTGGAAGAATCACCTGAGACTTAGCATACAAACGCTATGACCTTCTGTGACCCAACTGGCTTTCTAGTTTGATCTACATTGTGAAAGATTAGACTGTTCTGTCTGTTTCATTACATATGGGCAATCCTTGCCAGGAACAATATTGCTGACTGCCCTCATCAAAAGCAAGTAGTTCTTAGTATCTCTGTAAATGTAATTGTGATCTTATTGGAATTTGCATATTAAGGTAGAATTCACCTTTGGGACAGATATTTGAGATTCAAATTTTTACAATACTTTTCAGATCTACCACTTGTGATGGCTCATTTCAAAGCTTTTGGAGTAAAAAAAAAAATTTTCACCAGCTTAGTTTTTCAAAAATCAAAATTGTATCTTTCTTAACAGAGCTAACACAGGGGTGGCTGCCACTTTGAATTTCAAATATTTGTAAATGTTGGGTAATTTGTTTCTCTATTATAAAATCATGCAGAGTAACCTTTGATTTTAAATCTTGATTTGGTAAGAGAATTGTTGAAAGTTTCATTGAGGAAATTTTGAGCAACAGTATATACGTCTCTCACTTTCAAAGTGCATACTATAACGTCAGGTCATACTTTCACATATACATCACTCCATAGACGAATATGTGTGCACTGTAAGTCTGTCTTTCTCTAGAGGGCTTTCATAATAGTATTACAAGAATGACAGTGTTGTCAATTTTAGCAGCTGCCGTAGCCGTAGCCACAATTGTAATTTTCCAAAGTATCATTACACACACCATAACTGTGGATAATTGGATTCCAGTACTGCACAACCGCATTGCAATGATGGGAGCCAAAATAAATTAGAAACTTTGAACGTTAAGGTCATTTCGTGATGAAGTCTATAAGTAATGATTTCAAACTCCACAACCACTATGGAAAATATCACGTCCGACTCAATCCATCAATTCTAAATGTTCTGTTGTTAAGTACACTGGCTTCCTGATGAGCATGCCCACACAGATCCTGCACGTCGGAATGTAATGACAGCATTGACAATTTAATATCTCAGCGGGGAATATTAATCACATAGGGACACGCTGTTGATAATGCGGCACTGACAACAGTCATTGGGCGAGAATGAGCCGAGCATTGTGAAACAAATCTGCAACATTAGATGCTGATTTTTTCTTAACAAACTTTCACCTCAATTTTGCTTTTATTTTCACCTTTTTCTCTGCACCACATCCATAAAACAAACACCAGTTAATGAAAGATAATTAGACCTCACACAGATTATTAAAAAGCTTTAAAGTGACCCATTTGGGTGATCAAGTCAAGGACATATTTTCCTAAATTTCAGCCACTCGACTTTTGATCCAACACTCAGGTGTTAGACCACTCAAGGAATTAGATCTTTTTTTTTGAAATGAAACAGTGTCGCTGATTGCACAAGTAGGTAAATAGCTTTTCAGGAAGTGAAGGCAAGCGCTTGAGAGGATGTTTGTGAGAGGTGTCCTGCCCGTAATCAACTCACTCAAAACTGGATTACTCACTGATGGCACTTAAGTGGCCTGGCTGAGTACACAAAATTGAGTTTGTTCTGCAAGATTCACATCCTGGGCGAGGTCACAATCCGTGCACAAAAAATAAAATTATTGCTCACCTAAGTATGTGCATTTTCAAACGCTATACCTCACTGGTTTCCATTTTTTAGAGCTTACAGAGACTCCCTCATGGAAACCAAACCAGTGAACAAATTAAATATATTTTCATTTAGGTCTTTGTGTAATAAAGTAGGTATTTGAAATGTTTTTTAAGGAATGATGGCATTGTGGGGCAATGTTCTCGACTTGCAAAAAAGTCACAAAAGGTATATTATTTCATTTTATATCTGAAATTTACCATCTTAACTGAAAAATCCTCTGTAAAATAATAGTAGTTTTCTCTCACACAACATGAAGTTGATAACATGAGCTAAACATTCTGGGCACTAAGAATACAATTTCAACGTAGAAATTGAGTATACTCAGAGTAAAAGTAGATAGCTTAATGTTTGAAAATAGGAAGGTGATATTGAAGGTGTACGGAAAATGCTCCCTCGTGTTGAAATGACATCTAGTGATTCCATCTTCCAAGGGCTTCATCAGAATGGCTACAGCAAAATCACCTCTGGTGCATTAGTCCCATTTATGAAAGCTGAAAAAAATTGGTGTTGCCATACAGATAGTGGTTTCATAATGACCATTTCTTGTATGTGACTCAAAGGCATGAACTGCAAAAGACGTCTTTTCACAACTGAGTTCATTAAATTTGCCACATATCGTTTCTTATTTGCATGGAAAACTTCAACTTTTATCGGCTGTCTATATCATACTTTATCTCCAGGTATGACATATGGAAGGGATGTGTCAATCTTAACAGCATAGCACAAATGCGGAAGCTTTGGTGCAGATGGCGCCTATTGCTGAAGTTCTACGCCACCTTTACACCTCCAAATTAACACTATGCCGTGAACCCAGGTATTTAAGGCAGTGCACTTTTGCTGAGTCAGTAAAATTTGCACCATGCCAACAAAGGGGCTATCAATTTCCTCTGTGACAGACTCGACGAGTTGCAACGCCAAAGCTAATCAATCCCACCATCAATACTTCATAATGAGAACATAGGCATTCCTCGTACACATCCCACCCGGGGGGATTCAAAACATTTACGGCTTAGGACAGTTTACAGTGTTGTTGTGTGTTTAAAAATAAGATGGCTTGACATGTAGCTCACCATTTTCATTTGCATTCAGCACTGACTCAAATGCTTGTAATGAGGTCAGTCGCTGTAATTTGCAACAAGTTTTTCTTTTACTCTTTCTTTCAAAAGCCTTCAAATAATTGCAGACTGACATTCAACCAGTAGTTTTTTCATTTCCAGAATAATTTATTCCACAGACAAAATTACAATAGAGGCCATGAAATTGTGCTTTTGATACACCAGTACAAACTGATTATTTGCAAATTAGAGAAAAACTGCAGGCATCAAATGAACAACAATGAACCAATAATATGGAAATAGTAATGGGGTTTCTTCCAAAGCAGGATAGTTATTGGGAGGGTTGCTTGTAGACGTTGGACGGGTTCAATGAGTAATTTTACCAGAATTTCCCTTATTTATCAAAGCAGTCATAATTGGAAACAAAAGAAACCTTAACAGTATTTCTAAAATTCAGTTATTAAATAAACATTACTTGATCACCTCAGACTGATACTTGGACATTCGGTAGAACGGGCTCACTCGTATCGAAACATCTGACATCACTTCTTGATTCAAGACATACATTTTTCTTTTTTTCTTTTGTTGTGTGTTGCTTGGTCTTGTAAACATTCTATTAGGTCACTGCTATTGAACATCATGGAAGGGTACAATTATTGACATTAGTATGCTCTTCATAATAGGATGTAAATTTGGAAAAATATTTGAAACTGAAATGAAAGTTTGATATGACGGAGTCAAGACTTCTCTTCAAGAGAACTGAAAGAAAATTGTGCCAACTGTCTGACCAAATGCCAATTTGAATAAAACTGATAAGATAAGGCTTGATATCATTCAAAACGCAAGAAAGAGGTCAAAACCTGGACAGCATTATTCAACAAGCATTTTAAAGTCATTAAAGAAAGGGAATTAAGTTTCAAAACATAATGCGTGGTTACACTGCAAGAAAACGCCACATTAATGACAAGGAGATAAGTTGATGAGATTGCGGTGCTTATCTGATGAAGACATTCCAAGTTTCTCCTTGCCGATGCCTTGTTATCTGGAAAAGCGCTCATTAGGCAGCTATCATATGACTCTAAAAGAAACACCTGCATGGACTGCACAAGCAGGCGGACAGTGTGCTCAGAAAACTGTATGAACGGTGGGACTGTTGAAATTATTCAACCTTCAGGCCGGAAAGATGGTCCTTTATTCCGTGGATAAGGAGGTCGCATTGCTAGCCGGGCACTAGTGAAATGATGAATGGAAAAAAATAATCGCACGGATAATGATGAATTCCTTCAGGGGTGGTACTGATGGAAGAATGACGGAGCAGGGAATTTAGAACTTAAAATATATGATGTTTTACAAGGTATGAGAGGCTGTCTGTGGATCCCTTTCACTGTTTTTTTTTTTATGATAATGACAGTTTTACAGACATCTGCTAGTTAAAGAGCCACAATGGGATGATTCAAAGCCAAAAAAGATGCCACTGACTTCGGGCATTAAGAGAAGATGTAATTCCATCCGGAAGTAAATATGTAGTATTGTGACTGAGAACAATTTTGTATGGAGGTCAAGTTATGACGCCAGGTGTAAATATGCCACGGGGACTGGCGGACTTGAGAAAAGATTAAGTACAGATAGTAAGTAAATCGTGTGAGTGAGTTACATTAGTCAACACAGCACAGAAAGCAAATCCATGGCGATGAGCAGATCTCCGCTAATGGTTTGTGGTTGATATGGCTCTGTGAGGAGAAAACTTTCCACCCAGTCTCACAAGTGCTTACGAACTGCATAACCTTGCAGTGTGGAAACAAAGAACTGACAGGTACAGTCACAATATGCAGTGACTGCGTTCCAAGTGTTCTGATGCTATCACGGTGTGTGATCAAAGAGGTGGACATTTAACAGGAAATTAGCAATTTTTTTTAGTAACAGCATGCAGTGACGTTAGGGCAAGATTCAATTTGTATCAACAGCCCTTGGCTGAGGATTGATCCCTAAGCTGTCCAACACCTGTTGCTCTATATTTGTACCATCTGATTTACATTGCAAGCCTTTGTTTTCTATCGAATTTTAAATCGACTCCCCTTTTAATTTCATTACATTAGTAATGTTCCTGTTTAAAAATATCAGCTGGTGGGACCTGCCCACATAGAAATGTAGATGATCTGGGCAGGATCCAGATGATTATAACAGTCACATATCATGACGAAGTGTTTGCAATGATTTCAATGAGGTCTTTATGGCCCCTGGTCACCTCCGATGTGACATTTGTGATCACATGTCAGAGAAAACTGCTGCAGAAGACTTTCTGCTGGGCAGGTTACAATATGTGTTTGTGCTGAGCCATCAAAATGCCTATAAGAACACCACAAGTTGCAATGTTCCTCAGTGTGGAAATCCTCTTGTCTTAGGGTGACCATGTAAAAATATACCCCTTAAGTTAATATTAAACTGTAACAAAATCCAGTATTGTCAAGAATACTGCAGTCCTCCTTGTCTATTTATAGAAACATCACAATTCTGTCGTACGGGCATGTTTCAAAGTGAAACCAAGAATCAAACAGAAAAGCATCAATTATCAACAAAGGCAAAAACAGATGTTTTCTTTTCTGCAACAATGTTGAAGAAAATGAGCGTTCTCTCATATACAAGTGATCTTAAGATATCAACTGGCTACGATGGAACAAATTGCCATTGCATGATGGCCATCATAGCTATCACAATGCAATCACTTTTAAGCTAATAGCTTGCCCTCTTCCCCATCTTCACAACACTGAAAATCATTGCCCACCCCAAAGAATAATCACTGATATATCAGACAATCGCAATTCCTGGCTTTGATGTAGCTGTACCAGAAAAGGGAAGTGAAAAAAATTCTATGCATATGAAATGAAGTCAAACCATCACTTAACTGTAATCATTTGAAACTGATCACCAGATGGGCACTAAGGGTTGCTGTTTGAAAAGCTATTTGATCTTGTCAATCTTGTCCAGGAGATCGGCATCTTAATTTATGTGTCAAATAGCATCAGACAGAGGGTAATGTAAATGACAACATGTAATTATCTGGACACTCTCCTCATTTTAATGAGGAAGCATCTTATTTTGAACATTTTTAAGAGGCAAGATGGTGCTGTAGTAAAGTGATGTGACAAAGAAATCTAGACAAAATGTTCATCTAAACAAATGATGAAAGAAAACACGGGAAACACTAATATGATGAGAAAAAATTTATGCACTTGATAATTTACTTCTGTACAGACAACTTGGCAAGACACAACAGGCTTTTTCAAGATTCATGGTATGTTCCAATTCTCGGTGGTACACTACTGCAAAGAATCCAATCAAAGATATTGGTGTCTGTACGCTCATTTTCACTCGAGAATCCCCGATTGTCTAGACTTCACATGTACTCTAATCATTAAGAGGGAAAACCATGGACATTAATTGCAGTGTGAGTGATATAAAAACAGAGGCTTTCAAGAGTGGAATTGAAATAATAACAAGCCGATTCCGCCATTTTCCTATTACATAAATGGATTTCTATCCAATACAATCCCAAGCAGAAAGCTCAAAAGGACACATAGACTTCATTGTGTGTTTCAAATTTGATCAAAATTCCGTATTTGCTGAACCTACGATATATTTTCCAAAGTTCCCTTACTGCATGAAAATATTACACAGTCAAGTTTATGTCCCCTGGCATCAGCAACTAGTACCAAAGCAGGAAAAAAGAAGTAATTTGCCGATTGCAATGCTTTTGTTATTTGGAAAACATCAAGAAGTTTCCAAATAAAACAAAACATTGGGGTTAAATACCCTGTGTTCAAGATGGAGGCCAACACAGTATCCCACTCAAACACTCATGTAAAAAACACTGTCTACATCTCTAGAACCCTAAATATCACTGCAACCATCTATCCACCACGACCAGACTTATACAACCTTTTTCACTTTACATACTAATAACTAGTTTAAATCTTATAACAGCCGGGTCTGGATAGGAAATTATGACAACCACCCCCTGTAAGATTACCAATCTCAGTGATTACTATCACCATAAATATTCATCAAAAACACAGAAAAGAAACACAGGATCAACAATAATCCCACTCCAAGTATAGTTAATCATCCAATTAAAAGAATTACACAGTCGACCAGACGTTAAATCTTTTTCCACAATCCAATCAACCAAACTGTGTCATGTTAATTCTTGTTTTGAACTCTGAATGAAACACACAATTCATCATCTGTGACCTCTTTTTTTTTTCTTCTGCTTTTTTCAATGCTTCATTTGTTTTGTGCAAGCAGAGGTAGGGTCTCACTGCACTTCAAGTTTTTAATCACTGCCATCCTTTCAGGCTATTTATACTGACACAGGGGGCAATGGTGAAATATGAGCAAATTATAAAAATTGTCCGGCGGGTGTGAGACGGAGCTTCATCCAACAACAAATTAATCAATCAATCAATCAATCAATCCATCAATCAATCAATCCATCAATCAGTCAACCAAACTGGTCCCTGTAAGTTTGAGAGTAAAGTTGTACATAAAGTCATGAGGAAAAATATGACTCATTCTAACTTGAAAAGTGTCAAGACCAGACAAAAATGGCTGATACGATGTATAATGTTTTGGTAGAGACAGTGAAAAGAAAAATCCTGTATAGGCCACGGTTTTGAGACCACTCCCCTGTTTACAGGTACACTGGTCGAAAATTTTCCACTCATGCTCATTTTTGTAATGGAGCTGAGAAGTTAATTTGTTAACCTTCCGCCAAGTAAACCCAGGCCGAAATTTCCAATCTGAGTATTTTGATATCTTAATCTCTGTAAGCTACTCAGAACAACCATCATTATAGGATGGATTAGATATTATCTGATGGCAGGAAACAAAAATTGCTAAATTCCTAGCATCGCTGTCTCCTGTCTGGAACCATTTTATCCTCTGGGGAGTTAACTAACCCGACACAACAAAATTAAACTCGCGTAAAAATCCCCCAGGTTTGACTGAAAACAAATTGAGCGTGAACCTGAACGTCAGTACGGCGTATTAAAATGTCAGATCACATTGAGATGAAGCACCACTCATAAATCAATTTATTTCTCATGCTCTACTTATTGAATTACTGCCACTGATCAAAATATCAGTGTTTAGTACCATGCGTAATGAACTTAACTTCTAAATTATAGTGCACATGTACTTTTTTGTGGAGTTCAAATACACTGTCTTTGGAGAGAGTTTGAAGACAAATTACTTTTGACACAAACTTCTCCTCCGGGATCATTATGAGTTCACATTATCAACAAAAGCATCATGTATAATTACAGCTTTAGTCATTCATCATTTCAGTCAGTTGTGGTATGTGAACGCATACAGTTGCATTTATTTTCAAAAGAACAAGTCATCGTTGATGACACAGTCCCTGCTTGTCCATTTTGTTATAATCTTTGGTGTCTATGTAGCTGTGGTCTAGGTAGCTGTGGAATGACATTGATGCAACGGGTGTATCAGGCCTGTGACTTGCATAATAAAGTAATCTGAGGAACGTTCAATAAATGACTCATCTCTGCCAGTAATGACCACTGAAGGAACTTTGATTACATTACACATAACGATGCCCTCACTGCCTCTAGTGTCATGATGGCACATACTATACACATGGTTTGGTGGAATTTTCGAAATGGTATGGGATCGGGTATGTTGTTGTAATCAGCCATTTCAGATCATATAAATGAAACAAATTAATGTGCACAAGAATGCAGCCGTAGTATTTTATCTTCGTATGACGTTTGAACAAAATCAGTCCATCGAGGGACAGTGACCTATGTTTATGTTTCAAAGACATAAAAAAGTCACACCAAAATTGAAATCAAATGGCTGTCTATTGACCATATGGATCATAGCACAAAATTAGTAGACATGCATATGTATGCCATAGTACTTTATCTTTGAACCAAGTCTCAACAACATTGGTTAAGGAATATTTGCATATGATTAAGCCTCAAAGACATGAAAAAATCCAAAAATGACCATCTGGCAGCGATATCGGAAAAAAACGACAATCTGACAGCCATATTGGAACACGAAATGCGAAATGATTGCTTGATCATTTGAATGCCAAGTTTGAACAAAATTGGTTCAGCAGTGTCTGAGAAACTGTTGATGGCGGACGGACGGACGGACGGACAGACGCACAGACGGGACCCAATCTATATGTCCCCGCCGGACTTCGTCCGCGGGGACTAACAAGCAGCGACAGCAGTTGTGGTAGATAATGCAGTAAATAATGTAAGTCTTTAGTTCTCCACAAGAATAAGTGAATATTTTTTTTTCCTCCAAGTATTCATTCAAATTATTTGGTGTCACAATTACATTTCCTTGAAAAGCACCTCAGTCTAACACCTTAAATGGTGCATAACAAAAAAAAGAGGAATATAAAGGAAATCCCAGAGATGTATTTGAAGGATATTACCAAGGCTTGTTAATGCACAAATTTCAACTGGAAATCTTGTAGCATGTTTGTTAAAGGGAGGAAAAACCAAGTTTTGGAAGGTTCAGGAAAATGCTTGTCACTTGATAAATAATGACTGTGTACTGTGCACGGTCGGATTTCCCAATATCAGGGCTTTCAAAAAATATATACTTTATTGGGGTTTGGGACTTCTATAACTGAGAAAAAATTAAAAATTTGAGAGTGTCTATTTGATATGTTGCTACCTTAAAATTTCCACAGGGAATCTTTAAAATTCTTTTTCTTTAAATCATTGCCTTTCAAAATCATGAATAAAAGTCAGGGGTCATAGTGCAAAATTCTTGTACTAGGGAACAAATTACTCGACACTTCCCAATATTTGAAATTCAAAATGTCCACCATCCCTGTGTAAACTCGTGTGGGAAAATAAAATTTTCAATCTTCACAATAATAGGCCTATGAAATCTTTACATTTCTCCATGAGCTTCAAATGTTTGCCCCACAAGTGGCAGACTAACAAAGAATTGTAAAAGTTTTTTAAGTCTGAGTATCTGTTCCCAAGGCACATTGTGCTTGAATGTACGTGCATATTTGCAAGATAGCTCTAGATGGAGGTATGTATGGCTCTATCAATAGTTTTTCACATATTTTTTTCAAAGAGGAAAGTGGATGCTAAAGTGCCAAGCATGTACAGTCTGATAGATAAAAAATAATAAACAAGAGATGCTTGTGCGGTATAGACATCAAAATTACACTTAGGCCCTTTGCTCTTTATAAAATAGGGAAATATTAGATTCCTATTGATATCAACTGCTATTTTCATCTATGTCTTCATTTCATTAAAAGAGACTGAAAAAATATACTCAAACGATTCGTTGCCTGGAGCATTCCTACTTTCCAAAATGGTGAATTGATAATTTCACTAAAATGTTTGAGGGTTTAAAAGGAAATCTAAATAACTTATCAAATAAAGTTTTATTATCGTTCCTATCACACTTCATGAAAATTGTATGGCCTTTTTTCAAATTAATCCACAAATTATTCTTTAACTTATAATGTGATACCATTGAAGTAATAAAATAAACATGTAAATCTGAGGCAGGTAGAAGTTCAGGCAAAAGACTTGTCTTCCTTTGCCATTTAAATTCCATGACTTAGAAAATACACCTAATAAAGAGGTACCTGCATATCTCAACAGCAATTTTTTTTTTCCTAGTCACTATTTGTCAGTTCCAATCTGCTTTTCCCACTAAACAGAGCCATTATCTAGTCGTCTTTCATCAGCTTTTCCCGGAACATGAACGTAAACACCTCCATTACAGGCCCCTCCACTCCTTGTGCTTGTTGGAGAGCTTTACAAAAAAGTCTTCGCGTACGCTTTGCAAATATCTCTCTAGGCAAAATCTCTAAACTTAAAGAACTAGAAAACTAAGAATAACCAAAACGCAGACAGAGACCCATATCATATTGCCATGGTCAGAGTAGATAAGCGGCACTCTTATTATTGCTACTCATGAGAAAAAAGTACACACACAGACACACAGACTTTTAGAAGTTAGCGTCACAGTTTACAGTTGGATTTTGTATGTACGATATGTTTGCTGTAATTTCTGAATGAAAAGCTACATGGGTAACGGGCGGAATGGGCGGTGTGTTTCCAACTGGCAAGGAAGACCACGACAATATATTGATACCCAAGGGCAGTAACAGATCCCATCAGGGAGCTTACAAGGATCCGCATCCTTCCATCATTTTCCCTTGTACGGAGATTTGATCTTACCATAACTGAGATTCTAAAGAAAATGAGTTCAAACCAGTTCAAAGAAAGTAGGGTGGGGCCAATTGCCCAAATAAAAGGCCAGCATTCTGCTGTTGTTTGCTTCTGTCCTTATTTCTGCGATTACAACTTGTAAAGCTCCCGGTGTTTGTCAACACTGACAATTCTAACCAATCTGGAACAGAAGATCTTAGTCTCTGTGCATCCAACTTATAATTCGTGTGAAAGGTGTTCTAAATAGGTAGATTATTGCCACCAGTTTGTACTTGGACAGATGCCTAACATATAGTTGCAGACTTTGTTGTATTCTGAAGGTTTTCCCATGAACATAATTTGCATATAAGAAGTAAAAATCAAAGCAGAAAGATCGCCCCCACATGGTCATCTTTGGAGAGGAAATCTCCACTCAGTCATATGCATCATGTTCAATAGTCCAATTTCTACCATTCAGACTGATGCCGTCAATTTTGGGTAATTTTTTTTCTCGAACTAATCACAAATTGACAGTATTGGCATGGATAAAAGTAAGTTAGTTCTCATGAATCTAAATGTACGTCTGTCTCACATTCCTTCTTGGACCAATACAGAGTTCGAAATGTTGAGTATAATAATACCGGTATTTTGGTCTTTACTAAATTGTCATCATTTATCAAGGTCCCTTTTTCTGTAAATAATTACTCCAGAAACAATGGTTGATACCACAGTGACCTAATTGTATACTAGGATGTTCTTTCGCCACACTGAAAGTGATAAAATTGATATTTGAAAACACAACCAATTTGAAATGTCAGTCGAGCCATATCAGTGTGACATCCGGTTTGAGTGAAAATGTAAAATTTGCTGTACAGACACAAACTGGTGACAAAATCCAGACTAAACATGCACAAATCGTTCAAGTTCACCAAGTACATGAACCAAGGTGGTCCCTCGTGACACATCGGACAACAAATGCATATTGTCCGAGACACCTGTTGAGCACTTCTGATTAATCCTATTGTTTTCTCTGGGTAAAGTTGGATGCACTGAAATTAAGTAATGATTATTCAACTTGCCCACAGATGACAGAGCAATAGACACTCGTTCTACATTGCAGTAAACTGACAGCATATCCCATACATTTCCTAGCATAGCTCATACGCAATACAAGCAATTTCACTGATATACAGCCTTGCTTGTGTGACAGCCAACATGTGAATGTGAAAAATATTTCATTCTGCCGGCTGGTACAAGACAAACAGTGCTTTTGTACACAAACTGCCATAAAAATGTTAAGATTTTGTGCAAATAGCTCTGAGAAGAAAAGCACACTGTTTTTTAAAACACTCCAGACAATTTGTCCATATGTCGTGTTTATTGAGTCATTGAGACCCATAACCGTAATCTTTGACAGAGCGGCATGTGACTAGCATTCTCTGGAGCCATGGAGGTAACCACACATTAAAACAATGACGTATGTAGACGTGTGCAGTTGCTTTGTCTGCAGACGATCATTGCTGATCAGTCCAGACACTGCAGTTTCAGTATGGAATTGAGTTAAGGGGAGGGGGGGGGGGGGGGGGGACTGGAACCAAGTGAATAGGCATCGCCACAAAGCCTCTCAGTTAAAATGAATATTCATAAATTGGCCATGTAACCTACAGAGCACTGGAATATAAACCCAGATAACACAGAAACTGAGTCAAAATCATCTGAGGGCATGTAGAAAATCAAGAAGAATGTATAATTCACACTGTGTCTATGATGTTATACTTGCACGTTCACACCACATACAGTGGTCTTGCAAGACTGGGTAGAATATGTGCGCCCTTGAGATTTTGTTTTATATGTTTTGGACTAAAAAGTCTTTCCTTCAATGGTAAAGAATGAAGGCTAATCAAGCTTTTGACATAAACAGGCAATTAAAGGACCAGTAGCAATAATTAAATAAGAATTTTTTTTATTTTTTTTTTTAATATCAACTACAATTTCTTTTCTAACCAACAAAGCATGTTGAGATACACAGTATTCAGCTTGTCAACTCAGCCTGTACATGTGTAGACTGCATTGATATTGTTGACAATTGAAGATTCTGGTTCGGACTAGAATTCAAATAAATACAAATCACAGCGCATTTTACACATATGGGCAATGTGTTGTCAAGTTCAATAGATTTGTTTTGGCATGCTTTTGGGAGTTCAACAAGGTCTTCAATTGACATACTAAAATAATAGTGAAAATATCATAACTTAGTTACAGCTACAATCCATTTAACCCTTTGACTGTTTTAAATTTAAGTGTACAGTAATATTTTACCAATTGTTATGAATTTTTCTGCAAGTTTTACATAATTTTGGAACAAAGGGATATCACATTTCATTAGCCAAAATTGTGGCAAAAATCAGAAAAAACTGACTGTAATATATTTTATAAAGGCGACAAAAATTTACTTTGGTTCTCAAAGGGTTAAACATATTTGACAAATATACCCGTCCAATAATTGCCTCTAACTAGCAATATTTCTGAACTCTTTCATACAATTTGGGAATACCAGGATATTATTAGCTGTCGCCTTAATACCAGAACACATACTATTAAAATTACTTGTGTTACACTTCTTGAGTCAATGGCCTGCCGATAGGGCAGACTGCTTCAGCATTGTGAGATATGATTGAACAGTGAACAATATGAAGCCTCTAGAATTTACATGTAATGGTTATTACACTGTTATTGCACTGCACACAGCTGATGATGGACGGTGCTGAAGAGAGTTCAACATACTGCCGGCCACGGTTGTTGGAAAGGCATGATGGCTGCTGACAAGCACGTAAATGAAAACATACGCAGAATGATAAAACTTGAACTTTGAATGATCAACCTGGACTTGAAATGACAAGCCATGATAAATTTATAGTGACCGTGTCGTTGTCATGCCACTGACATCACTCTTTTCAATGGGAAAATTTTGGAACGTGGTTTTGCAAAGAATCATTATCAAAGTCCAGAGGCACAATGAATTGACCTTTGTTTTTCCATTTGTTTTTCAGCACTTCACAATGTATTTAACAGCCCATGAGCTAGGAACTGTAAGCTAAACACTTACTAGACTAGTTTTTCCAAATGCACAAAACACATCAGTTTAATCAGGTGAAAACTGCCTGCATTGGATAATTAATATCCACTGAACTGCACGTAACATCTACAAGCACCAGAACGGCAGTATACGCATACACCATTCTGTAACTATTCTCTCCCTGCCCTGATCCCTCAGGCTATCACTTTTAAATCTATCAACATGTGAATCGCAACTCTGTTAGCAGCAAATGTTACGCTATTAAATCTTGATAAACGGGAGTAAAATATCACAGCTGAGGCACAGTCAACATCATAAAAGCACAATATTCAACCCAAGCTCTAACTTTTTACTCAAGGGGAGGGGGTCAAGGGGGAGGAAGCACCTACATGTATGTATGTATATTTTGGTGGCAATGGACACTTTACATAAAAAGAGAGACGTCACGTCATCGTTCACATAATATCAGAAACCTTGTGTACCAACTTTCAATGAGCGCATCAGTTCAAATGTTTCCTTGTTTTCCTTTTCTGATTACCAGCATTTTACCGACAAAAACCAGCCCACGCCGCCAATTCATGTATGAAAACTACACATCACAAAGAAAAGAAACAACCCAATGATATCAATTGAAAATCAGAAGATTCATCGGCGAATTCATCAATGATAGTATAAAACATAAATGCATGTCTTCTTCATCAGACGAAAGCATAGGTGATGGTGAATTGAAAGTTAGCCTCGAGGCATCTGGGGAAAAAAAACCCTTTGTACAAATGCTGGTTTCCATGGCAACAACAACAATTTTCCCTCCGTGATGATTAGCTATGGTATTTTCCTGCTGGTGCGTGCAAAACTACTCGAACACGCACGATAATCAACAAAGCTTCTCTCACTTTGATCTTTTCTTGTGATTACAACAGATATCTTCAAATTTCAGCAACAAATCATTTCAGCGAGTATAACCATATCTCGCTTCTATGATACCATCAACAAATATCGACATGGCTAACTGTTGCCTTTGATCGTCTGAATGTTCAGTATACTACAGTTTAGTTTTGACAAAGACACGCTAAACGTTGTCACATTTATGATATCAAAATAGGTTTCTGATTCAGACGCAGACCCAGAGGTAGAGGTTTTGCTCAATTCCATTCTCTTGATCCTGAGAGATTTCAAAGGAGATGACTAATGATCTGAAAATGCTCTTCCATGAAATTCATATTATTATACCTTTCTTAGACTAGCCATCTATCTCAATATTGTAAATAGGTTGATAAACTCAAAGACGTCTGTTAATAAGGACAGTGAACTGGAAGATGTCAGTTTGCTGACCGATGTTCTATTTGAAAGGCAGAACTCTGACATGCAGATTTAAATCCCAGTCAATTCCATTGGGACATTCTTAGCAGTTGAAAAATTTAACATCACATGGCAAAGCTTGCAAACTGCAGAATGACGTGATCACATCACAGTAATCAGAGGATCTACATATGACAATCAACTGTGCTACCAGATACAACTAGTTTACCAGCAGACAAGAAAATTGAATCATTATTTTATTTTATTATTAATGTAATGTGTATTGGTTCAAAAACAAGTGTTTCTGTCTATGAATCTCAAGACTGCGATGCCAAGGCTTGCTTCAAGCTTGACATATGAACATCTTTGTATTTTGAAACATTGAATATTGCACCTTTTTCATCCTTGTCACCCATGTTTCATAGCACACAAACCCTACCACGTACGCTAGATGGGCAATTTCAAACTACCAAATTGATAGTTTTACATGATAAATATACTATGTGCAAAGTTCATTCTCAGTCTAACCAACAGCTCACAGATATGTCTATTAAAATCATTTAGCTACCACCAAAAACTTTACAACTTAAATGCTTATGGACTGTGTTGCAAACTCCTGTGACAGCTTTCTGTATGATTTTCAGCACGCAAGACAAGCACTACATGTAAAGGTCCATTTTCCTCATGGTATTAATCAAAGCCGCTCTGAGGGTGCCTTTTGCACTGACCAAATCAAAATATACCCCTTAGGATAGTGTTGCCTGGTACCGTAGCCAAGCAAGCACCCAGAGTTTTCCTGTCTTGTTGGATTTTCCATACTGCTATGTCTGTTACGTTTAGGAGGTTTTCAAACATTCGTAATTACCAAGTTACAGTACCATGTGCATCCTTTTTATAAGCTTTAAGTCCCTGCATGCTTTGTACAAGCTGTTACTGGACAAAATATAACCATCTGACAGACTAAATACTTGTCAATAAATGGGGAAAGAAAACATTCTAGATATGAATAGCACTCTATCAAAATGCACACCTGCTTCAAATTTAAATCATCCTTCTTGTGAAACCAGTCAATTCTGTGACAGCTCCAGTTCATTTCACACACAAATTACTCCATCAAAAAACTTTTCCTCTCAATTCCCCAAATCTGCTACATTTACTAGTATATCACGTTGGTAATGACTTGATGAAAAGGTCAGACATACGGTTACAGCGAGAGGGAGAGACGACGCTCTCTGTTTGACAAAATTTCTGTCTGGCTCTGTAGATGTAAAATAAACTTTCGGCAGTAAAATATCCCAGAGCAAAAAATACATCACAGACAGCTTGTGGAATGTAAATGTAATTGCTTGGAATGAACTTTTAAAAAAAATCGGGAATGAACAGGCCCTTAGGGGGTCAAAATTTCAATTGCATTAGGATAGAAGTTGAAAAGGGATTGGGTGGGGTTGTTGACGAGAGTTTATTTGCTTTAATATGCTGGGGAGGTTTATTCCAAACGTCCCTCAAGGGCCTGATGTTTTCATCTCCTCTTCTGAACATAAACTTTATACGGGAAATCACTCTGATTAAAGGGCCAAAGTCATCAGCACTTGGCTTCAAGGTCATCTGGGTCAAAAGCTAGCATGGTGCATTTTCAGTTGGAGTGAACCAAAGGTTTCAACAATAATAATACACGTAACATATTAATTTGCTTCAACGAAATGTTGTCAAGGGGAAATAGAAAGTGATTATAAACAGTAATATTACATATGTAATGACTGCAGGCCTTTATAATCACTAATAGTGCTGATGACGCATTTATTCAAATTTTGATCAATAATGGCCAACAGGTACTGTAAAATAATTGAATTGAAGAGGCCTTGCAAATCGATAGATGCAATCAACTTCAACAAACGATTAAGTCGGAAAAAATTACAGGTTCACTTTCCTTCAATGTAAAAACAGAGTAATTCTGCAAGATGGTTTCCTCATGGAGATTTGTGCGGCCGTACTGCAACATAACATTTACTAAAACACTAAGCTCCTGGCAAGCAAAACTATTGAAGTGTGGTCGAGAATAAAGCTATGATGTATTAATTTTGTGATCTGACATATGGTACAGAGCAAAATTCTTTTCAATGGCAAATCCTAGTTACGGCCCGAAACACAAGGAAAACACAAAATGGTTACGTGCAAGTATTGTTGGATATAAGTGGATTTGTCCCTGGGTGAACATTGAGTTGGAGGGAAACAAAATCAACCCGCCCTGAACCTTGAAAAGTGGATATAGAGACACCGTTTTGAAAGATGCATGCGAGTACTTAAGTTTGAATGACAACCCAAAACTCAAGCTGATGCTAGTGAAATACAAAGCGTTACTTTCACTATACTGTCTTTTTCCTTTTTTCCCTTTTATTTTTGAAGTATTTCACAGGCCTGACCTTTTTTATCGGTAATTTTTTTTGCTTCCAAAAGGCACGCAATATTTCAACTCTAATCCCTGTTAAACTTTGATCAAACACTGCCAATGCGCTGTATGGTGAGATATAGTTTACATAGTTCGAATGGATCTCTCTCGCTTTGAATAAAACACTAAAAAGCAGTATTTTAGTGGTGTTGAAAAATGGTTTGAAAAAAAGTGAGTGGGTGGTAACAGGTGGAGAAAATTTGAAGGCAATTAAACTTTAGATTTGTGACACATGCATATTGAAGGCTGTATCTATATCTAGATCTACAGGTTGCATGGAGAGGAACAAACTGTGAAAGTTTTGTCAAATATTTCTTTTCTTAATCAATCTCTTTAACAATTTTTGTTAGGATACTTGTACATTTTGTAGCTTGGGATATTTTTGCAGTTTTGTAGGAATACTTTTTCCTGTCTGTTCATATTTTCATCATCTTGCTGATTTTCAGTTTCCAGTAGTTTAACTGTGAGTATCTTGTGTACACTGCTATTGAAACACAATACTCTGATGTGCCGCAAATGATTCTATCAATGGTTTTCCATTCTCTCTCCTTTTGAAATCAGCCAACGTACATTGACGCACTAATCAAAATAGGCCAGTATCATCAGTCTTTATATTCCTAACATAAAACTATTACAGATGTTTGTCTTTTGACTATCTGTTTTAATGTCAGCAGTGCAATTTTTTTTCTCAGAAATATGATGACAGGGATGATGGATTGTCCTTGTGTTACTATCTAGACAGAGACGAACATATGTCCATCATTATTAATCTGTTCACCAATTGTTGTTGACCAAATATGGGAAAAAATAAAATTTTTTTTACAATTAACAGCACATGCATTGTCATGGACACGGAGCCACGTGCAAAAAGAATGTCAACTTCAATGCCGGTCTCAGACAAATATTTCAGAAAGGGATTTTTTTTTCTACAGTGACTTTTGTCTATAGGAAGAAGGAAACACCATACGTTGAGCTAACTGATGATGGCATCAATTAAATTCCAGACCAAAGAGATGGTTTGTGCAAAGTATTAAAAGCCGCTTACAGAATGATTGACATGGCGCACAGAATGTAGAAAGCCAGAAGCCTTCGTGTAATCAATTTCGCCTTTCATGTTCATTTTTCTCTGATCTAATCATATACCGGGTACTAGCTTTATTTCATGCTTTGTAAATCGACTGTGACTGTTGCCAATGTTCAAGAATTCCTGCCAGTTTCTAGTACATCAATTACACCGAAGAAGTTTCTCACAGAAAAATTTCCCTGCAAAACACGTGCGCAGCTGCTTGGAGCAGAATCCCTGATGTCACTGATATTTCTGTATTTAACTTGAACGCGATTTTGTGAATTTTTTTTAACTTGAACGCAATTTGTGTGAATGTTGTACAGTCACTCACAGTTATTCGGGGTGAGAAATTGAATTTTATTTTTGGACATTTTCTGTTTTGAGCCAGTAGTTACATGTACTTGTACCTCAGAGTTTGCCTCTGTGAAATCCGATGAATTCAACGTATACATCACAGAAAGGAGAATCAACAAAACTTGAGTCTCTGATAGGATACTTGAAACATAACGTAACCTACTTTTCAAGTTTGTTCCGCAGCCACTTTGGCAGAGTTGCGACCATTTCAATAATATACGGCAAACTCTACACTTTTAAGGCATAGATCAAACTTGAACCCCCCATCTTCCATGAAAACTTACCACCCATCAACTCTCTCCTCAAGTCAGAAAGGGGATATCGCTAAAAGATACTCTGACAAGAGCCACTTCAAACCAGTTCATCATCTCGGATACACACTCCAGCAGAGTTGTAGAATCGGCAACTCAAGTGCTTTCACACACTGTGCTAACAGAGACAGCGATCAATCTTTTTTCCTACATGCCCCAGGCAGACATCTCCCCAGTGTTGACAAGGCACTTATTCAAATAATTACAACAAGTATTACTCAAATAAAATTTATTTGTGCGTAAGGATGTGATTTAAGAGAGTGAATGCGAATTCCCGGAGGTGTTTTATTTCAATAAATTACGAAAAAACTTGCAAAGTTTGCTTGAGAAACTGACTGAGACAAATTAATGTCAAGCTATATTTAGGATTTGTCATCAGGGGCACAGAGTGGAAAACATGGGAAACTAACTTTCTAATGTTTTTATTTACTTATGAACTTAAAATTAATTTATCTATTTATACAATTGTGACAATCATGCATTAGTCTTTATATTATTATAATTATAGAGCCACTGCAGCAAATACTTATGTAACATAAAATTGATTCAATGATCAATCGATTGATTGAATAATTGATAATAACTGACTATTTCATATCTAAAATTGATTTATCCAATGTTTGCATTGACGCAAGCCATGCACTACTATTGTGGGACTTGAAGCCAAGGAAACTCAGTACCATTTCAACACGCTAATACTGAGAGACTGGGTGTCATATACTGTACCATTGACTGTCTGCTTCTGATGACGAGTTACAAGATTGGAAAGAAATCCTGCAGCAAACGCAGACTCACTGATGTGCAGAGAGTTATAGAAAGCGTCAAGGTGAACTTCAAGTACATTGTAATAGTGTGGTATTATGCACCAATGTGGAGTTAACACATGTATCGTCATCCAAGAGATCCAGAATAAACTGAGAAAGAAACAACTTGAAGATGGAATCAGAAAGGAAAAGAGAAGACTGAGATTAAAACAGAAAGATATAGATGGACTCTTGACCCTTTCACCGTCATGGTTTTGCCCAAATCCACTGTTATCAATGGTGATTGTGGACATGTTCACGGGGATGGGGGGATGGGGGGGTCCGGGGTGAACAGGCTGAAGGTATGGAGATCTCGATAATGACGTGCACATACCAGGCAATGAAAAAAGTGAACTTCACTTAGCGTGTACAATTAATGGAAAAGCACAAATGCAAATGATATCACCCAGCCACAATGCAATCACATTTAACATGTTTGCCTAGGTGAACACTTAATTGAAATTACAGATTGCTTGATATCGACAGATAAAAAGTACAGCTGTTGACTGGACTGTGTTTGATCTAGACACAGCTGCCATCACAGAAACACAGCCGTATTGCAAATTTGCTGATAAAACATCCCAAATAGGGTAGTCAAAAGACTTACATTTGACGTTTAAAAGTTTGTGTTGGACAAGCTGAAATTTCATTTGGACAGTCTGTAAAATAAACAGACTTCTTTCAACGTCAGGTAGAATGAGTCTCGTGGACATATTTGAACTCTCAAATTTTATATTACTTTTCTGAGCTACCACTTGTGCGGGCTCGTTTTGAAGCTCTCGAAAAAAATATATTTCTCTGGTGTGTGGTTTTTTTGTGAAAGTAAAGTATTGAATTTTTTCTTGTAGTGTGAATGCAGGGATGGGGCAGCCATTTAGAATTCACATTAAAGTTAACAAATTATGATGATTGGTTTTTTCACACCAGGATTTGCACGGTGACTCCTGATTGTTATTGAGAAAGAATGGTTTGAAAGTTTCCATGAAGAAAGTTTGGGTTGGGTAAAAGTTTAAGTCCTTCACTTTTGAAGTGCATCATACATGTACAGTCAGTTCACAGTTACTGTAGTTGAAATATTCACAAACACAAGGAATCTACTGATTTTATGAAGGTTCAGCACCAATGGAAATGAAAGAGACCTCAGCAGAAGTAATTGTGATGAAAGGTTAGAGAAAACACACCTGAGGAGTTCATTTGCATAATGAGCAACACCCTCCTGCTGACCTCAGGGTGACAGCCAATCAAATTGGGAGATGAAGACCAAATGTCACTAGGACAGCCGATGGGAAAGAGAGAAACACGCTCATGCCTGGAAAATAACATCACTCCTGCTGAAAGCTTAATACTTTTGAAATAATATAGAACCATCATTTGTATGGAAATGAACAGAAAATTTCTGGAAAAAGTGATTTCTTACTAACATGCAGCATTACAACAATTTTACATAATAAAATATTCACTGAGTGTACATTTGTTGCATCATGATATTCAACACACACGACTGACATATTCTCTTCTCTCGACCCTTCAGTGAATGGCAGCTTCACCGATTTAAGACGTCTTTTTAACAGCTCAGTAGCTGCCACTCAAAAAATGAATTTCCTGAACTCACAGAATGGCGCCGTGAAATGAGGGTATGGCACAACATGTGTAGAGATGGCGTCAGTTAATACCGCAATATTACCCCTTCCCACCTTTCTAACACTGGCAGAATGGTTCACTTAGCAGGTTTGAAAGGACTAATCTACTAGTCTAGACATATGCTCCGTGATTTGTATTATGAAATAGCACAGTTAACTTGCATAAAAAGCCACATAACACACTGCAAGGTGACACAATTTGCAATCATTAGATACCAATGTATATCCATACAGTGACATACAGTGAGAAATGAATGCACTTCTTATTTCATCTATAATTCACTGAGTTGAATTCGCAAAATCCTCTCATTTTACAAGCTTTTCAAAGCTTGACGTGAGTTTCCCACCCTTTCAAATACCTCTTTTATCAATTCCTTTAACAATTTTAAAGTACTCTCAGACTGGTCCGCGAAGCAAACAAATCTCAGAGGTCATTGCCCTGGTATGAAAAACATATACCATGTGTCCGCAGACTTAAAATTGCAACATTTCTCATATTTACCCAAAAGCAAGAAAGAGACAAGTCTGACAAAGCGTTGCTGCTGGATTCCTCCACTACAGAAACTAAACACCAAAAACAAAAGTATTCGTTCAAAAGGGATCGAAACTTTATGCTTTGCAAAATGCATCTGTTATTATAATACATTTCAGATTTCACTCAGTATGTTAGGTTTGATGAAAACGATATGAAATACAGCTACCATTTCTCAAGATTTTTATTCATAGACTCTTTAGATTTCATATATCTTTTTCACCAATCCAATCTACACACATACATGTATGCTGTACTTTGCTTACACTGCACATCTAACACTGACGAGTGTAAACGTAGGCAGAAAACTATTTTTACGAAGTGGCTGAAATGATCGCTTTGTGGAAGTGGACACTACTGCCTTTCATAAAGAAGTATGCTTCAACACTTCCAGCGATATGCTGATGTAATTTTACATTCAGCTTGAATAAGCAAACACACATTTCCAAGGAGCCAAAACCTTCATACTGACACCAAAATAGGTACAGCTTATAGTCCAAAAAATAATAAAAACAAAAATTTGACCTAGTGCAAAAAAAAATTCAAGGCCTCGTCATTTCAACTCAGGTAACCAAGGAAGCTCGCATCAATATTTACCCTCCGAAGATTGTACTGCTGTGAGAAAACTTTTCCTCTGGGTGCTTTTACAGCAACAAACAGAGCATCCCAGTTAAAACAAATGTTGGCTAATGCGTGGTAGACGTTGAATTCCAGAACTGCAAAGCTGATGTGCAGCTATAGACAGAGCGAGTTGGAAATATTTGAACATCTGGAAGAAATCGGAATGAGTGCTGAAATCCATCAGTCAAAAGTCAATATAAAAGAAGTCGGTGACCTGACAGATTGCGAGAAAATGCTCTCTTTTTCTCGGTCTGAGAGCTCGCAACTCTAACCTGTTTCCTCCTGCCATGATGAATGCGTTTGCTATTTTTTAAGGAAGGTGTTTTCGGCAACTAAAAATTTCCTTTACACAGAGTGAAGTTTTTTGAACTCTTTGTGAGCATTGGAAATGGCAAGTCATTATTAAAGAGTCATCAAGTTCCAATGCCATGCCTGGCTGGTTGAACTTACATTACGTGCATTCCCAACATTTCCTGCCAAAAAGGTGAACAATTCTCGCCAAGAGCAATTTCTCGTGCTTTAAAAGACCGAGGGAAGAGTTATTTGCTTAGAGACCACTTTAAAGAGTTTTTTTTTTCTAAATTTGAATCACAGTGTTGCGTGAACTTCTGATCCCAACAGAATCTATCACATTCCTTTGCAGGGCGAATGAAAGGGGAAATGTGCAACATTTGACCTCTTTTGAAAGGTCAGTAACTCTGAAAAAAATTTTGGGATCAAACAAGTTAGACATATAGGCATGTTCACTGTACAAGTTAAAGGTCTGAGAATTTATACCTTGGACCTATGAAAATTAGCATATTTACCATGGCAACAGTGTTATACCCTATTTGCATGGGCACATTTGCAACGAGTGACGTGGTTGGTCACGACTGTACCATAATTAGCATGCACACGTAAAGTGCCGAATACTGTTTGCACAAGACTCGACTTCTCAATGTACGATGATGACGATGTGCAATCAAGTGTTTGTCACAGATTTCTTTCACCTCGAAGGACAACTCTTTAGTAAAATCCATTATCTAGATCAAGCACACTCATTAACTGCGTAAATAAACGAAGGCACATTGATGAAATGAGACCGGATAAACACAAAGCGAGGGAGGAATCGTACCGTTTAATTGTATTTGTTCAAAGTCTGTTGGAAGCAAGCTGACATTTAATAGCACCCAGCAGAGCTATGGTAGCATAAGGTGTTGCACTGATAAATTATGAGCCAACAGAGATTCAAAAAACAGTCAAGGTTGTGGAATTTATCCCTTCATAAATGTTGTGCTGAGATAACAAAAGAGAAAAAGGTAATCCCCACAGTCTGTAGCTTTCAACACATTCTGTCGCCTCTATGAGCACGTACTATATTCTTCTACTTAGTCCTGCATGCCTATACTGCTGAAGGCTATAAAGAGTACACCATTGAAGTGATGGGATCACAAATGTTCAGATTTGAATCATTAAAAACATTTGTTGAAATGTTCATGAACTTTCCGCAAATTTGAGGAACGTGACACTCCTTTTCCCCTTTTCTCCTTGCATTAAAGAGAAGCAAAAAAATTTTGTGAAAGCCGCACCAAAGTCACTCTGATGTTTCCTTACAATAAGGTGCAATACAGCTGCATCGTCATCAAGGTAGCAAGTGCCTCGCAGAGAAATGCTCAAATGTTCACATACTTTGCGAGTCTGCTGCTTGTGGCTCAAGTCAATTGAAAACTGTAGCATGTGAAGTCTTCACCATCTTTTAAAAGAAAAATTAATAAAACGTCATTTTTTTAAAAATAGAATTAAGTATGGACTAGTGGCCATTTTGTTTGAACTTCCATCTATTGATATATTTCACTGACAGTTAATTTGTTCTCTAAATCTGAATTTTTTTCAATTTAAATCTTGATTTTTCATTCCTGATTATGAAAGGAAATGTTTTAAAGTTTCCTTGAAGAAAGCTTGAGCAGCTCATATTACCTTAAAAGAACTTCTTGATGACGTATTATGATGCCTACCTGACTCAGTGTCAGGGAATAGTACACTACATGACTTCTGTGGGACTCTATTTGAGTCTGACTCTATTTGAGTCGAACCATTCACCCACTGTGCTGAGCTTTTGCCAATACAGGCCACACATTGCCTTTACACATGTTACAATGTGGATAGTAACAGTACAAAGAGCAAGTAGCATTGTCCAATTTTCCATCGCATGGAAACATCCTGACCTACTGCAATCGCACATCGTCAGCCAATAATCAATTCTACATGTACAATCTGCCAAAAGTCGCAATCCAGAATGCCTTCATCTATTCATACAAACAGTAAAAGTTTGTGACATACATAGATTGAACATAACCTTGTTGGGCATTGTAATTGTGTTCCTGTTTAAGATATTTGTCAACTTATACAGGAAAAAAAGTCTGGAGCATGAACAATAACTTGCAGGCCACAAGTAAATCTTCATACAATTTCAACTCACACAAACAACTGCACCTTTGAAACCATCAAAAAATTTAAATGATCTGTAGGGCCAAAAAAAAAAAATTGTGCTGTTCCAAAAACATGGTTTTCAAAAATAGGGTAGGTAGGTAGGCAGGGGTTGTTTTTTTTCAAAAATATTTTTATTTTTATATCATGCACTTTTCAGGGGTTCAGGGCATCATACACTGGCCTCAACATTTCCAGAAAAACGTATCATACATATAAAAGGAATGAAAACATAAAAGACATCCTCATTCAAGTAAAAGTCAAACACGAGGTAACAAACGCGTGACGTGATTTTATGTTTTCCTTCTTTTGTTCTGCATCCCTGTTTACATAGCTCTAAAAAGTTCACGGTCGGCAGGTAAAAAATAGGTACATGTAGGTCGGGTTATCGGAATAGCACAATTTTTTTTGTTCGACATAGCAGAAGCTAGAACATCAGCAGGCTGTATCCAGTGATGAATTCACAGATGGTATCGGAACCATGAAAATGCAATCTGTATATGTTTCACTTAAGATCTGTTTGTCATCAGCATTGAAAGCTGCAAAACTAGATGTACATTTACATGTATCACATTCAAAATTCTAAGTTCCATCTTAATACTAAAATATTGCATACTACCTAACAACTTAAGCAACACAGCACTTTATCAAGCACTTTAAAAATGTTTCACATTAAAATTCAGAGAAGATAGTCCATTTATCTTATTTGAATATTTAGCGACTATAATGGTTTTGAGGAAAGTGAATAATTGCTGAGGTTAAATATGACTTCATAGTTACAATGTAAATGAATCAATACAATAGGAAAGAGATTTTGAATTATTAAGATTATTTTTGTTCACATTTGTAGCATCTGAGGCTTCCCATGTTCAGTCACCTGTAATTTAAATATCCCCATATGTGGTCAAAGTGGCGTTCCTTGGTTGCCCATGTGGGGGCGCTGTTTTTAAAAAGCAGCCACCCGCTTAAAATCTATGATTGGTTAGATTTTCTCTTTCCATGGTAACTGTGGCAAAATTGGAACAGGTGACAGTGTACCTTTAACTGCATGACTGCCACATCTGCAGAATACAGTCAGCATCTGGCTCAGCCAATGCGATGTGCTGAACTGCATGGCCACGACGCTGTACACCTTAATTGATTGAGATTAAAATGGAAACTTCACAATCAGTATTCAGGGAAAGAGAGCCTGTCAATACCACATGTAGAATTTTATAGTCAGACTTCGCGGGAGAAATTGGTCGATGTTGGCTGATTGAGAAATGACGCAGAGAGGATGAGTCGGCTTCAAGATAGTTTTGAAGAGATTATTGGAAAAAACAAAGACAGCTATTTTCTCCTCACTGATATCATTATTGCTGCCTTTTCTTGTACACAATGTGCAATATTCAGAATGTTTCATCACAATCTCAGGGCCATCTCACTTTAAAAGTATGTGTACCTGTAAATGTTAATCGTCTTTGATACATTTCTACAATTAATTTTGAAACAATGTCATTGTCTACTATAATCTCAGTGCATATATGTCATTTATTTTTTCACATTTTCAAATGAAAATGAAAAATGAAAAATTTACGTGAAAAATTTTTCAACCCCTTTTCCCTTTCCAATTCCAGCAATGTTATCTAGCATATTATTCACAATGCCCACGCTACTCATCTAAGGTGAAATGGGGGAAGGGGCCTACATGTCGTAAGATAATCCACAGTTTTTGTCTACTCAGCTACATTGTTCCACGCGGTGTTTTTCGGTCATCAAAGTCAGTCACCCATAAAATACACGTGCCAGCTAGTTAATTTTCTTAAGCCTTGGGGTAAGCTTTGCTTCATTGCGAAATGTTCGTTACCGCTAATTACTCACACCCTGTGGAGGTGAAACGTGCAACAACCTTGCCGCAAGCAAGGGGGGGTGACGTCTCATTCACTGAAGTAAGACGTGCTGGTGGTACTAAGAGTTGTTCAAGACATCCATCAAAAGTTTACCACAGCAAATACAGTCTGTGCATTGGGTAAGATTTCTTTCAATTATTTTTTTTAAACTTCTCGATGTAGACAGATTAATGGAGTATGTCTATTATAAATGTAAGATGCATATGTAAGTATGTAATTATTAATGTAAATCTGAGAAAATATTCAACAAGGAACAAAATTCACAATTTATTCCTTGACTCTTTTCTGAAGCTGGTTGACTACGCCAAAAGTTAAAATATTGTCATTTTCTTTGTAGCTGCATATGTTGTGAGTAGAAAAGAAATATGCCGAAGAACGGAAGTGTTCCCAACTTACTTTTTGAGATACATGGCTGTGACACAGAAATACGCCATTCCTTTTGATTTTGTGGAGTTTACACTCTTTTATGACAAATTTAGAACCTAAATTGTACATGTATAAAGGCTGATTTAGACTGAAGTATTGCTATCACCTGCAATGTGGGACTCTAAAATGTTTCTTTACAAACGTCTTTAGGCTCTATGAATTAAAATGTGTGTTTCTGACCATGCAGTGAAGGTACACTATAATATATTTATCAAAAGTTTAAACTGCTGAGTCAGCAATTTTGCAGCTTCAGTTGAACAAAAAGGAATAATCAAAATAGTACATTCACTTTAGCCAAAGCTAAAAGACCATATGAATCACAGTTTTTTAAACTTCAGTGAAACGAATCGAAATATTAAGAGTCAAACTTATCATTGGGGTGCTTTATACTAGCTTTTTACTGACTTGAGAATTTAGCATTCTCAGTAAATTTGATGATCATTTGGTGGGTTGGGTCCAGTGTTGTACAGTTGTACCATGACTATTGAACAGGGCACAGACATTTATACTAGACTCACTGACTGCCCAAAGTTGTTGTCAGTGGCAAGGAGGACTCCAAGTCTTCAGGCCATCACTCAGACAAGTGGCAGAACTCAGAAAAGTAGCACAGAGCTCATACACTTAAAAGTCACACTTTAAAATCAAGGATTTTCAAGGACTTTTTTCAGACATTATCAAGGTTGTTTTTAGGCCCCCTCCCCCTCCAAAACACCACTTTCCTGGTATGATTTTTATGATAGATCATTTTTATAAATAATTTTACACATCAATTTCACAACTTCCCTGCACTTTCCAGGATTCAATTTCATTTTCAAGGATTTTTCAAGGATCTCCTAGAACATGGAGAGTACGGGACCGTGTAACAAGAAGCACAAAATGGCAGGAAACTTTCAGTAGCACAAAACGTGAGGAACGTGTGATCTCTGTAATACAATTCAATCTGGAGGTAAAAAATGTTGATGGATGTTATCATGGGCGAATGCAGACAGGAACACCTTGCCTAGCAACACTGAGAACTGGATTTCAAGCTATGACGTTAAAGACCAATTCGACCATCCAAATCTGGAAAATTGCTTCATGACAAGGTCTTTGGGGTTCTGAATAAAAGCACAGGGCATTGTGTGGTGTAATAACCTTGACAACTAGCGGAACCAAGCAAGCCAGATGACATCATCTTACGCATCAGCTCCCACCACAAAGTGTGATAAATCGTTCACATGTAGTGGCAGTGATTAATCTACAGCTGAACACGCCGTACACGGAGAATGTGAGGTGGGCTTGTCTGAAGGCGAAGTGGCAAATCACTGAGGAATGCTTCCTTGCAGTTACGGCAATGACCATGAAACAGTAATTCATGTTTGGTGACAGTTCACACTATTGAACACGCTTGTTGTTATAGCTGACAGGGAAGTTTAGAGCTGTAAAAACACCAATTGTGGTTGAGATCACATTGGGAGGAAAATGTGTACACTTCAATGTGCTCACTCCTCTCTGTGTAGAGGAAACATACCACAAAAAATAGTAAGCCACATTTATATTCCTATTACCAAAGGAACAAACCAAATCACTTAACATCAGGCTAGGAACAGACCAATACTTAGCAAGTGCCTTTCAAAGCCTGAGGCCAATTTAGATTTTGATTTTTTTCCCTACAAATTTCACACAGAATCTATCCTCTGTTGTGTTTTTGTCATGTGCAGCCATTACCTACTGTAAGGTTATTATGAGAACGATCACAGATTGCATTCATGTACACTGTCAAAATTTTCACAGTTGAATCTTTTTTACCCTGGCAATGTAATCTTTTCACTGAATATAAATGACAATTTCTCTGCATATAAATTATCATGATTAAATGATGTTTGTGATAATGCAGTCATTGGTCGTCCTTACTTGTATGCAATACATACATAGTGCAATCTGATTGGTCTTTAAAACAGCAGCATATGATGCTAGGGACCATGAACGGCACAAAACGATCTCTGAACAAAATAAATTACCCATGATGATGAAGATGAATATTATTAAACAGCCTAATTGAACATCTTATCGTAGACACATGACTTGAAAGTGAGGCTTTGCAAGATACACTTCCATTAAAAAGTTGTCACTCAACTGTGTTTCCACTTTTTCTCATAATGATACACTCAACCGAGAGCTGTCCACTGTCTTGCAAAGTATTATAAACCACTCTGTGATCACATCGTGCCAGACGAAAGAGCATGAAAGAATCATCAAACTGGGGCATTGTTATTATCAATTGAAAGCGGAATGATTTTTGCCCCCCGGCTCTACTTTGCAGCCATGAACACAAACTTCTTAACTCATCTCTGGTGGACAATTACTCATCTCTCAAGCTGGCAAATCAGCCCCATTATCTCTACCCACCTACTCAAACCATCCAAATTCACCTGGTGTTTTTTTTTTGTAAAACATGAACATATAAACAAAAACAGACAGAACCCTTTTTTCATAATCCAACATCATCAAAGGATTTCTGTTGCTGATTCTTCTGGGACTTCTACATGCTTTGTTTGCATTTAAATATGCATGATTCAGCATAGCACTTCAAAGACAGAGAGATTTATCATTTCAAACATCCTAAGCTCCATAAAAGATGCCAGAAGAAAGCGCACCATCTTTGTATAATAGTGCTGATGTCCTTCCTGGTCTCGTAAATCATTAATTTTATATGAAGCAAATCAACCAAGAAAGTACACTGCCTTCCATGTTTTTTTTTGCAAACCATGTGATAATTGAAGATACTGTTATCATTCTTTATTCGTTCAGAATTTATGAGGAAAGCATTCAGTGCTTGCAACGGATATTTTCCATTAATATTTCTTTTCATGACTTGCTCCGTATTTGAGCCGTCAAAAAAAAAGTGGGTCACATCAGAATACATTGTATAGACAGAAAGACGACATCATGACCATTTTTGTATATAGTTTATAGTTACCTATGGTTGATGAAACATTAACATAAGCGTCTTGTTCGATATGTTATTTATTGTGTGTGTGGCTCTGATGCACCAGCTGAGAAATTTTAATGGTGCCGACACGCAGTGCATAAACTTCGCAACAGCGACATGTGTGTACTACTGAGATACATGTAAATGCCAACTGTTTGCTCGGTGCCAAGTCTTGCAAAAACTGTGCAAGGGACTCGCAAACTGAAAATCACAAACAAACAGATTCAGTTTTTGCAAACTGCTAGGAATACTTCTGGATTAGATCAACGGCAAAATGGAAAAAGTCAGCCTGCAGTTATACACCTCAATGTGATGACGATAAATGCAGTATGCTAGAATACACTGAATCAGGCTCACCAAACCGGCCCATTCTGTGTCCTCAGAGATGCATATAAAGCAAGCATATAAAGACACACATTCACAGCTTTACCTACAAATGTACACTCAGATACAACAATTAACCTACAACAAAGTGGATTTCATTTACTGCTCGGGCAAACCATAAACTCCTCTTCTCTGTACATTTCTAATTATTGGCGCTTTACAATAATTCTGCATTACAACATATTGAGAAGACTATAAATAGTATGATTAATATACAAGTGAGCGTCTTGCCAACAAAATAGACATGAGTATATTTTGAAACTGTGCCATCATCTTGTGAAAGAACTTGGTGGTTAACTTACCTCACACATTTTTTGCCAAAAAAAACCACAGCGACTGGATAGTAGAACTGTGCGCAGAACAAAGATATCAATTTAACAAGTAAGAAGAGTGAAAAAACAAATTTTCCACTCTCAACTGCATGGAATATGGATTACAATACAAATTTGTTTTTAAATACCACTAAAGGTACGGCGAGTTAAACAAACACCATAAGCTGATGTGATGAAGCTTACAGTCGCTAAATGGCGATAATTACGAAGTGGTCCCTCACGATTTGCAAGTAGACCGATGGGGATAGTCCATAAAAGTCGCTATTTTCACTCTTGTTTTCAGTCTATTAAACCAGTACAGAGCGGCTAATCACGTTACACTATGCATGACTTGGCTGTATTTATCAATGGAAATACACTTTTTCCTTTCAGTTGAACCTTCAAGTTGACCGAGCACCTGCAGCAGAAAGTAACATAAGATCTCCAAATGCTTTCAGAAAATGTTACTGGACCAGGAGTATATTTCTAATCATACCCCGAAACCTAAGGGGAACATGTTGACATGTGCAGTGTACTTGAATTTTTAAAGCATTTTTTCCCACTGAAAGCACATTTTCAGAGGCATTTTGTTATCAGGTTTCAAAGATTTGTTGTAGTGGGGCGATACTCAAACCCACGCAGATTCTCATATCAAATTCTGATCTTTTTTATTAACGATTTTCCTTTCATGCGGGACACTATCAGTAACATGCCAGACACAGTACTGGTACATTGTACAATAAGGTATGCCGAATTTTTCAATTTGGTGTATCAAAACCCATTTTGCTGAATAATCTTGTCCCACGTAGTGGTATGGTAGAAGTCTGGGAGCCAAACATGAGGGCACCCTGTACCAGTTTGATCATACTAGAATTCACCATGTTCTTTACAAGGGACAACTGTCTCAGTATGGAAGAGACACCTGAATGCTGTGAACTGAACAAATAAACTAATGATAAAATATATAGCCACAATTTCAGTAATTTGTAGACCAACAAATACATTGTTGTCTTTCCTGCCTGTACTTCATGCGATGTCATGTACATTGTACACATCTCTGTCTACACTGAACTTTCAAAAAGAGAAAACAAATAAGAAGATTGCATATATACTGGGGTGGGAAACTACACTGTAAGATGATGAGGTCAGCCTAGTTTACAGAGAGATGCGATGTCTTGTTCAAACTGAGTGTTCCTTTGGTTGTAAATCTGCACACATACTTTACAGCCGAAAGCAAATTACCTGCTGACTACCTATACATGTGTAAATGTATGTCTTTCCTGCATCTTTGAGTGACACTAACATCTTCTAAAAAGTCTCAATTTGGCACCTCGGAAAACAGGAAAAATTGAATCAATCCCGATGAAGAGCACTGATGACAGCCAATGACTCATATTAATTTATGAACAATTGGCGTCAGTCAGACCATGGCTGGTGGCAGTTAAATTTGTTTTTGATCTTACCCTACCAAGTGCGATGCTAAATCTGCAGAAAATCCCTTCTAACTGCAGCCAAATTGTACTTGGTTAGGATTCAATTAAGAGTATTACTTGGACAAATTACACATCATTTCTAACTTTACAGTCATTTGAATCCTAGGCACTGTACTGGAGGCACTGGGAAATCAAATAGGAAAATGACGATGATGTTGCCATGGCGATGGCAAAGTATCATCCACTGCTGCCTGGCAACAGCAAGTGAGCAGTGCAGCCACAAATCATCAAATTCTCTTCATATCTTGTTTTTATATCGATTTTGACACAAATACAGTATCATATGCTGGCTTGCGTTCCATGATGCTTTAGTATTTCAGATCTTCTCATTTCAATTGTGATGAGGCAGGGACAAATTAGGCAGATCAACTGATCACCGGCGGGAGATATCGTCAGGAGATCTTAATCTTATCATAATCTTTTCCTAATTTAAAAGACTCCGGACAAATTGAACAGGCTTAAGATTTCCTAGAACTGGTACTGTTGATATCTCCATGCCATATGCATGTGTACGCTGCATTCGCAACCCACTGTGTAGGCTACTTGAGTATACAGTGAACTTGGCAACACACATTCACTTGCGTGGGTCAGAGAATCCACTGCCCCCCGTCCATCATCAAGGAAGTTACAGCATATCAATATTGCCTATTAAGAATGCCTACAAGACAGCAGGAAGTGTTTTGAAAGCGTAGTCAGATCACAGCGGTCATGATACTCCCATTTGTATTTGCTGCCCCAAGGCCACCTAACCGCAAGTGTGCGTTGAACCTCCGTGTTCAAAATTCCAAATGCTGAGATTTGACTCTGGCAACAGCGGGACATTACAATATCAATATTTCATTCAAGTTTAATACCACCATCTTCCTGCTTGCTTGTTTATAATCTTTGTCTTCCTTCTTTCTGCCCCCTTCACAACCTCCCCCACACTGCCCCTATCACCAGCTCCCCCACATTGCCCCCTTTCACAACTCCCTCCCACCCATTATCATCTTCTCATCTCTCTCATCTTTCAAGCTACCTTGCATCTTCTTTTTTGTAAACATCTTTTCTTCCACTCACCTACTCTTTTTCATGTTTTGCAATACTTCTTTCCACTCCTGCCCTGCGTATTTTCAACTTGACTGCTGCCTAGACCAAATGCCTGCATCATCTCATATATCAGTTTTACCATACAGGTAGCTAATACAGCTCTCCACATCGATGTCTAAGTCTGACAGTCTTTTAGTCTATCTGCTATCATATCTGGTACAATATTTGTGCATGTGCATGTAATTCCCCTTCAGCTGTCTCCCTGTGTGTGCATGCATATTGTCTGCCTATCTGTCTCTGTATACCTGTATCCTCCTGTAGCATTGTCTGTCAGTATCTGTATCTCTGCCTGTATTTCAATAATTTCAATATATGCTGGAAGGACTTTACTCTACGCCTCACTATCAAAGTGAGTTTTCTCAGGCTCAGACTTGCCAAGACTCCTTTATTTGCAAATTATGAACAGTTTTTTATCTTTTTATTGATATCTAAAGGACAAAATGAAACTTGCCAACAAATAATTGGGTGATTGGAGACGCACATTAGCTTAATTACATTAAGTGTAAATAAACCATTAGCAGGTCAGAATAGCAACCGCTAGCCTGGGGAAATACTTTACCAATCATCTAATACCGCTATCATTTACAAGATTGAAAAAGCAACATGTGAGAAACACGGGGTAAACTTTCCAAGAATTTGAATCATTCATGAACGTTGCAAAAAACATTCAAGGTTGTGAATTCTTCATAAGCGAAGCTAAATTCAACGCTGGAAGTAACTTGAGAGACACTTTTTTTGTTAAATGCTAAACTTCGGGAGGCACTGTTTCTCCACAGCAAAGAACAGCAAGCAACTTGTGTGGCGGGGACTAGACTCGAGGGACTTTTTGATGTGTGCAGTGGAAAAATGTAAAAAGATCGGGTGGGTAAACAGTGTAGCACAGAGTTTGAGCATTTGAGACACTTGTATTATCACCTGCTGTTTTTCTTTGATATCGTTTAAAGAATGTCATGCAAAAATTTTCAAACAATCAGTGTTGCAGCAGGCTTCCGCCAGTGAGTAAACTTTCCTAAATATACATTTACTTGACAACAAGCTCACAATCACGGACATGTGGTACTGTTTTGTAAAGGATACCGGGAGTTTTTAAATTCTGGCCCAGGCTGGCATCTTGCCTGGCCGCATTTTTGTTGACACTGGAAAATTTATTGAATCTTCTGCTTTACAAATATGGTATGCAGGGCGCCTTAAATACCTAATGACGTTGCCCTGATATCTATCTGTGCTATGAATCCAACAGCTGTTGCAGGAACCTATCACAGGACAGCGAGTGAAACATACATTGATTCCATCTTCTGAATTGGAACTGGTAGGACAATATTCTTGTGGACTGAATGAACAGAGGTACTTTTGAAGTAATTTGGCAAGACATCAGAAGATATACATAGAAGATATATATTTGGTATGTGAGTATTTTTTCCTACGTGCTAAAAGTTATTTTAAATGGTTGGCCATTGTTTTCTTTTCAGATACAATATCGAGACTTCTTTTTTATGATCACTTACCAGAATGAGCTGCATTCTGTACAATAATGTACATGCAAAACAATCTCTTATCGATGAATTTGCCTTAAAACGTGATAAAGACTTGACTGAAAGTTAAATCAAGGTAGAACTTCAACATCTTCAATTTCGGCCAACTTCACGTGAACAAGTAACACGGCAAACCTTTCAAGTATTGCCAATTATGTACACACACCTAAAAAGTCATGTAAACTTGTTAGAGCCTGAAGCACTGGTTCCAAAACACGGGAAAAACATCAATGACATCGATGCAATATTTTCAATGTTTGGAAAGTTTGCTTCAGTTTATTTTCACGGTGATGAGATAAAACGTCATTTTACACTGGAGCCAGTTGAGAAGTTCTGAAAAATGTGCATCGGGTGACATATAAAACCACTGCTCAAGTTTTGTTCATGATTGCCATCTCTGACGAGTAGAATTTGACTTTTGCCTGGAGATTGATGGGGTGTTGGTGATGGCTGGAAGAGTAATTGTTGCAGCTGTACCGTGTACTTTACACAGTAGCTACAGTTTTGATGAGAGCGTGACACAGAATGCCTGTGTTTTGTATGAAGGGAGCCAGAATTCACACATACACATGTAAACAGTAGGTCCTTTCATACTGTTTAATTTATTGTCAGGGTCATTAGATTTTAAGTTTCTTTATTTCCAGTTAATTAACTGATTAATTAACTAATCAGTTAATATCTAATTGGTTGTTTGATTGATTCATTTAGCCAGTCTAGTTGTACATGTATCTGTTGACAAACTATTCTGTAGTATTTTTTTCACATTATTAAAAGTCTGATGGAATGGAATTTAGATTACCAAGTATTTATAATTAGCAGGGTATTTTCAGATCGGGATTTTATTAGAAGATTGGAATTATCTTTTCAGTGACTGAAAAGTTTAGGGCTTTTTTTGAAAGATTAATGCCTTTTTTAGATTTATCTACGGAGCATGTAGAACAAATGTTGCATCTTGTTACTGTCCATTTCTCACGCTGTGATCCATGTTGTCTTCAACGGTCAGAGAGCAAATTGGTCTAAAAACACTCAATGAAAATGAGTTCCCCAGAGAGCAGATGACTTGCAACAGCAAAATGCAAATCTGCCCATTTGTGTACTTTTAAAACAAGTCCCCCCTGTGTGACAGCGCATGGCTATATAGATGTTCCTGCTCTGATATGCTTTCAAGTATTTTACCCAAGCTTTCTCAATTCGTCCAACTTTGTGGGGGGCCAAACACTGTTACAGCGCCTTGCAGTCACGGTGTCACTCCGACTGCAAACTGCACAAACAAGAGGTAATAAAAGCCATATTAGCAGACAAGTTACGGCAGCGCTTTGGCAACACCTCAATACAAACCCGCTCTCCTTTCACAACTCTTTTAACACTGTCGTCAGACAGCCTGCGACAAACGGCTAAAAGCCACGGTGAAAATTAGTTTTCTTTTCAAGCAGACTCAAAACGGTCTGTCGTCCTGTCGCTCCATTGAATTCCCAGACCCGATCAATGGTGTGCAGGAATATTTATCATTGTGGAAAGCTTTTCAATCAATGCGGAGTAATATAAGAGTTTCCCCGAGTCGGCCGATTGCAATGCATGTCTGTGCTTCAAATCAAAGGGACTCATGGGACTAGTGCATTATTATGTTACCAAAGATTGATTTTTCAATTTTTCACGACTCAGTATGGCAGAGGTGATACACGAGTGTTGCTTAATAACCCTACACATTACCCTGGCTTGGCTTAGTCATTTCACTTTAAGGAGGATCGAAGAGAAAGCACATGGCAGAAAATCCATGTAACTCTGGTGATGTGGACTATAATAAGTAAAGCCCACATGAATGCAAAATGATTTGTTCTTTTCTCTCTATTTTTCTCACTTTTGTTGCCTTCAAATGGTGGTCTCAGGCAATGAAAATCACAAATTTTCAAAACATGTTAATAATACTCAACTTAATCTACCCGTAATTGACTCATAATAGTGACACGCGGTGATTTTTTTGTCATCAATGCGATTTGACTGTTTCACTGTTCAGACATTTTGACCTAACTGTACATTAAGTATAATGTCCCCATCTTCTTTGGATGAGAAGTTACAGTAGCACTGTTTGTTTTGTAAAAAAAACCACAGTAGACAAATACTTTTCAGACATTGCAGTGAATACGGAAAAATACAGAAAGTTGACATAGCTGTAAAATAGCTTTACACAGTGTATGTTCTACATATATTTTACAGCATATATATATATATATATATATATATATATATATATATATATAATATATATATATATATATATATATATATATATATATATATGTGCTGTAAAATATATTTAGAATGTACATAGTATAAAGCTATTTTACAGGTATTTCATATATATATGTATGTATATATATATATAATATATATTATATATATATATATATATATATATATATATATATTATATATATATATATATATATATATATGTATATATATCACTCATTTCTAGACATATTTTTTGAACTAATAGCAATATGCAAATTCTATATCAAAGCACGCTCATATCATAAAAAGGGCTTTTACCCCTTGGAGATTTGAAATTTTGTCATGATCTTCCAGAGAGTACAGCTATTTATAGAATGGTTGGCCCTCTTTACTTAGAAAAGGGGTTGGCTGTTATTAGAAATATTACTTGCAGAGTTAAGCCTGTGATTAAGCTTGGAAGCACTATGGCCTCAGACCTTTTGCGAAAAGTTAGAATGTCATTAGCGGACAAATGTTCATAGAAGTCGTTTTTTCGGTGACGCAAGAACATCAATTTACAGTAACAACTGCAGGCAGATGCACTGTCATACAAGACAGATACGAGGTCTCTCAGGTCAAAGGTCATCTCAGGTCATGTTCTGGAGGTAATTAACCTGATGAATTGGGCCTGGCAATCTTTCAAGCCATCCTTGGAACAGATATCTTTGTCACACTTCACTGCCATTGCGGAGGTCATTTTACTCCAACAGAAATTTACAAGTTCACTGTGTTGAAAGATCGCGATAACCTTGGCATGTAAAGACCACCTACTCGGACTTGTTGATTGCACATCATCACATCAACAGCCAGTACGTACTTCAACTTCAGAAAAACTTCGCATTCTTGTCCCCGTTGTCAAATTTGTATTGTAAGCTTGTATAGTAAGCTTAACAAGCCATGGATGAAATTTTCCTAGAAACGTAGGATAGAAGCAAAATAAAGGGCTACTCGATACGATTTAGAGGGGGGCACAGAGTCATCACAACAACAAATTCCCTTTCGTTGTGTACTGATGAATGCACATGGAAATGGTATTGGTAGTTGAAAAATTTTACAGGATTTCTAGAAGTTAGAATCAGCAAATTTTTAACAAAAGTGTAGAGAAATAGGCAGCAGGAATAAAACTATTATGCTGTATGCTAGAGAGAACATTATACTAGCAACCCAAATTGGCTTTTTGAGAAAACTAACTTGGTCGAAGAAAAATTTTCCAGCATATGTCTTGAGTAGCATATCTTCCACACATACTTCGTAGTGTGTCCATATTCTCTCTTTTCATCCAGCGGAAAACGATCAACACTACATTTAATACCAAAAGAGAACTTTCCTCAAAACATCGTAAACTTCAGAATTCCACATCGTTGTTTATGAGATCCACAAAATCAACTACGCCACAGGCAAGTTCAAGGCTACAGACTAGGAAATTATTCTCAGACGCTGTAGCACTTTCCTCATAAATAATGAATGCTTCTGGTAGGAAATATCATCAATGTCAAAGTGAGTGTATAAGTCAATATCTCCCACAAAACTAAAACAGCATACGTCCATAATGCCTTTGGCGGCAGTTGTACTGAAGAGTACCTGGCTGTATTAAACTCATCAATGAGCAGTGCAAACACATTAAACGTTTCATCTTAAACAGTTGGTACAAAAAAGACATTGAAATCTATTGTATGAAGGTATTTGTAATACATATTATCATATTTGCAGATCAACAGACTGAGTGCATATTTCAGTTTCCACAGAAATCAGTTTTTTTCGTTCCCCTACTTAGTGAGAAACTAATGAACTAGGCTGGCACACACGATTAATATGCATGCACTCAGATAAAGTGAGGACCAGACTTGTTTTGCTTTCACACAATTGACGTAATAGCCAACTTATGGTACAAGATTTCATGGTGTTATAAAAAGAGCGACGATGTCTTTGTCGTCTTTGCACGGCTGCATGAGCAGACATCTGACATGGTTGTTTGCCTTGGGCATGAAAAAAAATTTTACTATTGACAAATTGACTGGCTTTAAAATTTTCTGGGGATTATTGCCATATTGGCTGGTAATGTGTTTACTGTGGGAGAAAGCTATGTCAACACTGTTATCATGATACGCACACATTAAACAGCAGTTAATGCAACATTTTGGTGAATATTTCCATGGCGGGAGACATCATACAACATCTTCACAATGCTGATAGCCAGAATATGATTTCTCTTCTTTTGAGAATTAACGCACTGAAACCTTTACCATGCCAAAATAAACAAATAAATAAATAAATAAATATTGGGATAAGAACATTTATGATGCACATGTATGTATGTTTGATTAATGTATAACGATATGCTAAATTGTTCTTGGGTGAGTCACTGTATTACTGTAATTGCCCTTGTGCCCCCCCCCCCCCAAGTCAATTGAATTGGATCCCCATAATGCGTTTTTGACTCAACAAAATTTTACACATTACACATATTACTATAGGGCTGATCACTTAAGGAACTTCAAGAAATTCCGAAAATTTACACAAAGTGTTCCGAAAATCTTTTAAGTTACATGTACCTGGTAGCTGCCATACATGTACTGGTAACTACCCACTGAAGGACAATTTGCATACCACAGGTTTTGAAAATTTACTTCATTTTTGCTTGGCATAGCAAATGACCGTTTGAGGAGATGCTGTCTTGTATTGTCTGACTGCCGCTACAAAGGGGGACAGGGGTGGGTGGGGGTGGTAGTTTATAGAGAGAGACTGCTTTCCAACAATCAAATGATGGGTTTAGTTGTACTTGTAAGAGTCTTGAATATTTCAATGGCACATACGTGTACGGTACATGTGCAGTGCTGTATCAACAGTTGTCTGTATTTTAGCCGACTTTCCAAGCACACACTGATACTAGTTTGATCAGTATTTGACAAAATACCCGTTGTTTTATAACTTCACGATTTTTGGAGAAATTGGAGGGTCGGCAGGGATGAAAATATCCAAAGTTGACATTCACTTGGGTGGCTAAAGGATAGGCATTTTTATTAGGAGATCTACATCATACTGTCAATGATTTCTGTTTCTGTGACGCAGGATTTTAGGGTTTTTCGGTGCATTGGTGGCTGTTGAACATATGCAAAGATAATTACTGTTACTAGTATTTGTCATGAATGACAAACTCATGAAAAAATAGTATGAATTTTCGAGGAAAAAAGACAATAATAGATTACCACACCAACCACTGCTAGTTGTCCTTTCAATGCACACAGTAATTTTTAAGACAACGATGGCTATGCTCTGCCTTTTTTCCAAAAAAATTTGATTCTTGGAAAGTTGATCATTTATAAGGAAGGAATAAAAAAAATGTACTCAAAATATGAAAAACAACGTCGCGGCAACCTTTACACTGATGGTGATAACAGACGCAATGAATTATGGAGTACAAAAGAAGGGAAAAAATGGAAAGTGGAAACAGCTTACGGCTTTAATTACTTGATTGCAAAAATTAATATTTCATGCTGCATGGCAGAGTACAGGCTGCAGATGGATGCCTTGATAAGGGTAGATGGCCCACTTTGCAGAATTGTGAAGTTTTTATCACATTAGCATACCACAGATGTGGAGAGACTACAAGTTTTCACCATTAAAGGTATGCGTAGTTCACACCTTGAAAATAAAAGGCTTAAATTTTTGCTTAAACTCTCCTCCAGCAAACTTTCAATCATTCTCTTTCAAAGTCATGAGTAAAAAATGGGGTACTGTGCAAATTTTGGTGCTAGAGAAACAAATTACTGAATATTTCCTGATATTTGAAATTCAAAATGGCTGCCATCCCTGTGTTATCTCTACGGAGAATATGAAATTCCCAATTTTCAAAAAACTGCGCCAGTGAAAACTATTTATTCCATAAAAATTCAACATGAGCCCTCACAAGTGGAAGGCCAAGAGAATGTTGTAAAAGTTTGAGAGTCTGAAAATCTGTCCCCGAGGCACATTCTACCTTAATGCATGCAGTACTGCAGCAATGCTTTGTTACCCTGCGTGTGAATGCGTACCGTTATTAGAAATATCGATGATGGTAACACGTTAAAATGGGTGGCGCGAATGCTTGAACGCTCTCGGGGTGATTCTTCAGGGTGCACTTTTGTCAAAATCTACACAGACTATGTCTGACAATCCTTTGTGGACCTCTTAATGTATCTCTGTACACAGCTTTGCCGTGTACTAATGGGTCTCATTGAACTGCATGGTGCAACCAATGCCCTGCAGTACCATACCCACATTCTTCAATACAGAAACGTAATATAAATTTTTCTCTTCAGCACAGATATAGGGCATCTCAACCTGGATTATAACTTTGCACATCAGTAAAGGTAACAATCCTTGTGACTAAAATATACTATCAACAAAATAAAGGTTTACTGAAGAAAATATCTTTTTTTTGTCATAAAAAAATTTCAGGCACAAAAATATTCCTGTTGTCTGTATAGTAACAGAACTTCCATCTCTAATGCCCTAGGGCAGAACGCCTGTTCCCTTTCCACAGAGATACATGTACATGTACGCTCGGTATAAATTGAAGGAAAGTTACTACATTAATGAAAAATGAATTAAAATGTTGTATAATACTTAAAATGAACCCTGGTTCCTCAATAAACACATGGATTAAATGCTGACTTCGAATGGACCATGGTAAAAACAAAACCACATGTATAAAAGTAGATAGAATCATTGTGTACTCTGGTGTGCACACCTTTGCACATGCACTGTATTTGCTAGTATGGCTAACACAAATACATGTGGAAGAGTCAAAGAGACTAGAACCCTTAGATTCAAACTGAGCCAAGCAACCTTGAATCAATCGTAGACAACAAACCTATTCTTTACATGTTTCGCATCATCAGCGTCTATCTTCCGTGTCACACTGTCACTGTCAGAGTGTGATACATGTATTTCATTCGAGAGCAACGCCCTTTGCACAGACAGTACAAACCAATAATTCTGTACCACAACTGCACTAAATGATGTTTCCCATTCACAGTTATCGTAGAAACTCAACATCCATTCACTTACAAGACTGAATGAGTATAGTCGAGAAATTATGATTCACATTTAACAACATTAAAACAGATCCGCTGTATACTGAAAACTGCTCTTGCTATATTTTCATGTGTGCAAAATGGGGTGTTGACAAGTACTATGTGAAGTGCATCACCTTGACTGCCGGTAAAAATGCTCAGAAAAGCTCCCTGACTGGATCAATATAATCTCATAATTTGCTTTGCAGCATATAAAAGACTGTAGCAGCTGAATCAAGTGTTTCCTCCACAAAAATAGAAGGCTATCATGACATGATACTGATCTTGTGTGTCTCACTGAAAAAGATACAAGCGATGGGTTTGACAGTCTCCATGGCAACACCACGCTTGATTTGCAAACTCTTCGGCAGAAGTGGATGCTGTCAAGAGGGACTCCAAAAGCCGGCATCGGAATCATATTTGAGAGGGGAGAAAAAAATACCAAGAGTCTGATGCGGAAAACACTTGATGCTTTCAAATAATTGCATGGCAGCAGTTTACGCAGAAAACTTCAATTAACACGTGAGGGGGAAAAAACGAATGTTGACATCTGTAATGCGGCACTACAAATTGTCTGTAGAGCCGCTCTTATCTGTACGCATTCGCTAATAGCGGCTTCAATGACAAAAGATACATCCTTTGTAGCCTTCAAACCCACTGCAAAAGTTCCAAAGAGGGCAAATGATCTTCTTGTTGGTAATGAGGCATAGTCCCTCACTAGGCCAAGCCTATGGTTACCATAATCATCCGTACTGAATGGGGATAGCCACGACCTTCTGCTTAAATGCCGGTGATTAGAAACAATTTCCTGCTTATTTGTGTCTCCTAATTCCGTATTTCCTGAAAGCTAAGCGAACTCCTCAATATTTTACATTGCAATGCTCGTGTGAGTTCAAGTTCAACATTGGTTTTGACTTTAAAAACATCCTTTGAACCTTAACTTTCGTATTAATGAGTGTCACTGATCAGTAATTTGTAACTTTCATTTGCATATTAAGTTTTGAGCACACCTGGTCCAAGATTTTTGAATGTAAAGGAAAATGCAACTCTTATTTGACTCAACATCTGTAGTTATATTTGTAGTGGACAAAACATTGAATGGAATAAAATCACATGTTCATGTGCGGTTACTATAAGCTTGTGCAGCCAAAGTTCTGGGTCAGCACTGAAAAAACCTTGGACGACTCATAGAAAACAAAATATTTGCATTATAATTGGAAACCTGCACACCGTACACGAAAACAAAGCGATGGCAATTACCCCTTTGAGCGCCAAAGTCAAATTTTGTCACCTTTATCATACGTATACCAGTCAATATTTTCCTAATATTTTGCTAAAATTTGATAAAATCTGTATCCAATGAAATATAATGTCCATTTGGTCCAAAATTATGAAAATTACATAAAAACTCACAAAATCGGTAAAATGTTGCATCAAAATTTTTTGGGGGAAAATTAAAGCGCCCAAAGGATTAACCTATTATACGGTATATTCCTCAAAAACAAAGACGGAAAATGACTGCATTATATTTCACATTAGGCAACTATTAAAGTACCTTGAAAATAACTACATCCTTCTTGAAAAATAACTACATCCTTCTTGAAAAATAACTACATCACTCTTGAAAAATAACTACATCACTCTCGAGTTCTAAAGGGTTAATGTTTGGAGAGATACGCACATCACTCAAAACCACACTTACATACTAGAAAACAACTGTACGGCATGGAAGCTCAAAGAAAACCCTGATCCACGGATTCCAAATTTACCTGGTCAAAATCAAAGCTGTGTGTTTTATTAGATGTTGCATAATCAGTACCAGTGTGCAGTGCATTTTCAGTTCACATGTGTATTGTGTTGAATACATTGTGTATGTAATATATACTCCTTAGCCTGCTCACTATCGGGTAATTTCTTGCCAATACATGCTATTGACCTACATTCTTGGCAACTGCCTTTCAAATCAAGAAAATTAATCAAACCTCAGTATTTTCTTCACATCATTGTGTATTAAAATTTGAATTTTTTTTTTAAAATTGCAAACTATTATCTACGTGTGATGACTTTTCACTCCAGAGAATGGCAAGGCCATTCATCCTCATTTAGCTTTAGCGCAAAATGAAATGAAATTGCATTGCAATCTTGCCATGCATTTTTTACACACAAGCCAATGAAACTATGGATGTAATCGCAGAATTCTGATCTCTCTCCAAAATCTGCTCAGACCTGAAGGTTCACGACTGTTGCATCAACCGCATTTGTAGCAGACTTATATTGCATGCATACTCAACTGTGGTGCAGTTTAAATTCCGATGGTGATGGAACTTAAAGAAGAGCAAAATTTTCTCATTGTAAATAATACTTTAGACATAAAGATCCCTGAGTTTCTTACAATAGCATGTGTATACTGATGAGGTTTTGGTGTAAAGTGATGCCATTTTATGTTGTGTTTGGAGATTGGCCGTAGCGATTCAATTCCCAGATATACAGTTCATGCTGGTGTAGAACTGTGTGGTCCTGAGGATGTGTATATTTACAAAATTCCTTTGTAGAGCCTGAAAATACAAACTCCCGAATGGCAAGATAGGGACTTTTAAAGCACATGATGGGCTTTTACAGTTTTACACATGTGCCTGGGTATATATGCTCCTTTAACAAAATACGTGTGAGTAACTGGGTCAAAGGTCAGCAGAATGAGCAGAAAGTTCAGTTCCATTCCTACTGAAAACAGAACAAAATGGTAACATGACCTTTCTGGTTGAAAGCCACACGAGTTTTCCCTCACAATCCTGAGAGAAATCTACAAGTCTGACTTAGAAATCTGACTTTGTATTTTTAGTAAAATTTTCTCATTTCAGAACATGTAAACGATAAATGATAAATTACAACTTTGAACTGACTCAACAGCAGTTAGGATGCCGAGACAAACTTTGATATCATGAAACTTAGACTAAGCCAGTCTCATTATTCATATTTTAACAGCAAATATTTCTTGCCTTAGGGAACTTAGTATACTTGAAAACAACACCCTTGGCACATTTCTGCGCTATCAAATATTTTATTTCAGTAAGTTCTTACAGAAGTCAGAGGTAAAAAGGTGAAGAAATGGCTTTTTTCAATTTACTTAATTGAACACCACTTTTCGAATCTCTAAGTTCCTGGCTGTCTGTTGGCCATGATGTGTATATCTCTCCACATTCACCATGGCAACAAGTGGGAATTGTGGGAGAAGGGAACGCAATTTACATTTCAATCCAATCAGTTGAACGTGACCCACCCGTAAGAGCACAATTCATTGCCTACTTGTAGAGGCTGTTTTTCAAGGAAAGCCAAATGCTGGACTCACAGTGTCATAAGAAGATATGAAACCATTTGGCGGTGTATTGGCCTTGGGCTTCAGGATAAAGAAACAGTCATACGTATCCTCTAGCTGATACTGGACAAACATGATTCAGTTCATCTGGAACTGTTTGCCATCACTGGCAATGATACACTGGTAGTTTATGAGGGACAGACACAAATGTGAATCATCCAGATATGGGCTGTCACTTTTGAGAAATCAATGACTATACTCAATACTGATAAACCCTTTGAGCGCCAAAGTCAATTTTTATTGCCTTTGTGAAATACAACCCTTACCCAGTAAATTTTTTTCAGCTTTTTGCCAAAATTTTGATAAAAAACTGAAGGCAATAAATGTGATGAGCATTTTTAGTCCCAAAAAACTGCAGAAAGATTCATGAAATTTGGTAAAATTTTGCACTAAAATTTTGGTGGGAAAAATTAAAAGCACTCAAAGGGGTTAAAACAGTAACAGCATGTGATGCAGATCTGTGTTGAAAAGTTAGACTAAAACAAATTACACATTAGTATGATTCCTGTCAGAGTTTCCGTTCTTTTTTGAATTTATCAACTTCATTTTTTTCTTATCTCAGTTGGCAGACCTTGACTTTTAAGTTAATGTGGATACAAATCTTATCTGTGTTACTATTTAAAACACAACACTGCAGTACAGCACACTTCATTTTTTCTAGGAATTGTGAACTTGCTGACAGGGATTTGTCATCATTTGAAAAGGATGTATTTCTCACATTAGGCTTCAAGTTATGTTGTAAAGCTGACAAATAAAGTGTTTGACAAATAAAGTGTTTGATCATTGAACAGATTTCAAACACACAATGAAACGCTGACATGTAAAGATTTTAGCAACAGTATGCGGGTAGTGGAATGTGATATTTTCAAAGGCCTTACCTGAAGGCTTCAGATAGAATGACATTATTTATCAGGCATGTTTAGATGTATGGATGGACGGACGGATGGATGGCTGGGTAGAGACGTGGAAGATAGATAGAAAGATGGGTGAATGGATGGAGGATGGTTCATGGATGGATGGATTGATGGATGTATGTATTGATGGATGGATGGATGATGGATGGATGGATGGATGGATGGATGGATGGATGGATGGATGGATGGATGGATGGATGGATGGACGGATGGATGGATGTATGTATTGATGGATTGATGATGGATGGATGGATGGATGGACAGATGGATGATGGATGGATGGATGGATTGATGGATGGATGGATGGTTGGATATATGACTAGATAGATGGATTGATGGATGGATGGATGGATGGATGGATGACTGGACGGATGGATGGATGTATGGATGGATGGATGTATGGATGGTGGATGGATGTATGGATATATGACTGGATGGATGGATGGATGGATGGATGGATGGATGGATGGATACATTTTATGGAGGGGTGTGGATCGACACTTGGCTTGATGGATTAAAAGATGGACACAATGCATCATGGGTAAAACAGTAATGGATTGACTCATGAATTGTTAAACGGATATATGGATGGACAGACAAATGGGTGGATGGAGGGTAAGGTGGGATGGATGAATGAATAGACGACAGAATGGATAGATGAATGGATAAATTGATGGATATATAGATGGACCGATGAGAGATGGGTGGACAGCTGCTTAGGAGGATGGAAGCATGCATGCAAGCTCACAAGGATTAATGATTAGGACAAACTGAAGCATTTACGAAAGTGGGCTGATCTCCGGTTAGTAAGGGCACGGAGATCTGGCATGGATATACAGAGACATGTGGGAGAAAGGACAGATACACGGATGGAAAGGTAGTTGACCAGACAAATACTTCAGGGATTGATGAGGGAGTGGGTGGAGCTACATTGTATATCTAGAGCCGGTACTTGTGTATCACGGAGAGCACGGACACTGGCAATGAAAAAATCCAAACAAAAAGGGAAGCATTCAAAATAATCTGAAAGTTTTAGGATATTCGATCATTGAAACATCAGGATTAATTTGCCCATGTTTGACTAAGAGGATTTTAGAAAAAGTTTCAAGACTGAAAAAAGGGAGATAGCATCTATTAAAACACAATTACTTAGTATTGGAAGTCTGAGATTTGTTTGATACATGCTTATATGAACATTAGCCGCACTACAGTAGGATGTGGTCCGTGTGGGCTCAGGAACTTCATTAACGAAAATCTCTGTTGGAATTTTGGATGAATCTATGATTGGTACATTGGCAGAAAAATTTCACTGTGTGTGTCATCATTTGTAAAAATAGTTAGTTGTCATGAACAATTAATGTTTCTGTAGGTGAAATATTCAGTGGCTGGACATCTCTATATATGGCTGCCATTAGAGACGGCATGACTAAATTAAGGCACAATCTGCCTCAGGGGCAGATATTAACCCTTTCACCCCCAGTTCCCTGTGTACAGGTCCAACTTTACCATAGAAAACAATGGATTTGGGACAAACCATGGTGGTGAAAGGGTTAAGACTCAAACTTTTACAATACGTCTTGGATTCACCCGTTGTCACGGCTCATTTTGAAACTCCTGAAGTAAACAAAGTTTTCACAGCTTACTTTTGTGAAAATCGAAAATTTACTTTTTCGTCATAGACTCAACAAAGGTACAATGTATGGTGGCCATTTTGAATTTTAAGTGTTGGGAAATATTGGTAATTTGTTTCTGTACTGCCAAATTCTGCACAGTGACCCCTGATTTTTATTCTTGATTTTCAAAAAGAAATGGGTTAAAAATAAAGTTTCCAAAAGGAAAAGCTTTGAGCAGAAGTTTAATTTTCAAGGCATGTACTACCAGCATGCACAATCCCAGTGTTCAATGTATCTGTACATGTATGTTACGGAGGTTTGAACGAGGATGCCCAAATTTTTTACTCATAATTCTGATTATCCATATACCTTCATCTCTTTAGCAATCTAATTCCTCAAAATGCCAAACACGTTTCATGAAATTGTCACGAGAATGTCAGACACGACAATCATCATTCAGTGGTGCACAATTTGACGATGACAGTGATCAACAACGTGTCATGAAAAAAACAGCAAAAAAAAGAGGAAATCTGAACAGTTCTTGTCTTTGGGGCACAATGTTTACAAATTCAATGCCATCAGTAATATTTACCAACACATAGTAGGCTTTTCACACCCTTCAGCAGAGAGAAACCTGTCTCTGTGCATCAAACTCTTTCATTCATTAGTTTTTGCTTGTCATTCCGTCTGCCTGGAACAAAGGCTGTTGATGAATCCCGCATGCCAATCAATCACGACGAGCCCGCATTCTTGTTTCTCTTTGCTTCGCGGTTCAAAAGGTGTAAATGATTTTCTCATTATTCGCAATTTTGGTTCTGCCGGCAGGAATGCCACTTCAGAATTTTTTTTTTCAAGTGGTGCACAATCCGGAGGAAAATGCATTCCTCGTTAGAATGCATTTACACCGGATTGTGATGGAAAGACAGTTAGAAATGACACATCCTTGATGAACGAGAAAAATGATTCGCTGGCGCAGATGAAATATTAGTAATACATTTTAGAGGCCTACAGGGCTGATCACATTCTTAGGGTGAGACATATGGCAACAAGAAAGTGTAAAAACTCAGTTATAAGTTACAGTATGTCCACAATGTTTTAACACAAGCTTTCCAATGTACCACTTGTAGTTTTTGTATGTACATGGTCTGATCTTCAAAAGTGACCCAAAAGTGCTCACTGTAACGTTAGACATATTTTCCCTTCTTTTCATTCAGCTTGTGAAATAGAGTTTCTTTTCCTATTCCAAAACTAATGTTAAAATATGCCTGTGGTGTTGAGCTTTCCAATACATGTACAACCTGTTAGTGAACCGTAATTCCAGTATTTGCTGACTGTTTGACTTTGTCCAGATCCACACTAGAATCAATTTGCTGACAATATTATCGCATATCCTACACAATGCTGGGTATGTTGTGGTGGCAAAGTTTACACTTTGTGTTGCAATGCGTTTCAGGGAGAACCAATCTTATAATCTCTAGTTTTTACAGAACCAAATTGGTGGAAGTCTTACAAAGAGTTACAGCATAGTTGTGCTTTGAAAGGAATTTTCATTTAGAGAGTCCATTCAATGAAACTCCCGTATGTGTACAATGTACCTGTAATACAACATATGAAGACAGAAGCGGCATGTCACACTAGTAAGAATACATGATGTATGCCAAACTGCATGTATATTATTCTAGTTCTACATCAGCAATTGATGCTGAATGGAATATCGGTTTTAAACTTCTCACTCCCATGCATATGCCAAATTATACTGTAGTTCACTATTGATACGATTGATCCTGAATAGTTATTGGTTTTAAATGTATCTCTGCACTGCCTCCCCATCCCTGTTCAAACTTTCTGTCATCTTAAAACCCTTTGACAAGGCCCTGCAGCTTCTGTGTGGGATTATGCATTCATTCCGATAATGAGACACATGACAAAACAAATAACATCACGAGAAGCAACTGAAAGTTTCCCTCAATCATAATTGGCTATTTCGGACTCAGATATAATCAGAGATAAAAGTTGGCTTTATCCCTCAGAAGAAGGATATATCAATTGCCGAGACTTTGCACATCTGCTCCTGGCGTATTAGCGATTCTGGGGGAAAAAAAGAAAACAACAGAATAGTGGTTCTGTGTGTCTGCAGTGTGCTATAATTGCTAGACTAATTGACAGGGGGAGAATTGTTTCCTTGTGCCACTGTTGAGGAGCTGTATACATGTACATGTATCTCCTTTGGAAAAAGTCCATGGCCAGTTTCTATATAATTGTCATGGAGTCCGTCACGTGTATAGTGACCATGCATGAAGTTGGTAGCAAGGAGCTTTGATGGATGCAGCAAGGAAGTTCCATTGAACACGGATTACACCCTGACATGTCCATGGCTCTCCGTGCAATCTCACAATTTTATCAGCTACAGCGGGTCACATGTTAAAGAACAGAATAATGCCAGAATTGGTGACACAATTTTTGAGATTCTCCAACATCTTCTTGACAGCCTTTAATGAAAAACAAAGATGTTGACAGCAGCCAGTACTGATATCAAGCACCACGGAGATTTTTGAAATGAATTACAGACCGTAGCCTTTACATTCTACAATCTGTACAAAAACCAGTAAAAGTGACGTTCTCAACAGATCCTAAGTATAGCCATTCTTCATGCTTTGTTGCTGATCAATAATTCATACCTGTTCTCTTTAAATGAAAGCAATCATGTACTTACACTAATTAATTTACACCACTATTCTTGACCAATAAATATCTTCCATACGTGTTGATAATCAGGCATTATTCTTTGCTTTGTAAACTCGCACAGCGTTAATCAATACACTTTGCATCAATTAACAAGTTTATTTAGCAAATTGAGCATTGTAACTAGCGTTTTGCATAATCTGGCATTACACCCTCGGTTTACTCATAAATGCATTTTAAAACCAGCCCTGCGCATCTTTCAGAACGGATGAAACTCTCAACTACCGTCAAAGTGGCTCTCTGCTTAACCTCTGTAACTGAGAAATCTTGTGCACGTCGGCTGTAATTGCCTGGATCATCCTCTTTTGAAGGTATCTCAACAGCTGCAGATGGTGTTTCGTTTAAAGGACATTCTATGAGAAGTCGCTGCTATTTTCATTCGCATACCAAGGACTATTCTGGTGTCTCCGTTTTCGCTGGATGGGGGGTTGAAAAAAATGTAAATACCGCCTTTCAATGTAGGGCACCCTTCAACTCACTGTCAGGTTTAATTGTTGCGATGTGTGCATGCTCCGTTGCAAATTGGCTCCGGCAACTCATCCATCTGAAACAAGTTTAATACTTTATTTGGGAAAACCAGTTTCTATATTTACTTCTGAATTAGGATCTTTTTCCCATAATACTCTAGATTCTTGCCAACCTTTAGAATGCATGCACAGAACTTTTTCAATAATTTATGAGTACATGCTTTTGAAAACTAGATTCTGATAGCCACTGTACTTCCACAGCAGTCAGACTACAAAAATAGGTTTTGCTCAATAGAAAATGCAGATGTTTCTGCTGATAGTGAGTCTCAAAGCCGGACACGAATTATTTTAAATTGTGAGGTGTTCTACCATTTATTAGATATTTATATCAAGCGTCAAATCTCAACAAAAGTGATAAAATTCTTGAATTTGTTAATTTACTGTCAATGTTAAGTTTGTGACTCAATTTCAGTGAGATGTATGTCCCATTGTTATGACTCAAAACACGCTGTAACTCTGTTCTTAACAGTAACTGATCTTCAAATCTGTTCACCCTGATTTTCTGTAAACCGAGTTCACAATCACCATTTGATAACAATGGGTTTGGGCCAAACCATGGTGAGGAAGGGGGTTGCAACTTTCATCAACAAATCTTGGTGCACTGTCGTTGTTGTGGCAAAGGCCAGACTCTCCCTTGGGATAAACAGAGTTGACTGAGGCAAACCACACCACTTTAAAAGAGGATTACACATGAATTTATAGCCAGTGGATAAACATGCTTCCGTCCCTTACTCTTTGGTGAAAACAGTGTGTTTCGAACAGTAATAGTGTCTCAGGACATTTAGTTTTAAATATTTGCTCTAACTTTCCTCAATAAAACTTTAAATCATTTTCCATCGTTATCAAGAGTAAATATCACATGTCAACAACCAAATTTGGGAGCAACAGAAACACATTACCTAAAATTATCAATTATCAAATTATCAATTCAAAATTTACCATGGATGCTACACCCTGTGTTAACTCTACAGGGAAGAATGCATTTCGATTTTAACAAAAACAATGTGACGAAAACTTGATTTACTCTGCGGACTTCAAAACAAGTCAACATTGGACCACAGAAGTTTTTTCAAATATTTGAGTACAAAAGTCTATCCCCTAAATGTATTCTACATGACAAATTTTCAAACCCTTTATTCCCATATCTCTTTAAATTTCGTCCCTTAAGGTAGTGTGCGGCTCAAAAGTGAAAGACTTTTAATGTTCAAACTTCAAACTTTCCTCAATAAAAACTTTCAGCAAATTCGCTCACCAAATCAAGAATGAAAATCGGGGTCACTTTGCAAACTTCGGAACTACAGAAACAAATTACCTAACATTTACTGATATTTGAAATTCATCATCCCTGAGGTAAGGAAAAGAGTATGGAAAAAATCTAATTTTCAGTTTTCGAAAAACTAAATCAGTAAAAATCTTTCTTACTTCAAGAGCTTTAAAATGAGCCCCCACAAGTGGTATATCAGAAAAGAATTGAAAATATTTGGGAGCTTGAATATCTGTCCCTGAGCCACATTCAATCTTAAAACAACTGTTGGAATGGTTTGAAAATCTGATGCTAAATGGGTTAATTTAAACAAATTGTTGGATTTTTATGTCTCTCTCACATCATTCAAAATTCTTTCAGAGCGATCCATCCATTAAGATTAAGAGTGGGTCACACATACACTTTATGAGAGTGACAGGGGAGGATGAGAGGTATGCAGGTGCCAGCCTCCGCCCCTCCCCTCTGAACAAAACTTAAGAGGGCTATGCACATATTTTGCATGAACATGTCAGCTACCGGTATGTCTGTATGATACTGAGACACTGAATAATCTTTACATTCTGCCATTCCATATTCTGCCACTGGGGTTGTATGTACTAGCTGCTATAGGGTTCAGCAGTATATCTACCATCAGTTGGGTGATAAATCATATATTGGCCTGTTGAGAAGGCAATTCGGTAAACACTGGCCAAGTGATATGATAATAATACACCAATGGGTACGATAAAATGTCTTGTTGACTGGCATGGGATTGACACAAGGAATTCCGGGAGATTTCCCTGATGGGAAGGCAACAAGGCAACGCCATCATTTTTTTTCCGTGTTCTTCCTGTGACTGACTGCAATGAGCTCCTCATTTCACAGGCATATGGAAAAGTGAATCAAGTTTAGGCACAGAGGAGAGCGGCACCTTTCATTACCCAGACATTCATACAAATTGGATATGCTTGAATTATTAAAACGGAATTTCAAACATTCCCACAAAGGGAATATTTACACAAGCCTTGGCAGGAAGAATGTTATAAACACATGGGTAAATTAATGATCCTGAGGTTGAACAAATATTGTATACCGTTTATAGGTTTGAGGAAAACTATTAGAGACATTGATACACAAAGTGTTCGGTGGTCCCTGTAGTTCATTTCAATAAAATGAAAATAAGTTATCTTGTTTTTGTGTGTCGGCGGTAATTTTAAGTGACTTCCTCTAAACCTGCAACTGATCTCAAAGGACCTGACCAACATACTGTTCTATTTTTTTTTAATTGAAGATAAAACAAGTCTTTTATCCTTTCTCACTTTGTCATCTTTTTCAAGTTTTAAAACCTGAAAGCACCATCCATGTACATTTGTATGGCCAGCAAGTGACACAACAGTGAGAATCAGTCAGTATTAAAATTAAAAACTATTCATTGTAACTGTTGGCTTCATGCAAAAGTTAGTGTATGGTAGAAACATCAGTATTCAGTCTTCATAGCAGTTACCGTGATCCCTGCATAATTTTTGACACACATATAGCAAACTGAAAACGCAAAAATTTCCATCTCAATTGTTCACAATACTGCATTGTGAATTGGGTGATGACCCATCACCACTAGAATACACACCAGGGATGACCTCTGCTGCTTAAGAGCCCTGAATAACAGCAGTGCTTTTCCTAAACACCACTTGTTGGTCTCTGATTTATGTCATTATGTTTCTTGGAATGTCAACAATCTCTCTCTCTCTGCAGCCAAACTCTCATCAACTTTACCATGAGTCTCTCAAATCTTGAACTTTACCACATCTACAACCTAATATCAGCCTGTTGTCCTTCACATACCGGTATTACAATCTGTGACTAGCCTTGTAGTTTATTTTTTGTTGCATTTAAAATTTGGATATTACACAAGAGCTATAGATCACTCATTCTGGAAAAATGGAATGCATAAAAATTTATCATGATGGTAATGGTGGGGGGTGATACTACCAATAACTTCTAATAATAATTATATTGGCATCATTCTTCAATCCATTGATCTATTGATCCATCCATTAATCCATCCATAAATCCATATATCCATCCATTCTTCCATCCATCCACACATCCTTCCATCCATCCATCCATCCATTAATCCATCCATCAATCCATCCATCCATCCATTCTTCCATCCATCCACACATCCTTCCATACATCCATCCATCCATACATCCATCAATCCATATATCCATCCATCCATACATACATACACACAAGACATACCCATACTTAATTTTTATATATTATTTCATTAATATCCCTCACTAAGCCATTAAAACAAAAAGGAAATCACGAATCCAATTTCACAAATGTGATCTAAATAAGTTGAGAGACTGTCATGTGACTGAAATTTACCAAACACTCTGCTTTCAGTGAGTGAGAAATATCAAGTCCTTTGTAACTATGACCCAACAGTGCAAATACTTAGGCAGGGCTGCAGTATTTCAAAGTATGTGGGGCTTTTCCAAAGTGTCCCACTGGGATTAATTCTGACCCATATAAAGGGATGTCACCTTTCATGGCTGGCAACAAAACAGTCATGTGCATGCTAATCATGAGCTGATTCTGAAAGTACAGTACTTGTGACTGCGTGAACATCACTTGACCCCAGGGCAGAAAGGTCACCCTGGGTCGCGAGACGCCCAATGCATTGTGCACACATTCTGAAATGGCAAGTTTTGCATTATCACGATAAATTACGACCGAGGGGGAATTTGTCCTTTACGCCCAGAAAAATGGCACGGTGTAAATTACACTGGAGTGTGATGCGGCATGTTGCTGTTCACTTTTGCAAATGTTGTGAAACATTATATGATCCACTTCACAGGTTTAAAAAAGAGAAAAATTATTTGAATCGTGATATATACATATGGTTTAACTTTACCCAGTTTGAAAGACCGCAATGGCAACAACAGTAAATTTTCAGGTCATGATAACCAGATCACCTTTATCCACTTGATAATGGAATGTAGTAAAAATGTTGACGCAATCTGCCCGATAAATTAACACACTTTTGCCCGCTATGGAGCTCCCTTGCAATAAATACCAGGTTTCTTTATTTACATTTCTGGAGATAAAGGTTAAGAGCATTTGCATTTTTCTTAACACATTCCTTTTTCTTCATAACCGTAAAAATAGGATTTATTGTTGTCTGAACCAGAAGCTGTATGATAAACGATTTCCCACTGTCATAATTTCCAAACTTTGCTGATCCCAGGGTTTGGTGTGGGTGGAGGGTGTAATGCATAACATTCTTGAAAATTTCAGTGCTATAATTTATACTCATTATAACTAATTATTGTTTAGCACATGCTGACTCAATGGGCAGTTCTTTAACCCCTTGATTCACACAATGTGGTAAAATTGCTGTATCAAACAGATCGTGAAAACGTATAGGATCTCATAGGAAATTCCAGCACTCAAGGTACATATACATGTATACTGAGGTATGTTAATTCATTTTGGTGACCCGAAATTTCTAGTATCCAAAGTAGTCAAGCAGTTGTTATTAAACCAGGTTCAGGTTCATTACAAGACCCAATGTCAACTACAGGGCCTTGTGAAGGCTAGCTTGCTAACTGTCAGTTTGAGATTTTGGCTACTGTAACATCTACAACACACATGTCATTGAATTTTCATTCAGCAAATACAGTATCATGCTAGGCAGAATATGCATCAGTTTCTTAAATAACAGAAATCTAACCATTACATCACCATGAGCTTTATTTCTTCATTTAAACTTAAGCAGATGCATCCCTACCCTCCATGAAAATCCCAAACCCTCTCCCCCTTTTCCTTAGTGCACAATCCAAACTCTCCACTAAAAACAATGAGGGTAGCACCAAGTCTACATGGCATGAGATGTAATAAGGAGGAGGAAAATGCAAAATCAGATTGATGAACCTACTGAAACTATAGGAGACAACGCATTTCAATGCAGACAACATTTATGATAGCTTTGTTGAGAAAACATGTGTCAATTTCACATGTATGTTGCTCAGACTAAACATTATATGCTAGGTACACGTTTGTGTTATCCAACTTACATATGTATGATTGATGAACCTTGCAGTTATCTTGACAATCCCATTTTTAAGTTCATCACCAAGACCCTGAGTAACCATTTTTATCTCTGAAATAGATTTCTCTTGAGATTCAAAACAGTTGCATTGTCATTTTTAAGGCTGGGTCCCTTCATTTGTAATCTTTAACCATAACGAAATCCACAAGTCATACCAATGTATAGTTATGCGTTTGGAAGGATCCCCCCCCCCTCCCCATTTTCAAATGTCAAAGAAATTGTGCATATCTCAAGTTCTGTATTGGCCTTTTCCCTCTTTTTATGCTAAAGAGGTCAAAAGGTCATCAGCATGACCACAAAGTCTTGACTGATTACCTTCACAAACCTTGTCACTTTTTAGGTAAAGCTGCCTACAATTTGAGAAGAAATAAATGACCCCTTTGACCTTTCCAAGGTATGTGTCCCCAGCTGACCTTTCCCAGGTACACGTCCTTGGTTGAACTCTTTCTTTGACCTTTGCATGATCTTGCTTATAACTCACCCAAAGATGGTCGGATTTCTGGATAATTGTTTCAGGCACAGGATGGAATTAGAAAAGGTTAATAACATGACTCCATACCCTTTTGCAATGCCATCACTCTATAGACTTTCCGTATACACCAAGACACACCTGTTAACCGGGATTTGCCGCGGTCTCACCGGAGGGTTGAGATAATATAATCTCATACAATTTGGCATGTCTTACTCATCAGAAACCGAGAGCCCATCTGGGTCTCAGATACGGCTTCACTGATGCAGTACGGCCCAGTTTAACAAAACTTAAACGGATCAGATCGATGTCCATCTACGATGGCTGATATTTCAGAATCGTTAGGGCAATCAGGAAGACGGCTATTTGCGTCGCTCAGGAGACGGGGATGCCCAGCGAACACAATCTGTGCCGTGATAATCTAATCAAAACACCCACTGGAATCTATCTTCCGATCTGTCAGACATCTTCCCGATAAATCTTTTAAGAGAAAACTGCTGTGAAATCTCCGGAGAGGTGGAATACAGACTTTATCTTCATCTTGTCTATATAATACAGAGGGGATGTGACAGCGGGTTCTTACTTGAAAATCTTAACTGAAAATGCATGATTTACTGGCAGTATTTTTCCACAGTTCAGTGGGTAATATTATTGACATACACTGCGTAGGCTTATCTGGGATTATAGAACACATGCGTTGTAGATACTACAGCAATATTTCTGTTGAGAATTGTTTTTCATTTTGCATTTAGCACCGATGAAAACTTACAGTAGGTGACGCTAATGGCAAAAGAAGTATTATCTGCTGAGTGCCCTGAATAGAAACACTTTTTTTGGAGGTTGAAAGTTGGCAATTTGTCCCATTAGATTTTAGGACTGCACTACTTGCAGGGAAGGGTTCAAACACTCCAAGTCACTTAAAATTCAAGGACTTTCAAGGAATTTGTCGGCAATTTTCAAGGACCTATTGGGGTCCAAAATACCATTCTACAGATGTCTTTTCTCAAATAAGTAATTTTGATACATCATTTTTTTTTTTTTTTAAATCACAACTGATCATCTTGCTATTTTTGAAAATGTTTGGTTGGTTGTCAATTTTCCAGGTCTTTTCAGGACTTTTTCAGGACTTTCTAGGTGTGTACATACACCCTATTTTACTTGACAAGCTGTTAAGGACTCATGATGCCGTAATGTCTGCATATCAATACATTCGCTGTCTAAAATGTTAGCACTAGTGATATCATTGTATCATTGGCTCACAGTGGTCACTTTGGTAACTTTGAATCAGACGTAGACCAAATACTACCCTCCCGTACTTTCATACACATATGTATAGCAGCAATATGCTGTATTGGACTAGAGTTTACCCACCGCTGGTCAATAACTTTGACTTTTAGTTACAATGTGAAAGTCTGGGATGCGTTACCTTACGTACAGGCTACTGTTACAGTAATTAGTCTAGGGGAGGGTGGAGGCGTGTCGAATGAACTTTAGGCTCCTCTTTGCAGGAACAGAATCTTTTACTCATTGGAAAGGCAGTGATTGGGGCTGATCTTGTTGACACACTAAACGTGAAGCAAATCAAGTCATCACAGTCCGCATTTGTATGCATCACACCAAGATCACGGTGAGTCAGAAATAGCGAGAGACCTTTAATGGAAGTGGGACCCAGAAGCTCGGGGGTCAATGCTGTTATTGTAACTTCGACAACAAGGATGGAAGCCTCGACCTTGAGAGGTCATGTCGCTCCAGCAACACACAGAAATTTAGCTCTAAAGACTTGCTGTGTCAACTTTTCCAGGGAAAGAATTACTCGGAGCACTCAGGAAAGGTGGAGAGGCTGCCTGCCTTGACAGCCTAAACAACTCTGTGAAGGGCCACTAATTTTCAAGTGCGCCTCAATGACTGCTTAAGTACGTACAGTCTAATTTACAACGTCTTCAAGTTCAAGTACACTGGAGAAAAGTCAATCAGAGAGTTCATCTTTTGCAGAGCACAATTTTCTCCACACCATCATAAATCTTTGCTCTGCTGTAATCCTCCGTAGAATTTGACACATCTGCGACGCAAAAACGCAACAATCAATTTAAGATCAAAATAATTTCACTGTATTCTGGTTACAATCTGTTTTCACTGACTCACACTAACTTTTGTTCGACTTCAATCAATACACCGTTAAAGTCGACACGTGTATGAATCGATGAAAAAGTGGCAATTAATTTTAGATGAAACATACGTGATCATATTCTATTTCAATCGATACAGCATTACTGCGGTGTGTACAAATAATAAATTCATTAAAAAATAAAATTTTTCATAATAGTTCATGAAAAATGAACTGTATTGCCATAGCGCATTGATTGTATAGGTTTTTACCCTCATTTAACATGTATGTTCTGACAGAAATGAGATCCCATCTCGTTTTACAAAACATCATCTTGCGTGAGAGGCAATCTCATAAACTGATAGAAAGTGTCCAGTTAGGGGAGCTCTTGGAGCCCTTGAGAACCCATAATGCATCACCCAATCCTCTTGTACGGTCGCTGATGGCATAACACATCGATGGATTTTTGTGGCAATATTTTTGATGATAGTTCTCTGATTTGAAAAAAGGATTTACAAAATCTCTTTCTCCTAAAATGATGATTTTAGCTGGGCTGCCCCGAAGGCATTTATAATAGGAAATATATCTTCGGACCTTGCTGATGTCAAATACCCCAGTTCGAAGCTTTGTATCAAAAGCTGCTCAACAAGAGTGTTTCGTATTGTAAAATTTCAACATCTAAATGTTTCTGCTGTCGTTGATATCACCATCCAGTACCTTACCCTGGCGGCGTCATCAAACTGCTTAAAGATTATTTACGCTTCCTCCTCAATTCATGCCACTGATAGTTCACCACTAGAAGATGAACTTTTTTATTCATTCTTCCGACAAATCGACAATATCCAAAACATTAATCATGCACATCCCTTGACAAGTTCACGATTTCACAAAAATTTGAAGCCCCCGTGTAAAAAATACTTTTCTTTGACTTTCTGCTGCATCAAAGATGAACTTCGTGATGTACTAGTAACCAGGAAAAACCTGAAAGATTCCTTTTTTTCACAGTTTTCTTTCACACCTTTGAGTAAAATTTTATAGAAATTTTCAAACCCCTCTGAATTGCCTCTTGATCTGTCTCAATTTTTGCATCGTGATAGTGTGATGCTTTGTTCATACATGTATTTCATCACGCTTGATTCCACCAGCAAAAATGCTACTAAGGCCAAATAAAAAAATATGTGAGTTTCTACTAACCAGACCTACAGGTATCTTAGAAAGCACAGCTGACCCAACACATTTTTTTTCACATTTTCAAAAAATTCCTGGTAAATTTTTTTTAATTTTTCTATATATGGGTCTCAGCCAGCAAAAATAAAATTTTAAAAATTCCTCTGACCTACCTACCCTATTTTTTGAAGGAATGTAACCAGAAATGCACAATTTCTTCATATACCTAAAACTTCCTTAACCCTTTGAGCACAAAAGTCAATTTTTGCTGCCTTTGTAAAATGTAACCAAAACAATTTTTTTTTTTTCAGATTTTTTCCAAAATTTTGATCAAAAACTGTAGCCAATGAAAAGTAATATCCATTATGTCTAAAGTTGTCAAAAAAATTACAAAAAATTCATTAAATATTGGTAAAATTTTGCACAAAAAAATTTTGGTGGGAAAATTTACACCACTCAAAGGGTTAACAACTATTTGATGGCCGCATACAAAAAAACTCCTGCCTCTTTTTTCTTCATCCCCATACCGAATAAAATGTAAATACCAACAACAGATTCCTAAAGGAAACTGATGTGTAGTGTTCCTTGAAAATGTGGACAATTCGTCTGATTAATAAATTGAACACATCTAAGACTAAAAATTAACTGCCCATGAAACCCTTTTTAAAATGATCAGAAGTTTCCAAAAATTTTGAGAGAGGAGCATATTTTTCAGGTATGGCCAATTAACATACAAGTGAAAAAAAAAATCCTTGAGGTATTGGTTGACAACAAGCTGCAATTTGCAGATTCTTATATCTGTTTGACTGAAAAGCAATTGCTAGACCAGGGATATCATCTTGTAACTTTTCAGGAAATTAATTCACAACTTGTGTAAAGAACACAGTGGACAGATGAAAACAGCTGTCTCTATCTGTTCCAACTGATGCCAGTTTGAGTCTAAAAGAATCAGACCCTAAAATGAAAACCATTCATAGCGAGAAAATCAATCGCAAATGACAGTGTGTGTGTGTGGGGACCCTAATCCACACGAGCAGATTAAAATACGATTCATATTTTCATTTCCGCGACCAAAAGAAGTGTCAATTTACCCGTGGACAGGATGTCCCCCTTCGTCAATCAGGACAGATTTCACTGGGAGATTAAAAAACTGACTCCATTCAGCAAGCCAAGCTCCGCTTTCAATACTGATTTAATTTTCACATCCAATACAGCAAAACAACAAAAGAATACGTTAACCTTACACAGGGTGCATGTCACTTGATCTGACACCTCAAACGGATGAGATCACATTTTGTTTTGTTGAGGGGTCTAACTTTGACATGCGTATTTAAAGTTTGAATGTAATGATTTTAATATTTGAACATGATGGTATAAATTCTCTGCAGCAAGCAAGTTTTGGCCGTCAGATTTGATGAGATAAAGAGATTATTTATTTAATCTCTTCTATCTATTCACAGTTCACTTTTGTTACCTTCAGAATTCAACCGAGTATTAGCCATAAATACGGCATTAAGAGATTTTCACGCATCATATATACAAGGCAAAACTTTCACATAAGCCTTCTTATGACCTTTTAACCTTTCACCTCTGTGCTGCTAAACTTTATGGCATTCAGTGTACTATGTACTTTCAATGACTACAGTAAAGTTTGATACCTACAGGTATTTTGTCTTTTTTGAACTTAAGGTAATAAGAACCCTTGAAAGTGAAAAACTTAGCCTTTACTCAAACTTTCTTAAATAAAACTTTCAACCATTCTTTCACCAAAGCAAGAATATAAATCAAAATTTGCCCATACAGAAACAAATTACGCTTCATTTACAGATATTTGAAATTCAAAATGGCCGCCATCCCTGTGTTAACTCTATGGGGAAAATATAAATCATCGATTTTTAAACAACTAAGATGTTGAAACTTGTTCTTGCTCCAAGAGCTGAAAACTTGTTTGATTTTTTCGCTATGAAAAGATGACACTGATATACAAGTGAAGGCCCTGCACACCTTGAAGAGCTCTCCAAGTCAAAAGTCTCCTTCAGATTTCAGTGCTAACCTTCAGAAACACTGCTATTTGGAGTTACAAAGAAAAAGAAAAGTACCTCAGCCCCTAATTTGTTTACCAAATTTTTGATCTTGACAAGATCTCGCTATGAAATGAACCTTTCTCGGTCTGACAAGGCTAGCTTGAATTGGTTTCATTACGAAAAAAAAGAACCTACGAGAAAATCACAAGCTATAAATACACCGTAGGCTTTTCTTTGTGTCAAACTTTTCTTTGCATTTCTAGCAGAAAAATCATGCAGCAGCTACCTGCATTTTCAACAATAAGGTTTTCCACAAAACAAACGTCCTTGCTTCACAGCATGCCCCTTATGAGCTTAATGCATCATAAAAACGACCAAAAACAGATCACTTTCCTATGATGAATGACAAAAAATCACAGACCATAGTGTGATAAGCTTCGGCATTCAATTTGGTGAAGTGGCTGGAAAAATAGGGTTCCTATCAAGAAATATTTTTGCCCCCAAAAAAATGTCTTTCTAGTAAATTTTGAAAGTCAAGCATTGAAGTCGAAGATAATTGATAGCAGATTCAACGTTTGGAGGCCATCGGCGGTGTTGCTTTACTCTGCAAAAAAAACATGTACATGAAAACGCTGAAAAAAAAGGAACTGAATTTCCCATTGTAAACTGTACCTATGCTCATGTTTTAAAAGCTACATAGTAAAAAATTATGTCAAAATCGTGCCATTCTACTTCACATGAAAAAAGACAATAACCTGAATACATGTAACAGCATCTGCCATAAATGTTGAATTATATTCTGACTGTATTTGCTGGATTCAAATAACAGTAAAACAAGTTTTATTTTCGTCATGCCAGCAATCACTGACAACTTTATTCCTTTATACCAAAGCAGGGAAAGACACTAAGGGTTGTCCGATTGCCCGGGGCAAGTGAAAGTCGCCTTCGGGCAAGTGAAACGCCGATGCCACTTGCCCGACGGGACAAGTGAAAAATAATACCATACCTAGAAATCAAATCCATGAGATCGATTTTCTGATGTGGGAACAGCGACTTAAACAACAAATAATAATTATTTTACTTCATTGTGAGAACTAGGAATAAGTTTTCCATAATATCACATGATTGTTTCAATAAACAATACCATCAGTTAATTACCGTACGCTGGTAGAGCGTACGTCCACAAAGTTCCTTGCCCTCACAAGAAAAGGTTATGGTGTCCACATGTCTGTATGATCAAAAAGACATACGAAGTTTTTGTGTTTTGTATGAATGTTTACAACTCTATAAAAATAAAATTAGGTAGCGACAATTAGCACCAAAAATAGTACTTTTACTAAACATTCTCTACAATGCAATGTTTAGTTCAGTGACTGGCATCCCTGGGGTCATTGTGGAAAGACTGCATGCAAAGATGAAAGCATGCATGGTCACAATCAAGCTTTGGTGTCAACGGTCCAGTCTTTGTATTTTCAATGAACACTGACTTATTTCTCAGGTCAATGAGCCAAAAGTTTCTTGTCCGTGGCAACCAACCTCTCTGTTTGTGAATTTTCCCCATGATTCTAAAATGACTGTCAAGAAGCAATCGGACCGAATTTCACATCGAGATATTCAGCATGCATCACATCGTAAACTCGCTGACAACCTAAGTTGATGATTAAAAGTTTACTTAATCTTAGCATGGGCATTAAAAGACCACCTAGGTCATCAGAAAAACATGTATAGTGCAATGTAATGAAAACTTCATGGTGCCATGGTGGTCAGGGATGATATAGGTAGTGTAAAAACATGACAAAGAAGTACACTATTTTTCAGAAGCTTCAAAAATTCCTTTATAACTTCTAAAGATTTTTTCTTTCTGTACAGTTCAGTTAAAACTGAAAAAATACCTCGAAGGTACAGTGGAAGTGGCTGTTTATTATTTGTACATTATTATAGCCCTAAGAAAGTAAACATACAAGCATATTATATATTATAATTTTTTTTATGAACTTGAATATTAATGAGCTGTCCAGCAATAGTGAGAGAGTGACTGACATTTTTCACTACATCATGAAGTTTGATGAATAACATGATAAAGGTTTGAAGTAAAGTGTGTGAAATAAAAAATCACTAATTTTGTTTTTCGAACCACATAATTTTACTGGGCAAGTGGTTTTCCAATTCGGGCAAGTGAACTTAACCCCCCACTTGCCCGAAGGCAAGTGGATAAAAAAATAAGTGTCTTTCCCTGACAAAGTCTTCCCCGTTTTTGTTTAATACATTCAATGTTTTATCAAGAATAAGAAAGCAACACACAACAAAAAGGAAATCGTAAGGAGAAAAAGGACAAAAAAATTATACGCTACAAAGAAAGGTGTGAATGGTCTGGAAATTAGGTTGCCAACACCTACTCCTTATTATTTCATAAATTTGACAATTGGCTAACCCCTTCTTTAAAGGTCAAACGTTTTCACGTAAAACTATTTCATCTTTAGTTTATTCTGAATGAAAATATTCCCGTCACAATGAAACTATTTTCATTTGCATGGTTTTGATAACTTTTCTAGTAAAAAAAATTTCAAAACTTTCTCTTTCTAGGTGATCAATTCTGTGATACAAATGCTCTTCCAATACTCCCAATACTCGTCAGTAGAAGTATGGTTGTGCTAGAGTTTGATAATGATCAGGATGGCAAATGCAACATTGCCATAGTACCTAATGATTACGATTACGTTAAAGTCGTTGGTAAATGTGTCAATGCCTGTTACACACTCGTAAAATTCATTTAAGGAGGCATATGAATCATTTAATTACAACGAGATAATTCACCCAAGACTGAAACCTTCAAATCTACACCCACGATGCACTTCTGTTGCCATGGTACACGTTACGTCCACAGCAGTTTTCCCAAAAAGCACAACATCTGTAACCATGGATATCGCATTCAGCGATGGTAATTTTCTGATGCGATTTCCCTTTTTTTAATCTCTCTTCACAACTGCCATGGTGATTGCAATACCATCAGTATCATGGCTTTAATTTTGCCACCATTTTACGCATGAATCTCGCATGACCATCTCTCGGTGTTCAATGAGACCAGTCTTTAACTCTTTGAGTGCCAAAGTCAATTTTTGTCACCTTTATAAAATACGCTCTACAATAAATTTTTTTCAGATTTTTGCCAAAGTTTTGATAAAAAAACTGTAGCAAATAAAATATGATGTCTATTTGGTTCAAAATTATCAAATACATGACAGAAAAATTTGCAAAAAACTGTTAACATGTTGTACTAAAATTTTTGTGGGGGAAAGAATTACAGCACTCAAAGGGTTAATTGAGCCACAAAGTGTGATGAGTGAAGTGGACACACTGCTGCTTATAGAAAATTTGAAAACTCATCATAAATCTCCTAGAAGACATTGAAGATTAGCTAAGGAAGCTTACACGTACATGTAGCTGATTATACAATATCACTCATCATAGACATTGTAGTAACACAGCGGCAACTGATGTCAAACAACAATGATTATCAATGAAACTATTACTGCCACTTCTAACTGGATAGGAAATGAGCAATTACTGTCTGTTGAAATATACTTTTGTTTACAAATTGTATAGACATAACCATACATGGCATGTAGGTACACATATACTATCTTGAAAACCTACATATACTCGTTATTACACGCATGTATAGATACATACTGTCATGTAGAATAGATACATACATATATACATACATACATATATGATTGATCAATAGATAGATAATAAATAGATAGATTGATAGATAGAGTGATAGATAGATAGATTGATAGATAGATAGATAGATAGATAGATAGATAGATAGATAGATAGATAGATACAGAGATAGATACATAGTTAGAAGTTAGTTAGACATACCGGTATCGTACATACATGTATATACCTTTATACATGCATGCATTCTCAGCCCAGCTATGCATGCAACAATTTTCATAAATATGTACCGCCTTACACATGCTGAAGTGGGATTAAATCATCTTTAACCTTGGTTGATGTGACACTATACAATCAAAAAGTAATATTTCACACGCTCAGTACATTAAAATAAAAAGGGGTCGGAAAGGGAAACAAATTTCCTGAGAATGACAATCTTCCCCTGCACTTAAAATTCAATTGTCTAGGCTACATGTATCACACGTTAATAACTCAATCACTGTAGACAGCTAGGTAAACACCGTTCCATTATTCCAATTCAACGTATCCGGTTGCCACACCAATTCCACACGCGGGGCAGCTTCCGTTTACAATCAGAGAGCTGCAGCACAGCTTGATCTTTAAATTCCAATGCCAACACTTATTAAGATAGGGGGAACAAACGCCAGGCGATACAAATGTCAATGTGTGCTCAAACAATTTAATTTGTTCACTCGGTATGTGATTCATGCCTCTGCATGGCTGCACATTTTCATCGGTGAGAGAAATCCTGAGAAACTTGACTGTAACCTGGTGAAATGTAATACCTGGGGTTTTTTTCCTCCTCCCTTATTTGGTACACGTAGTGAGCACTTCAAACGTGCGAGCAACAAGCACTTTCATCTCATGTAGCGAGGCTGTTTTAAGTGTATTAAGAGATACAATTTCACTCTCGGCACTTTCTCCAATGTTTGCAACTGTTTAAGAGTTACATGAAAGACTCCATCCATGTGCTTATACATGAATGCTAAACAGACCCTTTTCAAAAGCCAGTTTCCTTTTGCCTGATAGATATGCACAGTGCTGCAGACTACATGTACTCTCAAATTACAATATGGAACTCAACGGATGTAACAGACCAGGGCTCCTGCAAGATTTAATCAAATTCTAGTGCAAAAATTAACCTATTTTTTATGAATTTTTCTTCACCTATTTTGATAATTTTGGACCAAACTGACATTACTTTTCACTGACTACAATTTTTAAACAAAATTTTGGAAAACATGAAAAATTTGTCTGAATCAGAAAAAAAGTGTCTGGGTTATATTTTACGTAGTCGTCAAAGATCGACTTTGGCACTCAAAGGGTTCAGTTATCAACTTGGTGCTCGAGATTGAGTTGTAACTGACATGATATACCTTATCAATACCTAGCACCATCTTCATGTACATGTCTATCGGAAATATGTATGTATGACCATGGCAAAAAAAGTATGAAAGTTTTCACTCAATATTCAATCTATTTTAAGAGGGCAATTATTCTTGCTTTGAAGGTTTTGTTATATTAATTTCATCAGATCATTCTGAGATCATGGCATTTCATAGAATTTCTTTTTTATCGTCATCCAAGCAAACTTTTTTCGCATGATCACAACAGAGATGGCAGTAATACGTTTGAAAACTGACATCGTACCTGCCATTTTAATACATGTAGCTCAAATCAAATTTGAAAAGAAGAGTTGAGATTCATACGTTGTTGTCCAAGAATTCTTCAAGATACACTATAGTTAGTCAAATCAACATATTAAATATATGGTTTCTATGTTACGAATGAACACGTTTCTCGGACAGGGCATATACGGTTTTGGAAGAATCCTGAGTGTGGCAAAATACCTTGCTTTTTAAACTCTGTAAAATTCCACAAAGACCACCAGAACACAGAAATCACAAAATTTTAGCTGTCCCGATTCATTCTCTTGGCATCGACACTCCAGTTTTTGTGATGTGGCATGTTTACACAGCGTACATGGTGGGCACCTGTTAAATCAACTTCTTCATATGACACGGTTGGTGTTACAGGAATAACTGAACACAATGCAACTACCATCCCACCCCCTCAGAAACATTAAATGGCCTATCCCTAGAGTGAACTATTTTTTATGGCGCTGTTGACAACAACCATGGCGGCCTCTGTTTAAAACCTCTCGGCTGCACAATGTGACAAACACTCAATTCCTTTTGCCAAATTAAGCTGACTATCCAAATAATAAAATTTGTGCATCGGGTAATAGTTTTTCGCCAATCGTCCCTGATTTGCGAGGGATAACCCAATCCACTAGAGTGGAGTTTAGTCAGGTGTGACTGGTCCCTCTAAAAGGTCAGTTGCACACTAGATTGGTCAATTCCAAGGACATGTTGTTAAGGTGTGTGGGCCATGACTGATTCGTGAAAATTATGTTATGGCAGCTGGGTGAACCTCAGTTCAGATGAACTATATCAAGTGTATTGGTAAGTTCAAATTATCATTGCTGCTTACATGCTACATACGGCAAATTCTAGATAGCACAGAACTTTGAGTAAAGTTTAATATCTCAAAAAACCTCTTAAATCCCTTTCATTCTGTATCATATATATTACTCTGTACATTTGCTAGGACGCCAACACATACTGCATATGTACCGGTAGAACAATTTTACAAAAATTAAAACTAGAAATTTTGGAATTTTCATTCATGCCCTGCTCTATTGCACTGGAATTCATTAATCTGCAGCTCTGCTGAGAGCCGTGTAATTTGCATATATCTATGACATCACGGACGATCAGTCAGCGTCATTGAGCTGATCATTATCTCAGATATAAAACAAATTCACGTCATTGCAGGCTGCGCCGAATACCTAGACAGTGCTTTATGAAGGCATGAAAGCCGTTCTGGCGTTCACTCACAAAACTTTGGCAAAACAGTTAATTATCGGATGACATTCCCATTCAGGCCTTGACCTTGGTTACTACTCTTCAGTCAAATGCTGCCAATTTTGGTGAAAACAAGATATATCTCACTGTCAGGCAGAGAGGAGAAATTTTAGAATTTGTCAATAGGGCTGTGCATAGTCTCATAAAGGGCTGTGTACTAAAGAATCATTTTCACTATAAAACTTTAACTTTAACTTCAAAAAAATATCATTTGCATGGTTTCGATAACTTTTCAAATATCAAAACAAAAGTTCTTTACTTTGGTGATATTTACCGAGTATACAAACATAGTACAAGGGCAACAAGAAACAGTGAACTTGCAGAAAAGTTCATTAGAATAAGGTATGAAAATCATACCAGATTACCAGCTTGTTGTTTAGGGGGCTACATATGCCCTTGAATGTGTACAGTGATGAGTGAGCATCATGGGTTATTATTGCACATCACTTGAACTTGAACAATTCAGTAAGACTTTTCTGACTTCCCTTCGTATCCCCATAAAATTGGATCATCATGAAAATGACATTTCTGTAAAGTACTCAACCAGGGCTGACTAGCGTGTGACACTTCTCCAAGTTCGATTAAATTCATCAGTTTAGCACAAAAACCCTGATAAGTGCCGCACACCTAATCTCTGCGCATCCGTACAAATCTCCTTAAAGACACTCCCGCATTCAAATTCAATGAATTCATCTCCAACACAGCCAAGGACAGTTAAACATGCTCATACATACAGACATACATACATGTGAACTGAGCAGTACACAATCTAGAATTAATATAAATTCATCTTAGGTAAATGGTTGCCACTTTTACCTGTGTTTGCGGGGTCAGATGGGAATCACAGATGACCTTCATGCGTTTTGATTACATTCTCTGTATGTGTTCATGCAAACTGAGCTACCCAAACTCAGGCTACCCTACCATTGATATCAACCGGTACTACACTCTACAGGTAGCTAGACAAAGCAGCTATGTCAGTCTCTATTTCTTTCTCTACATCTGGCTTCATCTGTCTGTGTATCTCAGTTCTTTTTCTCTCACTATAGCTCTGTCTGTTTCCCCCTGACTGCCCATCTCTCTGTATTTCTGTAACACTCTGTCTCTCTAAATTTGTCAGTCCATATCTGTGTTTGTAATTCACACACTGTCCATCTGTGTCTGTATTTTCCTAACCGTCCATCTCTCTGGACAGATCACTTTCACTGTCTATCTCAGTCTTTCTGTCCATTTCTGTCCATCTCTCTGGACAGATCACTTTCACTGTCTATCTCAGTCTTTCTGTCCATTTCTGTCCATCTCTCTGGACAGATCACTTTCACTGTCTATCTCAGTCTTTCTGTCCATTTCTGTCCATCTCTCTGGACAGATCACTTTCACTGTTTATCTCAGTCTTTCTGTCCATTTCTGTCCATCTCTCTGGACAGATCACTTTCACTGTCTATCTCAGTCTTTCTGTCCATTTCTGTCTCTCTGTTACTCACTGTCCATCTCTGTCTGTATTTCCCTACCTGTCATATCTCTTACACTTTCTATCTCGGTTTCTCTCTTTGTCACTGTCCATTTCTATTTTATCTTTCCCTCACTTTCCATTTCCGTCTCCATTTCTCTCACTGTACTATATTTTTCTGACTGTCTATCCCTCTGTTAAGATTTCTCTCACCATCTGTCACTAGGTGTCTCACTGTCCATCTGTCTATATTTCTTCCACTGTTCATGTACATGATTCTGTCACTGTGTTCAGCTGTTTCCTATGTGCAATGTGTCTTGTTCTCCTTATTTAAAGTTTCAGATTATTTACGTCCTTGCGTACACGTAAAAACTCATACTGTACCCACTCTCACAGGATTTTTTAAAGCTTTTGGAGATTCTTCTTAAAGTTTAAGGAGAGATCTCCACCTTGCTCTGTCATATCCTTGTGTGTTCATACCGGATATTGAACCCAGCAGTGTTTAACTCAGAACTATTACATTCTGATTGCGTTAAAATACACGCTATATAATGGATTGTATCTGCTCTAGAGCAAATGGAAATGAAGAACTGTTTAAGTTAATAGTTGGTAAATGGTCATTGATGTCAAAGGTACTCACGTTGTCCGTCGGCGTTACATCAAGCATCTGAGCCCAGAGTTCTCCCCTCTGATTGGTCGGGCAGCCCTTCTTGGCAAACTGCTGTGCAACGGGGCTGTGCGACTGTTGCAGGACCTTTTTTCCGAGTTTCGCTCGCTCGTTCTCCGTTGGATCTGTGTAGTAATTTTAACACTTGTAAATGGTTGAGATTTTGAAATACAAAAGGAAATGTAAACTAGAGGAGGAGATCTGTTACGGTCAGTCTGATTGGCTGGCTGATTGGCATATAGTGATCAGTCAAAGAACTGGAACCTGAACAGTGTCACTCATTGGTCAGAAGTTCTTTGATCATTTGCATAAATTTGCATTTGTTAAGTGTAAAAAAAGGCCATTGTATGTTGACCCTTATCAACAGACGACGCATCTTTCCATTAGATAGTTGCCTTCACGTTTGTAACTCCAAATCAGCTGTAGATGACGCAATGGCGAGTGGTTCACAGGAAGGCACTGTACCTTTGAAATTCTGATTTGACCAGCACTACTCTCCAAAACCCTGTGTCCAAGTCTCCTGAAATTGTACTCTAAGGCTGTACTATTCATTGAAAATATCTAAAGTCACTCTCCGCGGAAACCTATTCCAATTGACAAGTCCAAAATTTTCAAATATGACTCAAACACCAATTATGCAATGAATGATTGGATAAATCTCGCTACGAGACTGCGACATTACAAATATTCATATAATCTACTTGTACTATACTTGTACCAACAAACTATTTACGAGTAACAATTAAAAACAGGTGACAGAGTGGATTCATTTCGGAAAGGCCTTCCTATTCCGAGCCTATGTTATCTTGCAGCATACCAAGACATCATGAAATGGTACAAGGTCGTTTTAGACTAAAGTTGGCAAAGAAAACACATCATCTTTTTAACTTGGAATTCAAACAAGAAAATTGGCAGTAACAAAACGATAGTACAGTTTCCTCATACCTGGCACTATGTCACTGGGATCATCAACCCCTGTCTGGCTTTCCATCATGGATAATTCCCAGTATTGCTCTCTCTGTAGGAATAAGGAAAACGAAGACATAATGACCATCATTGTTATCACCATTACTGTCACTATCACCATCATCATCATCATCATCATCATCATCATCATCATCATCATCATCTTCCTAAAAACTGTCAGAAGAAATGAATCTGGCAAACTAAACTACATGTCACTTTATTCTACAGTACAACCTGTTCATATTTACCAGATCAACAGGATCTTTCTAGAGAATCACACACACATACACACATACTGAATGCATTTTTTTCATCTACCTCCTGTAATATCCCAGTAGCAGTAGCAAAATAAAAAAACATGGTAGATGGTGTTCACTGAGTTGTAAAACCAGCTGCTTCAAATGTAGCAAAAAAGTCTACTGTATTTGCTTGGACTGGTTTACTTTTCATCCACTATGGCTAATAAAAGCTGAGTTTATTTTCAGAAGGCATAAATAAACACCTGCAATGTACACATGTAACTGACAAATCAAAGCAAGTTTTGCCTAGTGTACATTTCACAACATGACATTTCTTCAACTGTTAAAATGATGTTTCGGCAGTAAATCAAGGACATGTTTTGCTTCAATTCAATCCTGCCAATAAGTTTACAACAGTTAACTAGAAACTGTGATACACTGGAGGATTATTTGTGAAGCAAAATAAATATGTTTGTACTCCTGATTACAAACCGTGCAACTTCTCTTTTCAATAGAAAAAAAAATTTGATTTGCCTTATCAAGTTAACCAGATTAGTCAAGTGATAACAGCCAAGTGAATTCAACTATAATCTTAATCTGACACTTCCTTGAAAACAATTTAATTTTCCAAAGAGATAATGAAATTATTTGAATTAGGCAACACATTTTCAAGAGCTGATGGGCGGTGGTTGTGAAAGCTTCCCAAGCTAATAAACTGATTGAATAAATAATGCAGAGGACACAATGTACTCACAAGCTGTTTTACGTCCTTGACCTTGAACGGAAGCTGTATCAGGCCCCAATTATGCAATAAAGTGTTGTTCTCTTGGTAGTTGTTAGAGTTTGGGTTCTTCAGCGTCATCAAGACGTCCAGGAAATCTTTTGGTGCGTAGACTGGTCTGAAGGCGCTCAGGTCTGCAATAGGAACAAGAAATTTAGGACTCACAGCCGATGGGTGATCTGTTTCATACTGCCTTATTTTTAACTTTGGCATGGTTTTTTTTTTCACCTTTGTAGTTGCAATTTTCGAATATCCCATCCTTGAAGTAAACTTACGGAAAAGAAACAAAGTATTTGTCTAACATAGACATCAATTTGTAATTTTGATAAGACACAATATAAATTATTAGCGCAGCTCCTGTTGCTGTTTGCAAGTTAACAAACTCATTGAACTCATCTGCAGAAGAAAGCGTACGTCCTAAAATTATCAGTACAATAATCAAATAATAAACAAGCAAACACATAAGCACAGATATCAAACAGCACTGTTCCATGTCATTTCACACACATATCTTAATTACGGAATAGAGACGGGCGTCCTTGACTTACCCTCAACTGCTCTACGTATAAACACAATGTCTATCATGTATGGCCCTGGGTATTTAAACACCCAAGAGAAACATAGCATCTGCCATGTATGGCCCTCAGTATTTACAACACCCGAGACAGACATCCTTTTTTCTTTATTTCACCCTAATAATGACATACCTGGTTCATCTGTCCCTAGCTCATTCCATTTCATCTTTAGTTCTTTTTGTTCCTGTATAGGTCTCTGAGAAGGAGAAAAAAAACACAAATTCCATCAATTCTTTTTTGTTATTATTACGTCTGTCATTGCGACACAGGTGGTTTTTACGGCCTAATATGAAATCCAATATCAATTGCAGCGGCAGTAAGTTCTATGTGATTAGAAACGGGGGCGACTGCGTCGTATGAGGAACAGAGGAAATGAACGTTTCAGAGGAGAAAGAAGCCGATGAGCAGAGTCAACAGAAGATGTTGAGAGTTTGCCTTTTTTTGTTTTTCATTCTTTGAAGCAAGTCATCACCCCTGCAATGGAATTTGATGAGACTGGCACGCTGAGGACAGCTGAAGTTTTATGAGCGATAGATAACGTGGCAATGCAATGCTCTGATGCGAATTTTAAACCTGCTGTTAAACCTTAATGAGTAGTCTGTAACTTTATTTATGTTTGAACCCCTACACCCCTATGATTTAATATACTTGACTGCTGTCATCAGAAGAAGCTATAGGGCAAACCAAACCTTGACAGTACTTAGGGCTAATTTGTATGCCATAATCCCATCAAAATGTGTACTCTCTAAATTCTATCAGTCTGAGAGTAAATTACCAACTATAAGCAAGATTTGTTTTGTACTTTTGATTTTTGAATCAACCGTGTGTAGAGAACAATAAGTTTTCATCTTTCTTGAAAGAGAATGGAACTTAAATTAAACTTTTACTAAACTTATGATAGAGTTGGGAATTCAAACTTGACAAGTCATCGTTGATGACACAGTCCCCGCTTGTCCATTTTGTTATAATCTTTGGTGTCTAGGTAGCTGTGGTCTAGGTAGCTGTGGAATGACATTGATGCAACCGGTATGTCAGGCCTGTGACTTGCATAATAAAGTAATCTGAGGAACGTTCAATAAATGACTCATCTCTGCCGGTAATGACCACTGAAGGAACTTTTGATTACATCACACATAACGATGCCCTCTCTGCCTCTAGTGTCATGACGGCACATACTATACACATGGTTTGGTGGAATTTTCGAAATGGTATGGGATCGGGTATGTTGTTGTGATCAGCCATTTCGGATCATATAATGAAACAAATTAATGTGCTCAAGAATGCAGCCATAGTATTTTCTCTTTGTATCAAGTTTGAACAAAATCAGTCCATCGAGCTAGGGACAGTGACCTATGCTTGTTTCAAAGACATAAAAAAATCACACCAAAATTAAAATCAAATGGCTGTCTATTGACCATATAGATCATAGCACAAAATTAGTAGACATGCATATGTATGCCATAGTACTTTATCTTTGTACCAAGTCTCAACAACATTGGTTAAGGAATATTTGCATATGATTAAGCCTCAAAGACATGAAAAAATCTAAAAATGACCATCTGGCAGCGATATCGGAAAGAAAATGACAATCTGGCAGCCATATTGGAACATGTCACGAAGTAAATTGACATGTATATGTATGCCAAGTTTGGAAATAATGGGTGTAGTGACCTTTGAATTACGCTTCAAAGACATGCAAAATTCCAACAAAATGGCAGTTCTGCAGCCATATTGGATCCCATCGCAAGGTTAATTGATACATGCATATTTATGCCATAGTGCTTTGCCTTTGTGCCAAGTTTGAACAAAATCAGTTCAAGGATCTTTAAGTTATGGTTCAAAGACATGAAAAAAATCGCAACAAAATGGCCGCCTCACGCCCATATTTGATCGTATCGCATGATAATTTGACATGCATATGTAGGCTATGGTGTTATGCCTTTGTGCCAAGTTTGAACAGAATCTGTTCAAGGATGTCTGAGTTATGGTCCAAAGACATGAAAAATCGCAACAAAATGGCCGCCTTGCGACCATATTGGATCGTATCACAATATAATTTGACAAGCATATGTAGGCCATGGTGTTATGCCTTTGTGCCAAGTTTGAACAGAATCTGTTCAAGGATGTCTGAGTTATGGTCCAAAGACATGAAAAATCGCAACAAAATGGCCGCCTCGCGCCCATATTGGATCGTATTGCAAAATAATTTGACATGGATATGAAAGCCATAGTGTTATGCCTTTGTGCCAAGTTTGAACAGAATCGGCTCAAGGATGTCTGAGTTATGGTCCAAAGACATGAAAAATCGCAACAAAATGGCCGCCTCGCGCCCATATTGGATCGTATCGCAAAATAATTTGACATGGATATGAAAGCCATAGTGTTATGCCTTTGTGCCAAGTTTGAACAGAATCGGCTCAAGGATGTATGAGTTATGGTCTAAAGACATGAAAAATCGCAACAAAATGGCCGCCTCGCGCCCATATTGGATCGTATCACAAAATAAATCGATGTGCATATGTAGATCATAGTGCTTTGCCTTTGTGCCAAGTTTGAACAAAATTGGTTCAGCAGTGTCTGAGAAACTGTTGATGACGGATGGACGGACGGACGGACAGACGGACGGACGGACGGACGCACAGACGGGACCCAATCTATAAGTCCCCGCCAGACTTCATCCGCGGGGACTAAAAAGACCAAGTAAGAACTTGAAACCAAAATTCAGTGAAAAAGTTGCCATGTAGGGCAGTTGATGTTTCACATGCTTTTTTCATGATGCCATTTTGCCATGTCTGTGGTGCATTTCTAACATTCATAAACGACAATATAATGTAAAAATACAAACATATTAAAGAACAGGTGCCAATGTTTTTCCTTTCTCACATTTTTTGAGAAAAAATGCTTGCAGTTTTAACCGTCATTGGTGATTTTATAGCAGTGGTAATGATTAATACATATCTGACATTCACACACATCACTACTAAAAACCGACAGCATTTGTGATATGTGAAATGTCTAGTCTGTCATCTCCTTGCTGTCGTTGGGTTTTATAATCTGACTCAAAGAGTACAGATAATATCTCCCCACACTCTTTGATGTTGCTTGCTACATTCTTGTAGATCCCATTTCCAGGTTGGCTTTGAAGAGTTCCTATACTCAATGCATTCTTGAAGTTTCAATTAAACTTTTAAAAGCAACCGAGGAAAGATTTGCAGGAAAAGAAGATACAGTTAAGATGTGCATTTTTGTCATCCTTGAAGTGCCGTAACTGCGCTTTTTGGTTTGCTGCAAAGGTGACACTATCAAACTAGGTCTCAGCCGGTGGGAATTCAAAAAGTGTAGCAGAAGGCTTAGCATTATCAAAAACCATTTCTTGTTGAACACCCCCAGCCGAACAAAAAATTTTCAAAATACATTTGTGGAATAAGAGATAAAAAAACAACACTCTAAGCATATGTTTCTTATGCTTGAGGCAAAACTGATAAAACCTACTTTGGCCCGTCGCAGATGTGGACACTTCTGAAGATGGACCAATACTACCATCTACCTTTACATCCTGAATGGAAACCTTACTAGTGTTGTCAGCCTCTTCGTAAGCAAAGTGGTAAGGTTATCTGATTCCCAGAGTAGTCATGAATATTTGACGCAGTGACCAAACAACGTATAATAAATAAGTCAAGTTGAATGCAAAAAAATTGCCTCTGAAATGCCTTGAAAATTTGAACTTTGAAAAAGACTCCCATTAGCCAAAAGACAATTTCACTTTCCTGCCTAAGCATAATATATTTTACCTTTCAACTGCACCTATTCACATGGTTATATTTCTTTAATCAGCAGGTATTGATCTATGAACCGAAGCAAATCTATAACGTAAGATGCCAGATATAATATATATCACTTTTACATTTTCATATCAGTTGTGATGTTGATAGTAAAAAAATCTATCACTTTAATCTTAGATATATGGAATGGGACAGAATTTGTAAAGGGTCGGCCATTTCAGTTCCCCCCTCCCCCCCACTAATTGCCCATTCAGCTTTCTCTGTGCATTTGATTCTCTAAACGTCTTCAAATCAAATTACTTAATTACAATGTACACAGCATAATCTCATTAGGCTAATTAGCTTCCTCTTTCAGTCATTAAGAGTTATCTTTCGGTAATCAAATTTGTGTTAATGGCCACTCAGTTCCAGATTTTCAGATTTCGCCCTGTAAGTGCCCGGCAGACATCTGCCTCGGCAAACAAGTCCAAAATGCAGTTAAAGTGATCTTCTGTTGATATCCAACAATATTGCACTTTATGTCCGCTGTTGAACAGACTTTTTTCATTTTATGGGCAAGCGTTGACGTAGATTTGCAGCATCTTCAACATGCATTATCTCAAGATTGGCGTTCTAAAGATATACTAGGCATGATCAAAATACTTAACTGACGAACAAAACGGTCTGCCCTGTGTGTCTGGTATTTGGCTAAATGTGAACCAGTCCGCCAGTGAACAACTTTCGTCTTTGAAATGATTATTGTTCATTAACCTTTCGAGTGCTGTAAATATTCCCGCCAAAATTTTAATGCAAAAGTTCAATTTTATGAATTTTTTGTATTTTTTTTTTACAATTTTTGACCAAACAGACATCACTTTTCATTTACTACAGTTTTTGATCAAAAATTTGGAGAAACAAATTTAAAAAAATTGGTAAACATATTTTATAAAAGGAGGCAAAAATTGACTTTGGTGCTCTACAGGTTAAAGGGGCAGTTAGCTGTAAATTTTGATGATTTGCAGTTCTTGTTTTACCCCACCACACACATATTGAAACACCCATATATTTAGCTTGTCAACACAGCATCTTTACTTGCAAAATGCACTGTTATTACATTTGAAATCTAGTCCGGTCCAGAATTCACCTGTTAACAATAACAATGCAGTCTGCACACATTGAGGCTGATTTGACAAGCTGAATACAGTGTATTTCAACATGCTTTGGTGAGTAGAACATGAAACTGTTGTTGAAATTAAAAACAAAATTAGTGGAAAAAAGTCATCAGCAGTAACAGCTGCTAGTCCTTTAATTTTTCATTACTTCTTTCATTACTTCCTTTTTTTTTTTTTTTTCTTTTTGCTTTGCCTGTCAATACCGTACACATCGGTCCAGCATCTGACTTTATGCACACCGAAATATCGACACTTTGCATTAAAATTGTACAAACGTCAAGCCACTTCTGCCCGCAGTGCAATCGACGCTTTCAAGAACACATAGCAAATAAGATATCATTGTGCCGCGCCACATGAACATTGAAGGTTTTTACAGCGCCCTGATGGTGAAAAACGAGCACAGTGGAGTAGTTTTTTCCTCCTCAACCTTTGCTTTTATTTCATGAAAAGAATGCAACAATGCATTTATATGTGTATGTCCGTCTGCAAAGAAACATGTCGAGCTTTGACAGTGCATGGGATGATTATCATTCATCAAGGCAAATATTGATAACATTGATATACCGCTGAAGGAATCGGCGAGTCGCACTTTTCCGGTCATTAGAATTCTAACGAAATGTTTATTTCTCACAGTACTTTATAGTAGCATCCCGTTCATGAGGGAGTTAAAAGTCAGTGGCATTAATATTAACGAAATGATTAATGCATGTCTCGGCTCTCCCTTTTTTTTTTGCCTGCAAACAATCTTGCAGTTAAACCCCTGACACTGATATGAAATAAAAAAAACTCTGCCACTATCCAACCCCGAAGCCAAACACCATATTACACGTCAAGTTAGCTCGCAATCATATAATACGGCACGGACGTCGAACATTCCCGACGACAATTTACAAGCTCCAATATAAATTGATTATCAGGAGTAACACTCTAATCTATTACACATACAAATTTCCCGTTGAAAGTCCTCTGATTGATTGATCAAACAAATACCTACCTTTCTCGCCAGAGGCACGCTCAGCTCGGTACACATGCTGTTCAAACTTTTCAGTATTCGCTTTTCCCAGTTGGACTGCGAATGTAAAGAAAGGAAGCATGCCGAGAATGGGTATTTATTAATTTGCCAAAGCGGCGTGTGCTGTCAGCGCTGCCTCCCCCTAAAAAAAAAAACCCACACACACACACCCCCAGAGGAGATTCCTTTCAACGCTGTCAGCATCACTCACTAAATGAGGTTGATATTCTCACTCTTTCTCATTCTGGGTAATTTTTTGGGCGGTAGCCTCGCGCATCCTCAGCTGATATCAGAGACGATTTATGACAGAATTCAGTCACTCAGAATGGAAGCATAAATTTACAAGTGATCTAATAATTTCACATCAAGCTGTGTACAAATTATTCCCCCCCCACCTCCCCCATTAGGTGTATTCTTTTATCTCCTTTTCAGAAATTGCGTTAGTTTCCAGAATTCATTTTTTTATCTGATAAAATGTTGGACTTTTCTCTTCAGAGAGAAAACACAAGGGCTGCTTTCTTTGTTTCGATCAACCTAACTGACCCACAGCACAATGATTGATATATATAAGTCAAATTTGTTTATGTATGCATGATGAAACGCTGACACGGTCCAACAGAAGCAATTTCACACAAGTTTGGAAAAAAACATTCATCTTCATTGACTGTTCAATCCCAAGTTCAAGGTACGCGTCTCATCTCATGTTTGTTTTACAAAAAAAATCATAATTGGATAATCTTTTAGTATTATTTTGATGTTCAATATAATATTTTGAAGATATATGTTTCCTTAATGGCATATGATGGATAGCCGGTCATAAGTCGACTGCCGTACTATTCCTTGTGGGTTATAACATGTAAATAACAGCCGACTGGTTTTTTTTCGCCACTAACATAATGTAAATATACGGTTGAACCATTAATAACGTTATGCCTGCAGGCAGGGTGAGCCCTGTCTTATTGAAACCTGACGATAAATGCCGTTCCATTAAACAAAACAACATCAATAACTTTTTCAGGGAGCGGCAAAAAACATTTATGACACTGGAAATTCACCGTAAGGCAAAGACACTTGTTGATTTCATGGTATCATCAAGAACATCCATTGACAGAGGCAGTCTCTGCCATTCAGAAGAATCTGAACGGCTGGAAGGTTATATGGCTTCTCACCCCTATTTTTCTCCACGTGGTTTCAACCTGACCATAGACAACAAAAGGGTCATGCCATACTTGGCTAGGGAAAGGATTAACCGTTCTACAAGTAAAACAGTCTTCAAAGGAAGAATGATTCTTCAATACATTTATATATCAGATGCGCGTGAATTTGCATGTTATTACATGTAGATGACATATTTCAAAATCTAGATGGCATTATCAAATTAAGCAATAAACCCAAACATGGGCAGGTATACCCGAAATTTGGGTACAATGTGCAATATACATGTATAACACAAACTGCGAGGCAAGTACTATATGGAGCAAACTACCGGTATACCCAAATCAAGTGTGTAGCTGCCTGCATCAGGAGTTTGCTATTTATATTATATCAACTTTTGTGTCTATGGCATAAAAAATTGTTTCCTCTATAGTTTTAGCATGAAAAAATGGCAATACAGAATCAAATATTGAGTGATTCTCACCGATTAGAAATTTAGCGCCTGGGACCAAGCATTATTTATGCGAAGGATACATAGCATGCATACTAAACTATGGCAGTGAAAGCAACGCGGGCAACACAAGTGACGATGCTGATTTGAAAAAGCACAAGCCAAATATTCAAATAAGAATTATAAAAATCAATATTCTAAACATTTGCACTACTCTCATAATGCTCACCATATATTTAGTCATTAACTGGTTCAAATGCTGATTTTTCCTACTATCTAAATGCTGTCTATCCTCACATTTAGCTTCTATGTTAGTTGAGAGGCCCCATTTTAGAATTCGTAAAACTATTTTATTAGAGCTGTCGGTATGAACTCTCGTCCATTCAGAATGACGCATTGGCATGAGTGACACACCGATATAATATAATTTATGCAATTTGGGTGCAGCAGGAAACATAGGCAATGAAACATACAAATCAACAAACACTGCCGATATTTCATTGCACTTTACAAAATTCTGCGAGAATGGAACATCAAATTTTGATGCTGATGCCACTGACATTAATCCAAGGCTTTTACAAAGCAAGCCAAGCACTTGTAGCATCACTGGGGTCTTTTTCTCACAGTTCTTCAAACCGTATTCCAAACACCCTGATTCTTTCCGCCGGCTTGAATAGAGCGCATTGAGCCATCAAGCACACCTATTTGATCTCTGTCTACAGAGAACAAGCATGTAACAATGTATTGGTAAAGTTAGAACATGTGTTTGAATGCTTGTTCTTCCTCTCCTTATCAGTAAACTCTGCGGGGCTGTGCATGTGTGGCTAGAATACCAAATGTGTCAACGTACGTTACTGTAATGGGCACGTGATGATCAGACAGAGACTGGGCTATGATAAACTTTAAAAACACTAATCTTTCAGCTAACAAGGATTTTAATTTCTTTGATTACTGTTTTCAGACAACTTCATCACACATTTAAGTCACTCATTGTCCTGGGAAACAATAAAATCTATTGCTATGTAACATTTTTATGGGGATAATACCAAAGCTGATTCATCTATCAGTGAAATTAGCAAAATTAAATTCCAGTGAATATTTAATGAAATATAAAAATAAACGTGACCATAATTGAACAAATAAATAAACGACAAATCTACAAATATGCCATCACTGCACTCTACCTGAGCTTTTCTGATGTACGTCAAAGGTTCCTTGCACTGTTCAGCGGACGCTAAGGGATGGCTAATCCTGGGATACAGTGCCATGTGCTTGTATACGGCATTCCGTAGCTTCCTCTCCCAGCCTGCAAAGATTAAACGTCAAAGCGTGAAAAAAATGGCAGTGAAATTTTAATCAAAAGTTCTTCAGTTATTCACTTAACCCGATAAAGGTTAGGTGTTGTGTGGATTTATTTTTTCATCTTAAAAAATATGCCATAGTTGCCGTGCTCAATATGATTTGAGTTTCCTGTTACGAGTGTTTAACTACAATTTAACTGTGCGCTGGTTGACACGTAAGTGACCCTTTGTGTGGGTACTGCGCTAGCGTGGAATTTAACAAAAATGTTATATCAGAAAAGGGTCTGTCTAGCACTAACAAGGAAACAGATGAATAAATAAACAAACGAAAAAGACTGAAATGGGCATTTGTCATGACAAAAGAGGCTGCACTTTTCCGACTTCAAAGATTTTAAAACGTCAAAGAAACCTTGACACAACAACCCTGCCCATTCTTGGTATGCCATCAATGCTTGCCTTAAAATATATAGCACTGACACCTGTTGTTACCCATTTGTCATAAAAAAAAATAGATTTATTTACAACAGTTAAAAATGTGCCAGTATGTTTTCATACAGGAGGAGAAACAGGAGATAAAATGTTGCCCTCGTGGGAAAAGACTGGCAACTTTGAAAAAAAATATATTTCCTGATGAATTGTGTGGTACTGACTCTGTTGTCATGGTGACCAAACAAGGCAGGAATGCAGACAATCATAGAAGCTGACCTGTGACAACTCTGAAACTCTGAAATACTGACACAAAAAGTCTCATTCATGGTGAGATCTGCAGGGGGAAATCAGCAATACGACCCTGTAATAGTTCTGCGTCATTCAAATCTTATTAATGACACCGGCCCATTACGTGTGTGTACATCATGCTAGCATCTCGTGGCTGAATGCCAGGCGAGCATAGCATCCGACAATGTCCACATTACTGCAGATATTAGCTTTAACTATGCAATGGTTGGCCAGACAACAGACACATTGGGAATGTAAATTCAGAAAAATATCACCACACTGTGCTTTTGATGCCATCTTACAAAGAAAATTCCCTGATTTTTTGGTGTAGTTTTGTGCCACAATTTTCAACAGGGCAATTGTGACATCCTGTAAGTATACACGTTGATCAGCATTGAACAATGCTGGAGGAATACAGATAGCTTGAATCAGAGCAAATTAGACCATGCTAGGCTAACTTGTGATGTGAATCTGAAGATTTCATCTCTTCTTGCCATTTACCCAATCGAATGTGACATATGGTAAATGTCTGGCCACCACACAACATGTTCTAGTAAGTGAATAAATCTCTCAAAGGCTGTTTGCGATACTTCGCAAAAAAATCTGGACATTTTTCTCTCAGCTGTGATCTTGTGCTTGTAGGTTTTGCAAGAATTGCAAGTTTTGCATTTCGTGCACGCTGTCTATGGCAAGCAATGTAAGACTTTCAGTTAGCTGTTAAGGTTGTACATGTACATGCCTCGAAATTGAAAGACAAACTTTTGATCAAACTTTGCCTATGGAAATTGTAAGCCATTTCCTTTTGAAATCAAGAATAAAAATCAGGGGTCATTGCGCAAAAAAAATTGGTACTAGAAAAGCAAATCACCCAATATTTACTGACATTTAAAAATCAAAATGGCTGCCATCCCTGTGACAACATACAAATTTTTGATTATCACAAAAATAAGTCTGTGAAAAATGTATTTACTCCAAGAGCTTCAAACTGAGCCCCAACATGTACATGTAGTAGACAACAGAGGATTGCAAAAGTTTGAAAGTTCGAGTATCTGGCACATTATGCCTCAAATTCTACGATATACGTATAGCCACAACGAAGGCTGCCTGTTTTCTATTTCGCAGTAATTGGGGAGCTGAGTGCGATCAATGAGGCTGCAGCTGCAACGGACAAGATACATCCCTACTACTCTCCAAATAACAAGCTGGATGGATACTTGCAGACAGACCTTATGAAACAACATCACGTAGCAGCCCTTTTAATTAAAGTAGACAAAACTTCTTTCTTTAATAGCTACCATGGGGTGGGAGGCTATATTCTTTGTTCGCACGGCCTGCCAGAGCGAACAGCAACTTGAGATAAATGGTCAAACACGCAAAATCTGTATCTGAGTATTTGTCAAGTAATAAACCTAGCCTTGGCATTCACTTTGAACAGTGAATGGAAAAAAATTTTAATTGCAGTAACCTTGACATGCAAATGAAGGGCTTCTACAGATGCGACAAATACTTATACAAGATAGAATATTTTGACTGAGATGATATGATGTCTAAGCGTAGGGTCATCTATACACTTACACTGTATTTACGCTACTTGGCCACAAAAAAAAAAGACATTGCAAGATGAATGTAAGGCCAGGAAGAATCAATAACTGTTCCTTGGAATCGTTGTTTCTACTTTACCCAATTTGGAATTTTTATGTTTGTGGTTTTTTCTTAAATTTTGGCAAATATATGCTTCTGCACTGCAACCATCTTTTGTTTTACTTTTGTCCGTATTTTTACATTTTCATTTTTGTTTTCTTCTACATAGCATGTGAAAATGTTCAGAGTTTCTTCTTTCAAGAAGACCTTTATATGAAATGCCATTATTATTGTGAACAGTTCACAAAATTTAGACTCCAAGTTGTTAGTAACAATATAACTTGTGGGAAATTTTGCTGGTCTGAAAAAAATTAAATGAAAAAAGTTCACTCGTCACATCTGTAGCTTTTGCACAAAAAATCTGAGTGACAGCATGCTTATAAATATAATTACGATTAGACTATGATCTTGAAACAGGAAAAAAGTGCGACTGTTTACAGGTATCCCGTTTATTGAGATAAAGACAAACTATTCTTTGTGTTGTGGAGGATTAACCACTTGTATCATCGGTATATTTGACAGAAACTCTTTATCTACAATGCACTTGATCCAACAACCAATTTACTTACTGCTAAATTGTTCTAGTACAATGACTGTAGGATACTGTAAGATTCCACTAAATTTGCAAGATCCTTATCAATGATTTTCTGCTTGATTGGTGAAGAGACAACGCTTGTGTGACTGTCTTATCGTCTGGACACATCCTTTCATTGAATTGTCAGCAATAGTATGATTTGAACAGACGAGGGGGTAAAATGATGTGTGTTTAGCCTAGAAGTGTGCCCAAACTGGGTTTTGATGATAGCTGAGATGAAGGCTGATCGGAAAATGGATTTTGCATTGGGTTAAGTTGGTCTCAGGGATGTTCCGAGGACAAACTAATGCAAGGTTGACAGGGATAATTAGGTTGCACTGAGTACATGGATTTAGGATGTGGAAAGCATGGTAAGGAATTTCAGGGTATGGAAATTTGCAGGAAAGCTGATTTGATAACTGATCTGGTCTTTTGGATAGACTGTAGGAAAACACTGCTGCATACTTGTAGTTGACTGGATTTGTAGACAGCATGTGTACTAGATAGCTTCTTCATAAATAGATATCTTCAACACAGCTTATCAAAGTTTGATTTTTGCACTTTGGAAATAAAGCGGTTGCTCACTTACTAGTTTCCACAAGTGCATTGTAGACTTCTCTCTTCAAATCGGACAGATGGACATTTGGTCTGGCAGCTTGCACCTGTCAATGTAATGTGATGCAGTCAGTTATTCATTCATTCATTCATTCAAAAGTGGAAAAAACCACAAGCCTTCTCATCAAGAAAATTCATATTATAGATATACATGTATACATATGTCAAAACATGTAGATACATACTGTAGATAGATGCATGTATTAATACAGGACACAATCTTTTATACATATATATCTAAATATATATATATATATATATATATATATATATATATATATATATATATATATATATATATATATATATGCATGTATTATATAAATACACACAATCTTGCAATTTGTGTGTGTGTGTGTGTGTGTATGCATGTAGATGTGTACAAGAGGATGAAAGATGCAATTTGATCATAATTGCTCTCCCAGCACACAAATTTGAGCTAAAGTTGGAATTCCTTGTTTTACAAACACCAGGACTACCCATGAATAAAAACACACACCTGTGCAGCTCTCTTGAGCTGAGAATGTAGGACTGTGCACCGCAGTTCCTGCACAATGTGAGAAATCAAGATTGCTAGATGCTCACTGGGATCAGATGAAGACGACATCGTGTATCTTGAAAGTCGGTCTCACTTGACTTCTTAAGCTGGTCAGCATGAAAGAAACACAAGAAAGTATGTATGTCAAATTAGGGAATCAATATCATATGCTAATTTTTAATTTTATATTAAAATTTGGTTACAATGCAATGCGAGAGAATAACAATGAGGTTTTGAATGGTACTCATGCTGCTTGATGTCTGCCATAGACACATTAGACTGTGTTCAGTGTATTTGTTATAGGCAGTACTCTGTGAATATTACTGAGAGCCCCCTTAGAGGTGTATATAATCACATTTGGGGACAACAGAAATTTGGCATTGAAGTTCTCACCCATTTACCTCCTCTATGTACCAGGCCACACCTACGCCACAGCACTAGGGTCGATATCGTGGCATTATCAGGGGCAAAAGTCAGACAATAAAATATCCGCAACAGTACTGGCCTTTCTCTGTGATACTTCCATATTTCTCCGCCCCCGCCTCAATCTCTTGTAATGTATGTACTTATGATATACTGTGAGCAATTAATACATGTGAAAAGGTATTTGGAGATGTTCAGATCAAGTTTTGAAATGTCAAGTTGTATATTTTAGAGCAGAGAATGAAAAGGGTTTGTATAATGAAATACCTAAATGTCAGTACAGTGTATTGACTCAGTTTGATTATACTGAGGCAAATAATGAGCTTTTAAAATTGTGGAGAGCGCAGTAAAAAATTACACGCTGGCTTGCACTCTAAAGAAATATTTTTATGGCCTCAACAATATGAAAGTTAAATTATTAAAAAACCTTGGGGAAATAATTTTAGAGATATCCAATTATATAAAGCAGAGATATTTATATTGAGACGGCAACAACAGAAGATGGACACAACTACCGTTTTCTAAAAATTGACTAAAGTAAGATGTATCTTATTTCAAAAGTAATTTATTCAAAGAGTCTGGATCTGTTGGTTTGTTTGCAATTTGGTGTTGGCAATCACATGTTGTGTTTGTGTTGATCAATATTGAAGACTTCTGTAGACTAAGTAATTAATCAACCATATCACCTCAAGACTTGATTAAAACTGGGGGAGTGCTTGATCGGAAGTTTGACACTATTATACACTGCCACTGACATGGGGCACATGCGAGAAGAACTTGTTTGTGCATGGGGCTAGAAGAATTTTGACTGTTTCAAATCCTTTATTTGCAGGCTATACCAAATTTAGAGTGGAACAATGCATACTTTCTCTCTCTTTAGGCTGCTACCATTCACACATAAGTAGTCAAATTATTTGGTGCTTGTACAAGAAGTTAATTATGAGGTGATTTTTGATGTGATCAAGCATAAATGGAAGTCCTACACAAATTTGGCATGTGTAAGCTGTGCTTCAACTCTCATACTCAAATTAATGGCACAAAAGTTCGTTTCGATCCTTTTCCAAAAATGTTTTCCCGGAAAATTCAAAATAATTTGATTAATGTAAGTCGCCACATAAACATGTCAAAAGGAACCAATTTTGAATACTATAAAATATACAACAGCAGTGTTCTTCCCAGAGCAATTATAGAGTGGTAGCTGCCACACTTTAATTTTTGGTAAACAATAAAAACTCATTAACATAACAATTACATTTATTGTTATGCAAATTAGCTACCACTCTACCAGAACAACTTGGGGATAACAATGTAACAGAATGGATCGGCCTTTGATTATCAAGGGAAAATGCATCATTGTGTGTACATGAAGTTGTAATGTCATGAGCAAACATCAAACCCAAGCTTGCATCTATAACAGAGTTTTAATTTTTTTACAAACCATTAGATAGCAACAAAAAACAAGATTCAATACTTAGAGGCAAAAGTTAATACACTTCCATGAACCTGACGCACAATTTTACAGACTAGGTGAGAGGTTACTTTCGATAATAACAAGTGATAAAGTGAGGCATATCTTCCACTTTCTACACTAAAAGGAAAATTCATTTCACCAACTTTAAATGTTTTCCCATCTATTTTGACAAACACATTTGCCAACACACAGTGTTTTAACAAAAATGCCATAGATATTAACCATTGCTGAAGTTAAATTTCATGAAAATACATCCACCAAATATTTTATACATGATGCCCTTCAATGTTTACAGCCTACGTGCAAAAAATTCAACTCATTTGTGATTCAGTTCCATCTCAGTATTCATTTGTGAGATCTTCAGGCACCATTACTAGTAACTATACAGACACTGTCTCTCGAGTGTCCACTGTATGTAGTGTCAGTACAGTGCTGTGGGGTGCACTTAGTCCTGGTACAAAGCTGTGTGTTCCCGGCGTTATATGGCCTCCCACCACATGCCGTATAACGCCAGGAACACACAGCATCGTACGCAGGGCTAGGGTGCACTGTGAAAGTTAATTAATTTTTAAAGCAGCAGTGTTTTCGTACTAATACATAAAATTATTTTCGAATATTAGTTTCCCTTTCTCATCGTGAGAGATCATGGCCTAAGACAGTAGTTACTTATGACATACACTGTCGAAAAATACGAATAGCTTGTAAACAAGGAGGCGTGTTACCAATACATCACTCAGTCTGGGTGTCATGATATGTGTACACTACAGCAACTCTAGTCTCTAGCAATGCATTATATACAGTGGTACAATGCATGACAGTTATTTTACGAACACGTTGTATTGTGACCAGTGCAGGTAGACGATCTTTCTCACTACCTCCATGGTATGGTGTTCAGTAAAGTCTTCCGGGGAAGTGTGAATTGTAAAGCGGCATTTTTGGTCATGGGTTATCGGTAGCTCTATAACGTAAACACACAGTCGAGCTTTCTACGCGACTTTATGCAGCCATTAGCTGCAGTACTGTAGCTCGAGCTTTTGCCTTCTGTCGGACGGCAAAAATGGTTCCTGGTCTTGTCATCCGACCCAAAGATCCAGGCAAAACCTCGAGCTACAGTATAACTGCACTATGCTGCATCCATTCACTCTGTCGATCTGATCACGGTCCCGCGATCTGATAGTCGTTACGGACGTTTCTGTAAAGCCATGGTCTTTCTCAGACTAATCGGATAGCTTTGAGGGTTGTGACGATATCCCGACGCCAAACTTACATTGCAGTACTTTCAAAATCCAAATTACCTGGTTAAATTCTTAAGGTATCGACAGAAACACGGGGAATCCCTCACCGTAGCTCACGATCACTCAGTCACAGATTAGTATTCCGCCATCTTGAAATTTTGAGCTGCGCGGGCGCACAATGACGTCATACTTAGCAACAACATTGTTTGCGACCTGTCTAGTCGCCCAATAGGCTATTATGCCCCTACAGCCATGTATTAACTTTTATTCCTGATTTGCCGAAAACGGACATTCGACTTTTATAGGGAAAAGATATTTGGGTCTCATTCCAGAGTGCCGACAAGTGCGTGACTGTCAGATTATCTGTCACCTGTAGGCCTACATGTCCATGATAATCTTAAAAAACAAAACACAAGGAGATCGTCTGTAGGCGTAAGCTTAGCCTAAGCTTATGATGTTTAGGCCTAAATCGCACCTTCGGGTCATTTTTGTAGGGAATGAATGAATGAATGAATGAATGAATGAATGAGTGAGTGAGTGAATGAATGAACGGACATTGAAGAGGCGTTTAATGTATGTTCTAAAGTTTGGAGAAGATGAAGTCATCGGAGGCCACGCAGTTTGTTGTTATCGACTTCGATTAGCCTAACCCTGTCATAAACTGAAACAACACACGACTGTCATGTCAAATCTTGATAAGTTCATCCATGTCGAATTTTCTAGAGAGCTAAGTTGTCGTTTTACGAGTAACGCGAAGCCAGGACATTAGGGACTGGTCAGTTTCTTCAGCCTGGGGGGGGGGCCGGTGGATTCATGGGGGGGGGGGTCACCCTGTTTTTGACTTTGGTGATAGGGGGGGTCACCATGTTTTTGAAATGCCCAATAGGGGGGGTCAGTGTGTTTTTGAATTTTGACACAGGCTCATCATTGCCTAAAATGCTAGTGTCAGCCACAAAATTCATCATTCAGTTGTATTTTTCGGCGCGCCCTTCGGGCGCGTAACTTTAATAATCAGTCATATTTTTCAGCACGCCCAACTTTAACATATCAAGCATACATACATCAGAGATATCTGTATGTTCAATATTTTTCAGCGTGCTCTCCAAGCTCATTACTTTTATATATCATACATCTTCAGCATGCCCTTCAGGTGCATGACTTTAATATACAAGGCATATATATCAGAGATATCAGGATGTTTCATATTTTTTGGCGTGCCCTTCGGGCGCCATACTTTCAGAGATATCTTGATGTTTGCTAAGTGAAAGTGTACCATTATGAAATCTGCATTTCATATGAAAAGGATGACAAATTCCTGATACTTTTCTGTTCTCTCTGTGAGAATTCAGTATGAGAAAGCAACATGCACAAATATTTCACAATATATATTTGATACAGTGACTTATTTTAGAGATAGAAAAATGACAAGATATCTTTCCTTCTCATTGATGCAATTATTTTCCTTTGTTTCATATGTTTTCTGTAGAAAGATGCTTTTTTATGAACAAAATAACAGTTAAAAAAGGCAGTTTTTGTCATTATTAGCTGTGCTTTTATGGTTTCAATGTTACACAAGAAAAGGTCCTCTCAGACACTGTACACATCAGATTTGGCTAAAAAAGCTCTCTATGGCTCCTCAGTAGATTTAATTGGATGGTTGGCAAGTCTTAACACCATCAAAGTTTTTGATTCACTGCTTTTTCCTCTTTGATATTAATGATTGACATCCAATTCTGTACAACAGTTCAGGACATCTGGTTAAGCAGAGAAAGTGTGAAATACATTCACAGCTCATTCAAAATACAGCTCATTCAAAATGTACTGTATTTAAACTTTAAGATTGACACTTTGAAATTCCTATCTTACAACTGACATGTCAACAATTTCACTAAAACATAGAATGACTATTTAAAATATAAATATATGTAAAATGTAAAATATAATATAATATATATATATATATATATATATATATATATATATATATATATATATATATATATAATTTATGTCCATCTTTTGTTTTACCTTTGTCGCGCCCGGGGGGGGGGGGTCACCCTGTTTTAGAAATTTGGAATAGGGGGGGTCACCCTGTTTTCAAAATTTGGAATAGGGGGGGTCAGCCACTTTTTGACGTCGGCAAAAAATAATCCACCGCCCCCCCCCAGGCCGAAGAAACTGACCAGTCCCTTAGCTCTAAAGCTTAGCTTTAAAATGAAAAAGCACTGTTGCTCAATTTCGGCCGATCTTCTACGCAAAACGTATTGCTCAAGTGATCGCTTGACAAGTGGTGTTGACGTTTTCATTAAAAAAATATTGATCTTACAAAATGAGTCGTTTTGGTTTCACTTGCGCTCGTTATTTCAGAAAACTTTGCAAAAATTAAAGCATGCATGATAACACTGTTACGTCGCTTATCGCTACTTTCCGGGAAAAGGGGGGTTGCTAAGTTGATTAACCTGTAGACCAAGCCTATAATGTAATGGCCCGTGCGACCCTATCGGGATTCGGAATGACAGAGGAACCAGTCAATAATTTCGGGTTTGTTTTTTGGGTTTTTTTTAAATGAAAATAATGTTGAGATAATATGATCTTTCCCGCCAGTGAACAATTATATGAAGTTAAAAAAGGAAGAGCTAGGTCAATTTTAAATTGAGGAAGTTGTTTCCCACCATCCCAAATATCAGGTGAAGCTCTTGAAGCTTACGCTTATATCGGCCTACTTTCCTATTGAATGTTTCCGAGCTGTTCTCTGGCCTCCGAGTCTGCTAAAGAGGGCAAAGCGTTTTACGGCTATGTTTGTCCCGGCCTGCAGTTAAGATAGTATATGCCTCGAAAATGAAACACTTCAACTTTTGCTCAAACTTTCCATAGGGAATCTTTCAACCATTCTTTTTCAAAATCAAGAATAAAAATTGGGGGGTCACTGTGCAAATTTTGGTACTACAGAAACAAATCACCCAAGATTTACTGATATTTAAAATTCAAAATGGCCGCCTTTCCTGTGTTAACTCTATGGAGAAAAATCAGATTTTTCGAATTCTGAAAAATTAAGCCATTCAAAAGGTTTTTTTCGCATCTAGAGCTTTAAAATGAACCTCCACAAGAGGTAGATCAGAAAAGATCGAATCGTAAAAGTTTGAGAGTCCGAATATCTGTCTCCGAGGCGCGTTCTACCTTAATGCCCATGATTCTCCTGACAGAAAGTGTGACCCTGCAAGGGCCCTGAAAGGACTATTCTCGCCTCACTGCTGAGAGTAATGAAATTGTGATTTGTTCACAAAGCCTTAGTCTCTTGGCTGAGGTGGCTGGCAAATGTATGCAATCATTGACAGCCTGACTGAGAGTTTATATGCTCAGAAAGCATTTGCGTAAAATTGTGAGCGCCATGCAGGGCCGCGGAAGCTTAGGTCATACACACATCTCACGGACATTGTTTATGTCATCACCCAAGCCTAAGAGCTTGACACCACGATAAATAAGTAACCAAATAAATAAATAAATAAATAAATAAATAAATAAATAAATATAAATAAATGAATTTAAATCAAATATAAATAAATAAATAAGTAAATACATAAAAATAAGTAGCTAAATAAATAAACTTTAACATTAAATGACTTATACATAGCATTATACTGCGATTGTAAAGCACTATTATTGTAACAAACGCACAGCAGCCTTTCATTTTCGTCTCCATTTTTAAAACTTGATAACCATCGATATGCGACAAAGGCTTCCCCTTCCACATGTAAAGGAACGATGGGTATTATTCATAATGACGTCAGAGTTACATCATCAATGTGCGAAAATTTTAACAAGACTTTTGAAACGTACTCTTTTAGGAATGATGAAGCTTGTACTCTGTTAACGTCGGCGTTGTGATTTGAACTTTAAAAACATATCAAAGCATCCGACCACGAGCTGCAGTTACCGGTAATAAAGACGGTTGCATAAAAATAGTCTGTCCAAATTGCTGCTAGCAACAGTCGATGTCGCGCTCGTTGGAATATTTAGTTGCAAACCTAAATTCGCAATCAGTGCATACAAATCCTGCTCGAAACGAGCCTGATACACATTCGTTCTTTTTCGAGTGTATAAATAAATAAATAAATAAATAAATAAATAAATAAATAAATAAATAAATAAATAAATAAATAAATAGGCAAATACCAAATGGAAGCGGTTGTTTTCCCTTTTTTCTTAAATATTATGTCTCAAAAGGAACCACCAATTCTGTTCTATAATGAGCACTTAAAAACAACTTTCAATTCAAGTAAAACTGCGATATTTCTTGCTCTTAAGGTTGCAATTGTGGCTGACCCCTCGATCAACACCTGTACAGCCTAAAGTTAGATGCAAGGAAATGTAAGCTTATGGATAACAAATTGAATGAAAGCATTTGATGAGTGAGTCTGCAGTTGAGTCTTATCTCTGATATTCTGTTTTGATCTTGCATTCATCAACATTTCGTACTCGTCTAGGATTCTATAATGGTTTTGAGAATATCTAATCATAAAAAATTAAAAACGAGCACAACTACGGCCTTCTTTTTCAAGCCTTGGGGGGAGAGAGCGAGAGAGATAGAGAGAGAGAGAGAGAGAGAGAGAGAGAGAGAGAGAGAGAGAGAGAGAGAGAGAGAGAGAGAGAATCATTGTCATATTTGGGTTTCTCGTGCTGATATGAACTACACTACACTGACTTTCTGATAAAGACTTTTGCCTAATATCATATTCTATTATATGCGACAACTCGGACGTTTAAAGACGATTTGGAAAAGTCGTTTTCACTCTCACCAAGAGCTATCAACATGTCCATTAGTACTTTCTCATGATGTCATCATGATTGTTTTTATCAAAAATTGTGTCGGTCATAAACAATTTTCCTGCCTGAAATATTCATATGCTAGCGCTGTTGTTGATTTTATGATTCAATCGAAGAGTTTGCCCACATGATTTGCATACGCCTGGAGCTCGAAAAAATAAACTCTTCCATCCCAGGAAAGGGCAGGCTGTACACCCCGTCTCACATGGTATGATCCAATGCGTTAACTCTATGGTATAATTCAGCGCGGAGCTTTATGATGATATCTTCCGCGCTACCAATAAGTCTGTTTTTGGAAATCCGGAAAGTACGCCGACAGACACTGTTCGTTAACACGGTACGGTTCCCACTTATGTTTCAATTATACCGACAGTCAATCACCGTAATATGCATGCTATATCTATCGTATCAAAGATGGAAAAATCCTTCTCGAGGAATGTTAAAAATTTCGGACACGTCGAGTAATTTTACCATTTGTCGTTACCTTTCAGAGTTTCATGCAGCGAGCGGTGTGCCACGCGCCTGGATCTTTGTGAATTTCATCACGGCCGTTTCCACGTCGTGGGCAACGAACCTTTTCGGCTTTCCGATTCACATTCACGGGGCCTCCCTTATTACACGCGGCCACGTCGGACCGCTGATAAAATACCATCCGAAGCAATTCTCCAAAGTGTTCGAACGAGGTAAGATAAATTTAATTTTAATATTTCATGGCACATTTAAACTGTTCTGAGCGCAAGATTTTTTCCGGCAATGGGTAACGGAGTGCGTGCCAGTCACCGATAATTCAGGTTAACCAAATTTCAAACAAACGAAGTCCTGTTTTCTGATTCTATGGATTATTCGGGTCATTTCTCATTTCATTCTCCTCCGCTACGGCGTTCTATAATATCGTCGAGAACTTTCGTCTAATCATTCTGACAATTGCGAGAAAATGATAGCCAGTTTCTGTACACAGGGGACCGAGTAAAATGTCACCGCAACCGAACCTCAACTGATACAGTACATAATGGTGTATCGGGGCACCCTAGAATGGAGACATCCTGATCAGGATGGTTATATGATGTTACATGTTAAGTACCTGGAGCCTACCTTAGGGAAATGTTTTCCACCAATCGTAATAATATCACTGTCTATAAAAAAGATTATTGAACAAGAAATAATGATATTTACTCATGCGTCTCCTACATCATCGTTGGCCCATAACTTTTTGAGTACCAAACCACGTTTAGTCGAACAGTTTACGACGTGTTGTTGAAGGAGTGCAGCTGTACACGCCTTTAGAAGAAATGCAGGCCTAATTGTACATTAAAGCTTGTGTTATGTAGCTATACAGCTTTTTAAATCCTAACTAAGCGGCTTTTACCATGCATTTACAAGTTACATTGATGTTTTGTTTGTATCGACCGTTTTCCTTTTCTACATTTTTTCCCGTCGTAGAAATTTTCACCGTCTGTTTTCTCCTATGCTGTCGTCTGCCCTTGCTTGAAAGCAAGTATAGTCTGGTAAACAGGTATAAATATGAATGGACAAGGGAACAAAATGGTGACGCTAAGATTAGCAGTGACTTACAATACAACGCGATACCACTTGAATTTACAGCCGTAATAGTCTTTTTTCGCATCCCTCTGAGGGGCGCAAAGCCATTTAAATAATTTAATTTCTTTATCGTGAATTTTTCAAAGGAAGTTATGCTTTCTCGACAATTCATATCGATACCGCCAAATGCACATTTTATAACGATACGAGAATGTCGGGACAAGTTCAGACTGCACGCGTGCAGCTCGCACGCACTCGTGAGCCACTCACACCTACGAACCCAGGCCATAAACTCTCAAACACATCATCATTAGCCTTCCATTCATCTTCATAACATCGACCGTTCTCGCAAGACAAGTCTGCTTTGATTTAAAGCCAGCACTCGACTGCCACCCGGCCCACTCATCGAGCAGGGTGACCCCGATGACCCCGACGTCGCCTCCTCACGAGCACTATACACTGCGTGCCACGCGTAGAACTGCAGGGCCCACAACGGTGACATGCCAATCGCCTCACAATATTTCCATTTCAATTATACGGCCGAGCTATATATTGCATATACAAGCAACGAACACTTTTAATCGCTGTGTTTCAACCCGAAAGCGAAATTTAATCTACTTAAAAAAACTTCAATGGGAAAAAAATAAAAGCACTGGGACAGTCAGTATCCACGGTGAGCGTATGACGTCACAAACCGCGAGAGAGTAAAAACAACGAGAAGGTGTTGCCCTGTGCTAATGCAATACAATGCCGATGGCTGACGAAAGGTAAGTCAATATCGCTGAGGCGCTTTTGAAACGGCCATCGAATGTGACGAATATCTACAAAGTTAAAAAGATTATACCCAATGACGCGTTCGCCATGGAAACATCATCCATCCGAGGAATTAAGAACAGCGGCGCATCTGTCGTGAAACACTCAAAATTTTGGCGCATCTGTCGTGAAACACTCAAAATTTTGGCGCCCGACAAAAAAACTCGCAGTTACTCACGCATCGATATCGCTCGGACTCTGTCGTGTTTTCTGAATCTGCAAAACGAAAGCTAATACGTTGACACTTGTGTTGATTAGTGTAACCCGAACAAGTTTAATTTGTCACCAAACTCACTCCAATTTACAATTGCACTGCATTATGCAAGGTATAGGTAATGCCAAAACGCACGGGCAGCTATGCAAGCAAACGGTGTCCTGTTAACAACTATATTGTCAAATCCACGACGATACAGGTTGTTTTTGCTTGACGTGCCGGCTGATCTTCAATTCTTCTTATCTGTTGAAGTAAAAACGTTCAGCTCTGCAGATGTGTAAAAATACCTTAGCTCTGAAGCGTGATATTTCAATGCATGTCTTATGGAGAGGTGCAAGATATTATTTTGCTTGAGAAGCGAGCCTAATTATTGGCAAAAGAAACACAGCATGAATTCTCGCAAAATAAAAAAATTCAAGATCCCTTTTTGTTTTTGAAGGGGTTTCAAAACAGCGTTCTCTTGCGTCATCAACCCCACAACGAGCGGATGCCATTTCGAGAAGATTTGTAAGAGGTATAATCTTCGCGCACCTCGAAGTACTGGAAAAATTATACCTCGCTTAACGGATATGGCCTCGGGAACAAAGATGCCGAAACAATGTCGACAACTCGTGGACTTCTTTTTTCATTAATATAGACCAGTGTAGTGTAGTTTTACTCATTTTCTTCTTGTCTGTGAGGTTCAATTTCTGTAGAGAGGAGTCACACACTGTGAGATTGGTTCGGGAACTGGGTAAATCGCCATGTTTCAGAGCTCATACTGTACCACCCGAGTGATAGCTATGAGGGAAACTACCGTCAAGAGATGGCGGAGGGACGATCGAACAGAAATACTAAAAGCTCGTAGAACGACAATATCATAATTTCTAGATTTCATTACCTTTTGTGGAACTCGATCTCCAATACTCACATCCTTGCGTGGCAATATTGCCCCAACACGGCTTGAAAGTTATGCAAAAGACATGCAAATAGCGTCGAAAGCTGATGCTGATGTCACCATGGTGATCAGGCATCAGGGAATACAAGAGGTCTGGTTTTCGAATTCGAAGTAAAACAGATGTCACTTTTAACTTGTAGACGCAGGGGCTGTGAATAAGTTTGTCATAGCGACTTCGCTATTTATCCCGCTCACATTTAAATCAGTAATAACATAGGGAGGCTCCACGGTTAAAATAATCGTTCGACGTGCCGCGCTTGTTTAACTTAAGGGAATTCGCGGGAAATCATTGTGACTCAAGTCATATATATGTAAGTGTTGCTTTCACTCAAAGGATGAAACTTATTGCGCAGCGTCACGGTTCAGGGATACGCTGTTAATTTCTGCGATGATGGGACAATTTGCCTGGTACATGCCACGTAAGTGTAATATTTTAGCCCAGCGACTTTTTCAGCGATTGAGATTAAACTCAATCAGCAGAATAAACTGATCGAGATAAAGTATACTCACTTTTTGCATCTTGAAGTTAAGGTTGTATGCGCCTCGAAGGTGAAAGACAATCTTTTGTTCAGACTTTCCTCAAAGGGTATTTCAGTTATTCTTTTTTAAAATTAAGAATAAAAATCGGGGGTCACCGTGCAAAGTTTGGAACAAGAGAAACACATTACTCAAGATTTACCGATATTTGAAATTCAAAATGGCCGCCATACATGTGCTAACTCTATGGAGAAAAAATAAAATTTTTCGAAAAACTAAGCTGATCAAAAGTTTTTTTACACCAAGACCTTTAAAATGAACCTCCACAAGTGATAGACCAGAAAAGAACTGTAAAAGTTTGAGAGTCCGAATATCTGTCCCCGAGGCGCGTTCTACATTAAGACGTAGGCCACATGTAACTGCACTCCGTTAGGCCTACAGGCTTCAAAGACTTGATAGAATTTTCAAGTTTGCGGGTTACCCACATGTTCCAATCATGTATAATCACATCATCACTAAAATTAAACTATGTTGTACATATTGTTACTTTAATTGATTCCCCGCGAATTGATTGTAACAACAAACTCCATAAATCACATGTCAGGAAGTTGTGGATGCAAGCTGATGAGTTGCAGACCAAGTGTACGCGTCAGCGTAATACGGATGTATTACGGACTAAGCCGTGACTTCGAGCGACTTTTTTCACAATTTTAGCCAAAGGTTATAATGGAGAAACTAATCAGAACTGCACAGATGACAGTATATCGCGTAAGCTGAATATTAATATCCAATGACCTAAATAAATATATTAAAGCCCCACTAGCTGTAACTCTTGCAATTTGTTGACCTCAAAATATCTTCCTATTCTCTGCTGGTTTTCTCTGAATTCTACCCTCTGAAGGGATATGGGCTTTTACTGCATTAGGAAAAATTCCTTTGTGAAACATTTCTGACAAGTCAATTCAAATTTTAAAGATCATTTTGATTTCCCGCCATTTTCAAAAATGGGTAATATTACAAAGGGAACAGAACATACCCTTCTTATTACATTTGACGACTCTGTGCAGTGTATGTGAAGATTTCAGAGCAGATATGCACAGTATCCACGGGTTTTGCTTTTCCGCATGGGGCTGCGATTTAATGTTTTGGCAAATATTTAATCACAGTGTAATCTTTACATTGTTCAATTTGCATATACATGTACAGTCTCAGCAGGCATACACACACCTAATGATACATTCTCACAAACTTATTTTAGCTTGAAAGTAAAATCATAAAAAATAATGCTAAAAGATGTCAGTTAGTGGGGCTTTAAAAAAAAGAGTCGCTCGGAGTCTCGGCTTAGTCCGATAAGATATGCAGTCACCACCATTGGAAACGATGATGGCATCATACGCTCTATGGGATTATGGACATGCCAGAAATAACGCTTTCAAAGAATATGATGTACAGAAATAATATATCAAATTTCAAGATTTATGACCGATACATTATAACAGGGAGATTGATGCCACTACTGCAGGTACATGTATTAAAAGCTTTAAAGTCTGCGCCACAATCTTTCAAGCTGGATACAGTCCATAATTTATTGATATTTGTCCTCACAATGACTAGACTGTGAGAAAGCTGCTACCGAAAAATTTCATTTTGGGCCGGGAACGAGGATATTTATATATAGTACCGGTGCACTTAACGTTTACAAATACGACCCATTTTCGCGCTATTTCAATGAATCGTTTCAAAGATTAATACCTCTTTAAGATATGCGCTTTCATAAATAATAAAATGGCAATGATCGTTATAGCAACACCATAAATGTACATTTAATGAGTTATCTATACACCGAGGAATAATATTAGTGTAACAGAGAGACCCGTGGTTCACATAAAGACATGCCCCGTAGTCAATATAATTGAAATTGCGGTCACACATATGAAAAAATCCCAGTGAGAGTATATATCATGTATACACTTTAAACTCACTGTTAATAATTTTTGATTACGCTAATAACCGGGCAAGTTGTCAATAGCAACGTTGAGATAGGGTGGCACAGTGCGGGAACTTGATGAACGGCGATTGCAGTGTGTTTGAAGGGTGTCGGAATTCTCAGTAGACCCCAAGAGGAGCGAGGGTTAGCTGTGCAAGCTACATGTAACTATGGAAGGATGACAAATTTCATCCAGCATGCTGTCGGTTTCAAGCCGTACGTTTGTAACGACCTAATACAGCCCTCTTCCATTGTCTCCTCTTTCAGTTCCTCTCCTCACTGTCTGTCTGAAAGGAGCGCTTCTCAAAAATATAGCTAAAGGTGGGCATTTCAATTCGGCAAAAAATATTCACGCTCGCGCTCTGCACGTGTGCTACCTTAGTATTGTATTTGGTATTTGACATGCAGCACGATGACACGAACATAAAGGACGAACACAGGTCTTTGCAGTTGAGCAATTATGTCTTCATTTCCGCCAAACATCGTAAACAATAGGTCCGGTAAATAACTGATTGTCATACTGAAGACACTGTTTGCTTTTCTTGAGTACTGAGTTTTCGCGGAAAACGTTAAGGCACCGCTCCGCGCCTTCAGACAACACTTTCTTTCTTTTTTACTATTTATTGAGACTTCATGAGCCGTTTTTATTTGACTTCCATTATTGTCGTTGTGTTCGCAAGAAACAGTTTTTCTTGCTCTCATCAAAAACATTTCGAAATACCTTGTATTAATGAGTTGTCAGGTATGCCTTTACGTGACAGTGTGATTGTAAAATTTTGACAAATGCTTGTACATTTTTGACAGTTGACCATTATTCTATATCGTACAAAATACATGTACGTTATGTTGGTGAGGTCAAAAGATGACTATAGAATTGTCCTCAGAGAGCAAAATAGATTATGGAATAATTCCCAAAAGTTACATCCACTGTACCTTTATTAAGCGTCGCCGAGACAGCTACTGTATGGCCCGTGCAATTACGAAGGAAGGAAGGCGAGAAGCGAAGAGATAAAAGACATGGAACAAATACTATAGGAGCAATAAGTTAAAAACCGACAAGTCACGTGATGTCAGATCGGAAACACCCTTTCAATACAAAATTTTAATACGCACTGAACAGGCCGCTATACCGAACTGAACAAAGAGCCGGGTCGTGTGGGTTCAGTCGTCCGCATTGCGACACCCGAAGCTGAGAATACAAATCAAATTTAGAAGTACATCATAAACCGCGGGTGTTATCTGCAAGAACTGATCAGGAGCAGTGACAATGCACAGAATATATTTCACCAAGACGTTGAGATGACAATACCCTTCCTCGAAGGAATTGCAACGACCACAACTCGTTTCACGGACGCCCTTTTCCCCCTTCGAATATGGAACACGTTTTGCTGTGCGGTAGATACCTGCCATAAATTTCAATCACTGCCCCGAACAACTTCCGTTTGGCCCAGACATATGTATTATCCTTGTTTTCACATGGGAAATTACTCTCTGGCGCTAAAATGTGAGCCGCAACTGAAATAAACATGAAAATTATTCATATCGAACAATAAGATCTGGATTTCTTTGAGTGATACGCTGGAAATTGCATGTGTCAGCGCACTTCTATGACGCGAAATAATACAGCTGCAAAGATTTCTATCTGTTACATTAAACCGCCCTGACCTGTACGGTAGCTGTTTATGTTTTTTTCAATTATTTGTTGTCTTCTTCGTGAAATAATAGAGTTTCCTGTTCTACTTCGAAAAATTATGTCAAAAATGTCTATCCGTCAATTTTTCAAAACCTGCCTGCGTGTAGTATCCGATGTTATTGTTGACTAATGAATTTAAAGTCCGGACCATGCAGTATTTATCAACAGTAAAGATAATCCCATCGTAGAAAATGCGTTGTGTTCGCGAGGTCAATCGAAAATGCGCTTGTTTAAGGTAGAACGCACCTCGGGGACAGACATTCGGACTCTCAAACCTTTACAATTCTCTTCTGATATACCACATGTGTGGGGGTTCATTTTAAAGCTCTTGGTGAAAGAAAACTTTTCACCGGCTTAGTTTTTCGAAATTCAAAAATTTTTACTTTTCTCCATAGTGTTAACACAGGGATGGTGGCCATTTTGAATTTCTAATATGGGTAAATCTTGTAATTTGTTTCTCTAGTACCAAAATTTGCATGGTGACCCCCTATTTTTATTCTTGATTTTGAAAGAGAATGATTGAAAGATTCATTAAGGAAAGTTAGAGCAAAAGTTTAAGTCTTTCACTTTCGAGGTGCATAATACCTTAACAAGAACAAAAATTATGAAAATAATCACAAAAATTACAAACATCCCCTCTCCCTTTCATCAAAACCTGACTACAAGATGTCTTATTCGCGGTGAAGTGCTGTCGTAAGATTGTCGTAAAAGTTTGACGACAATTTACTGGTAAAAGATCGTGCTGTCCTTTATGACAATTCACGCCGCGAACTTGAAAGACTTAAAAAAAACCTTCGCTAAAACTCTCCGCCAGGAATAAAAATCAGGGTTCTCCGTGCAAAATGGCGTACTCAGTACTAGAGAAATAAATGACTCCAAATTTACCGACTAATATATGAAATGACCGACATCCCAGTGTTAATTTACAATTCAACAAAAATAAACAGGTGAAAGTTTCGTTACTCCATGAACTTCAAAATGACCCCCCCCCCCCGGCAACATATGGTAGAACGAGTAATTATTGTAAAAGTTTGAGAATCTGAATTTCTGTCTCCGAGGCGCGTTTCACCGTATAGAGTGATGATCTGAAAAGTCTTATCGGAACTATTTACCTCTGAACTGTGAACTTGACCAATCGGGGCTCCCGTGTTCACAACGCCTTCAAACGTGATCTGACGAGAGAAAAGAACGACTGAAAATGAGGAGAAAAAAGCGCATTATTTTAGTTAGTATAGCGATTTGCTTGATGAAACTAAATGCATTTCCACTTCAGGCTAGTAGGCCCAGATGGGCGTTTACGTCGCCGGTCGACACACTCGAGATTTTTATCTTCATTAATGTCTGTGCAGTACCTGTACTGGCAAGTACCGAACAGACAAAATGAATCACACACCACAGAGTCTCGATTGTTATTAATGCCACAGACGGAATCCATTATTTAATTGGCATCTCAGTGGTGTCAGGAAGAAAGAAAAAAAAACTTCTCTCTGCGATTGTACTGAGGGAAAAGAGTAAAGCATAAAACAGAATGGACGTCATCGGGGGTCGTACTGAATTCGAGGACACGTAATTGTAAATGGTTAGCTTCGCCAAGATAGCGGTTCGGTTCCTCCTATCAATTTGTACCTGTGGAATGGTTAAATCTATGAATCATTTATAAAACCTAGTATGGGGTCTAACTCGGTAAAAGCGCCGTTTCTCTGAGAGCTCTTTTTTTCTCTCTCAACATGCATAAGACCGTCGCCTAGAACCCTAGCTGCCATTGTTAGCTTCAATAGTCTCCGTTTTGCCAGAAGTGACGGTACTTCGTGGCAACGAGCGGACTCCGAAGAATTGCGCCTCGCGGAAGTCTCTGTGCGGCCTGTTTGCATTTCGAAACAAAAAGTAGGCCGCGAGACATGATATCAAGTGAAATTCGCGAGCTCTGTAATGGTTGAGAGAAGAACAAAAATTCACCGGGAGCAGTCATGAAAAGATGTCGTATAATACATTTAATTTGAGTTGTACATGTCAGTGTCGCAGCATTCAAAGACAAAATTTTAGAGGATTCGAGAATATTTTTACGGTGTCGCTCATCTGAAATCGAAGAACAATTTATACCTCTCTGACATTTTCAATATGGGTCGGCAAACAGCTGCATATGCGCAGTATGTGCCTACATATGTACAAAGGTGACTCCAACCAATATCGCATCTTTCTTTCAGGCGATTCAGGCAATTCCATTTGCATGTATTGACCTTGTATTACTGAAACGTATCCGACTACTTTTTTTTAAAGTTTCGCAATAAAAGAGTGTGTTCTAATTTTCACGATGCCATAAACAGTGGGACGGAGATCACTATCTTCTGTTCCTTTGAAACTATAACTTTATACGATGATTATACTTCGAGAGAAGATTATGTTTACGTCACTCTCAATCTTCTTTACCTCGATGACTTGCGGTCTATATCTGCATGTGTTTATCTGGCTATCAATCTAACGGCCTCCATCGCTGTTCGTCCGTCTGTCTGCTTCTTCTCTCGCTTCTACGTCCCTCCCTCACTTTGTCTGTCTGTCTGTCTGTCCGTGTTTGTCTGTCAGTCAGTCTGTCTGTCTATCAATGTTTCCGTCTCTCTGTCTCTGTTTCCCTGTCGCCTCTGTCTGTCTGTCTGTCTGTCTGTCTGTCTGTCTGTCTGTCTGTCTCTCTCTCTCTCTCTCTCTCTCTCTCTCTCTCTCTCTCTCTCTCTCTCTCTCTCTCTCTCTCTCTCTCTCTCTCTCTCTCTCTCTCTCTCTCTCTCTCTCTCTCTCTCTCTCTCTCTCTCTTAGGAAAGCGCGGAACCGGAGATAATGACGTTTTTTTTTTTCATTTCAGTGTATTCTTGATTCTTGATGATACATTATCCAAGCTATGCTCAGATTTAATTTATCGCTTAGGTTTAGCTGTTAATGGTCGTGTTCAGTTTCGGTGAAATGTAACATATCATATAGCAAAAGTTCAATTTTCTTATAAATAATTCTAACTGGTAAAGTCGACGCATTATTTTGGTTGCATTGCATCGTCTGCACCGATAATAATATCTTTACGCCATCAAATAGCTGTTGAACACTCAAGTAATGCCGCGAATTCCATTTCCCTCTCCCAGTCTTGCGCTCTCAATCGATCAAGATCCTCAAGAGATTGTTGTCCAGAGTACCAGCTAAAAATATGAAACTTTTAAGTTTTGTATAAGATGAACATTTTGGTATCTGCGTTGTTCAACTAAATTGGTAAGGAAGTGGACAACATGTAAACGATGTCCTGTTCAGCACCAACGCACCCATTTCTTATTCAAAAAAACGGAAAACGGTGAACACTATTTGATGAACAACCTTCCACTTGCTGCCTAACCATGTCATTTGAATCGAGTGAATACAGCTTTACATTCACGAAAAAGAAAGTTTCATTGTAATCCCATTGTTGATTGGATCACAGTTCCCCTTATTCGAGTACCTAACCAATAATCCGCCGGCTTGTGTACAGGTTTCTTACCCTGTGATGAAAACCAAATTTACTCCGCCCAGTCACTTCTTGTACATATACAGGCAGTGTTTTTGGATACAAAGTACCATTACATTTATTCTTCAAGACTTGTTTGCGGACAGAAATGAGTGCGTATGAGCAATATTGTTAAGGGTACTAAATATATCAAGTTAATGTAACAAATCAAAAAATATAACCACTAAAATACGCGTTACTGTGTTATCAAACTGGTTTTGTGTGACGCTCAAATAACTTACTCTTTAAATACCTGTAGTAGATTAGGATTAGTGGTACCTTTATCTATTTCGGTAAGAAACTCCTTCGGGGCATAGTTATGAAACAATTTAACCATCCCGCCTTTTCTACGCAATTATAGTTAGCGTATTAGTTCTTTAAGAAGTATTCCTTAGCCGTTCTGAGTGGATTTCTCAGTTGTCACGCATGCCCGGTAGCATTTATGCGCAAGATCGTAAAGCTGTAAGATATGGCTTTGGAAAAACTATTCGTCATAAAACCAAATGTGCCTCGGGGATAGGTATTCGGACTTTCAAACTTTTACAATTCTCTTCTGATCTACTGCTTGTAGGAGTTCATTTTGAAGCTCTCAGTAGATCGAATCGGAAATTCTATTTTTCTCTATAGAGCTGACACAGGAATGGCGACCATTTTGAATTTCAAATATCGGTAAATCGTGGGTGATTTTTTTTCTCAAGTAACAAAATTTACACTGTGACCCCCGATTTTTACTCTAGATGTTATAAGACAATGGTCGAATGAAGGATTACTTGAGGAAAATTTGAGCAAAAGTTTTTCTCTTTCGAGGTGCATACTACAAACTTTTTGAACGGATCTTTTCCTTCCAGTCAATTGTAATTTAAAGGCATACCTTTGATTTTCCTCTTGGCCGCATGTGTAATGCCGACACTTTTATTGAAAAAGACATTTCCGCGTGTCAGAATCGCAATCCATTACGATCGTATGACCAATGCATCGACATCGAGGAAACGAAAGAAATGAATTTTAGCTGGTCGCATCGAATTGCGGAAACAGTCGCTTTTGGCTTGACTCCTGTGTGCTGTAGCGTGAGATCTATCACTTGCTAGACGTACTCATCTGTTAAAGGGGTATCGAGATCCGCGACGTTCGTAAACAAACACTTGGTGGTAACGTCATAAACATTTCGTTAGCGTCGTCGCCAGCCAAATCCTTATCAAATAATCCCAAATATGTATGTGTCCAAAATTCAACCTCACTGTTTCGACAAGGTTTGCCGTTGTTTTGAAACACCAAAACATGATATTGCAGCGACTGGGGTCGAAGTCTTGTTTCTCTAAGGTACAGTGCGCTGATGGCACAGATATTCAGACTCTCAAGTTGTTACACCTATTTTTCTGGTCTACCGCTTGTGGGGACTCATTTTGCAGCTCTCAGAATAAGAAAAGTTTTCATCCCCTCAGTTCTGTGAAAATCGAAAACGTAATTTTCCCCATAGACTTAACACAGTGATGGCGGCCATTTTTAATTTCAAACATTGGTAAATGTTTTATGATTTGTTACTCTTGTACGATTTGTACGGTTATCCCTGATTTTAATTTCGTTCTTGATTTTGTAAAAGTATGGTTGAAAATTTGGAGAAAAGTCTTGAAAGTTTCGAGGCGCATACTACCTTAACGAGGAACAATGCCAAGTTACGGCATGTACTGTAAATTACGCAAACGACGACACAGTTGACAGTGGAATATACGCTCATTATTAAGAGATGTGCACATGTTTACGTTTTGTGATACACTGACGAGCTTGTGAATGTTTTTAATAGATAGAGCTTTCAGATTTGAAGCGAATAAGATGGTTGCATTTTTCAACGAGTTGGCTTCTGGGGTGTAATTATGACCGATAAAGACAAAATTGTAAAATTACACTAAGTTTTAGGAGTTGCGAGATGGTTTTCTTTTCTCACAAGACCAGTAAAGCATAGCCCCTTGAGTCTGTATGTAATGTAAATGATATAACATGAAAATAACCTCGCTTAACAACGGTTCACCGCAATATTTACATTTCAAATGGACCCGCCAACTGATATAACTCAGTCTCTTGAGCCGTACCTACCACAACTTGTACAGAAGCAAACGAGTGTCATGGTATTTTCAGTTGTGTGTTCACATAGCTGTACCCCCTCCCCTCTCCCCAATGTACAAAACGGGTACTGATGCAAGCACAAGATAATGGCCATGGGGAATCCTGTGTCTGTAACCCCTTTAAGCCCGCTCTACAAAATGGAACGTCGGACCACAGTTCCTCCATCACCGGTGATGGAAGGATTGTGGTCGGACATTTACCGCTGCACTGACAGTAGCAATTATGATTTCAATAGAACCGTGTTCCTTTGCAGGTGGCAGAAGTTGCAACTGAAAAATGACCTGAGGGCAGCGCTGCCCTCAGATCATCTTTCAGTTGCAACTTCTGCGTGTTCCTTTAGCTCAATGCACCTTGTTAAAACACGCCAAATGCTCATTCCGTGTTGCGATTCGCCAGAATACGTCACGTGACGGGAAAATAGGTACGTCGAGTCCCCACAGAATCGACAAAAGTGACGCCATACGGTAATTTTTGAAAGACTATTTCCCTAGGAAGATAGCTTTTGACGAAATTTGGAAACGTGCCTGGTCACGTGACCGTAGTGTCGTCTGCAGCTTTGAAACAATGGCGGGTGATGAGGGCCCTGCATGAGCGACGAGCCTCTCTTAAACAGCAAGATTTTCCAACCCAATAGGAGGAACTTGAACAGCTCATAGACAAAAAAGACTCAAGTGCAACCAAGGATGTTGCTAGGTATGCTTAGAATATTTTTTAGAAGAAGGTGTGGAGAAATCGCAATGTAACTTGTCACAATAGATTGTTGCGGTGCGTTAACCATAATACAACATGAGAGTGTGGTGTGTTATAAAACACCTATAACCTGGTCTTTATTCGGGCTATAATGCCCGTTTATTATCCCTCGTGGCCGTGTGTTACAAGAAACACATCGCTATACCCCTCTGCCTACTGCTTCGGCGAATAGCGATGTGTTTAAGGTAATAATGCATAGCCCCTTTGATAGCTCTCATGACCAGGTCATAGGTGTTTAAGGTAGTATGCGCCTCGAAAGTGAAAGACTTAAACTTTTGCTCAAACTTTCCTCGATGAAACTTTCAAAAATCCTCTTACCAAATCAACACTAAAAATCAGGGGTCACCGTGCAAAGTTTGGAACTAGCGATACAAATTACTCAACATTTTGCGATATTTGAAATTCAAAATGGCCGCCATCCCTGTGTTAACGCCATGGAATAAAAATAAAATTTACGATTTTCAAAAAAACTAAGCCGGTGAAAGTTTTTTTTTCTCCAAGAGCTTTAAAATGAGCCCCAACAAGTGGTAAGATCTGCAAAGAATTGTAGAAATTTGAGAGTCCGACTAGACCTGTCCTCGAGGCGCGTTCTCCCATAATAATAACCCTCTACTGGGCACTGAGCTATGCTGTAAAAATGGACATATATGATACCACATGCATGCGGTGGACAGCGACTGCAATCTCTTCAAAGCAAGCGAGCGATTCCACTCAATTGTTTCTTTTTAATCGCTCATTCTCATTTTGTGAGTCCCTCTCTTCGCTTTTTCTTCCAATTAATGCTTCGAATTATCCACTAATCCTCCTTTGTACATATCCAACTCACAGACACGCGCAGATATGGTTGCAAAAAAAAAACCAAAACAAAACAAATGAAAAAAAAACATTTTATCTCGGCGCATGATCCAAATGAAGTAATAATCGAATGGGAGCAGGGTAACAAGCAGATTAAGACGACGATTGAGACAGGTTTCGTTTTGCTAATTGTGAAGTGTGTCTTGTGTAATTTGCACCTGTTTAAGTCCCCAATCCTCGATCCTTTTCAGACCTTTTTTATTGTTTACTTTGGATAAATCGTAACAAAATAAATGAAAAAATAATGAAAATAAGTAAATAGATAAATAAATGAATGAATAAATGAATAGATAAAGAAGAAAGAAATATGTAAACTGATACGTTGGATTTAACAATTCCAATGTTTTTTATTGAAAATAACTTTCTACATGTATTATACAGCATGATCATGATGATAACTTGTACAACACCATCATCTTACAACAAACTCTATTACAGTCTGGTGCCAGGGGGCCTACAGTGAAGTTCTGCACGGGGGTACGATCGTGTAGACTTTTGAAGAACTTGGAAATAACAAAGTGAATTTAGAGGAGGGAAAGACAAATTTTACTCACAACTATTCAGTAGGCAAGGTCGCTATCGATCTTTTGCCGAAAACGTCCCCTTCGCAAGGCAACGTCATTAACAGCCATCGCTTGCGTCACACCGGGCGGTGACCACGTGTGCCCCAATTATATGTAAACCAAGGGAAACACCCTTGCCCGTAATTGTTATTTTCGATTTCTCAGACGTCACATAAAACGTCACCGCACGGGTAAATCAGAACTTGAGGGAATAAAGGAAACTAGTTACTATTTTGGAAGTCGTTTACTAGGACTGATCGAGTGTAAGCCGATTTGTTGTAACTATAACTCCCGCTGGGCATGTTTGTTACACGGATTTACAGACTGTTTGTAATAATTACCCTACCATAGACTAGCATGGCCACGCTGCATATTCTTCATCGGCATGGGTATGTTCATCGGCATGGGTATGTCCGAGGTCAGAGAGAGAAACTTTTTGGCGATGCTGATTATAATAATGGTTGTGGTGATTGTTGTGTTATTTTGATGATTGAAGATGATGGTGGTGATGACAGCGACGACGACGACAATGGTGATGACGATGATTGTGATGATGATTGTGATGACAGTGACGTTGACGATGATGAGTTACATGATGAATTATATGATGATTTTATAATGACTTAAATGATGATGTCTACTGCTGCTGCTGGTGGTGGGTGATGGTGATGGTAATGCTGATGATAATGATGATGATGATAATAATCATGGTGATGATGATGATGATGATGATGATGATGATGATGATGATGATGATGATGACGATGATGATGATGATGATGACGATGATGATGATGACGATGATGATGATGATGATGATGATGATGATGGTAATTATGAGGATTTTATGACAATGGGGATGACGAAGAGGAGGAGATGGAGAAAGGGTGGAGGTAACGTGGCATAAAATCATTGCATACTTTTTATGCGGAAAAGTTCCTCGTAAACCATTCACAACTTCTCAGTTTCCAATATTTGTATTAATCCAAGGAATTTTGTAAAAATAGCGTTTACATCGCTTGGAAAAATGACTAGAGCATTTTTACTTCATCTCAGTGACCAAAGAATCGGCTTTTGAAGGAAACGATCCTGGCTTCCCTAAAGAGGCCGCATTGAGAAGTTGAATACATTATGTGCATGTTGTGTTGCAACACGCTTGCCTAGGAGAAGATGATACACCAAAGAAACAGCAAAATGCGCTACTGTCCCTAGTACACGATATCATCAACTTTTACACAAACTCCGCACTAATGCTGCTTAATAACCGGCTTTGTTTGACAGGTTTCATAGTGAACCAACTCCCGGGTTAGAACGTATGTGGTTGGCATGATTCGCTACGTATGCCGCGCCGTAGAGATCGCTTCGATCTCACATAAGCCCCGATGGATGTAGGCTGAGTGGCGTATTCCTGCTTTAAGAGAAAACATTATTACGGGTAAATCCTGTGTATTCTCGAGGCTACAACCCCCGTTCTTCAATTATAAGAACATTTGGGAAAGTCTGCAATCGTATAACGAGCTTAGAGGAAAGCGCCGCGGAAAGCGTTCTTGTTATAGGCAGACTAGATTGCTTCTTATCTTAAATTGAAAGATTGAGAGCCCGAAGATAAATTCAACCCCAGCAGCAACGATGAAATACCTCTATTACGACATTAAAACTTTCTCTAGATGGCTACTCTAGGCAGCTTTTTTTTTCTTCAAGCAGACGCTCTTTGAAGTTTTGGGGCCCTCAGTCACGTAGAGGGTCCAAGTCTTCGAAATGTGGTGAAGGCGTCGGCAACCGAGATTTATAAAGTTCGTCTGCGAAACACTGCCGTTCATATGTTCATGGTTATCTACGCAAAATACAGATTCTGCGAGAGTATCACATTTTTGGGTTGAAATTTTACGTAACTTGTGCATTACACGGTGAAATTATTGCGCAAGAGGGTTTCTGCCATCGTCTGTCACGTGCCACTTTGTTTTTGGAGGAAACCCACGTCCACGAAAAGTTGACATCAGGGTTCTTTGCGACGTTGAAATGTTATACCTTGAATTTATCATTTATTCATTCTTGTCTCAACATCTAAGTGATAGAAATTTCCGTCCCTCTCAGAAGTGAAGACGTGAGTGGGTGAGACATCTTCAAAACTTTTCAGTGTTCTGATCGGTGATCGTTTCATTTTATACACCCGACACGTTGTCTTAAAAGTTTGATAACCATAGAAAATGCCACGGGCGTGTTTAAAACTTAATACCCCAAACCTTTATACTCCGATAAGGAGAAAGCTTAATTAAGTAACTCGGGAGAAGCCATAATCTTGAAAAAAAATTCATATATAACTGGATTTCGGACCATTACGGTGAAATCCAATATTTGAAGAGAATTATAGGGACAAACGATGAATTACTGAAATTGGGCCAATATGGGTTGTTTTTTTGCAATTCACCGGTCGTTTGAAAGCAATAAAGATAACTTAGGATGCATTTGTATATGGAAGATATTAACTGATCTCTACGAGGCTTAACGATACAAATAACCTTACAGAGGATATGTTGAGAACAGCCGTATAAGTTTGCCTCGTCAACCATGTTGTGACATAATGTAATCACATAAATGCCCACAGCTGATATTGATGGTGCCGCTTTTCGTATCTGAAGGGTCGCTGTGACGTTTTCTCCGAAATGATTCACGGATGACTCGTTTTAGGCGCTGCCAGGAAGATTTCGTTTCCTCATGAGAGACGAATTTCTTAGTTTCGATCAACAAACTTGCAGACACGTAGGAATGTAGGCACGCATACGCGCTCATTTATGTAAACACACAGATACTTCAAACATAGATTGATGGACGTACAGATCTGTAGATATGTAGTGAGCGGATAGACTGTTAGATACAATGTAGATATCTAGGTAGGTAGGTACACTGTAGGTAGGTAGGTATAGGTAGAACACGATTGAAACTAAATTGGGATAATTGGATGGTGAAGAAACGTCTGTTTGATCTACAAATGTAAGCGCATCTGCTTTTCTTTTTAAGATACACACTTGCTTTTATGAGTAATTTGTAATATTGCAACTTTCAGTCATACGGCACCTAACACTTTGAGAAATTTCAAAAATATGAAAATCCACTTATTCCAAATTAGTTCCAATCGTGTTGTAGGAAGGTAGGTAGGCAGGCAGACAGATAGATAGACACACAGATGAGACAACGCGGATTTATAGATTTAGATAGAGACAGATTGGTAGATAGATACATGTAGCTGGTTAGCTAGCTAGCTAGCTAGATACATAGATAGATGGATAGATAGATAGATAGATAGATAGATAGATAGATAGATAGATACATACATACATACATACCTACCTACCTACCTACCTACCTACCTACCTACCTACCTACCTACCTATACCTACCTACCTACCTACCTACCTACCTACCTACCTACATACATACATACATACATACACACACACACACCCCTACCTACCTACCTACCTACCTACCTACCTACCTACCTACCTACCTACCTACCTACCTACCTACCTACCTACATACATACATACATACACACACACACACCTACCTACCTACCTACCTACCTACCTACCTACCTACATACATACATACATACATACATACATACATACATACATACATACATACATACATACATACATACATACATACATACATACATACATACATACATACATACATACATACATACATACATACATACATACATACATACATACATACATACACACATACATACATACATACATACATACATACATACATACATACATACATACATACATACATACGTACGTGCGTGCGTGCATGCATGCATGCGTGCAAGCATACAGACAGACAGACAGACAGACAGACAGACAAACAGACAGAAGTGGAGATATAACTGTGAAAGGAGTGAGACAGGAAAAAAGTATTTAGATATCAGCTTCCTGAGAGGGGTTTAATGACACTTTTTACGAAGGCTGATACCAGAAGTATCCGAAGGTTTTAAGAAAGTGTTTATCGTGAGCGGCTAATTATAATGTTCGAAGAAGTTGATACAAATGCTTAGCTAACCTTTTTACACAGCTATCAGCATTTAATTTATTTATGCGAAGACCTACGTATGTCACACTGCATACGTGTGTTTTTGAAAATGGAAACCTTGGTTTTCATTGTACATGGATTTCTTTGCAATTGCTCCTTTCAAAAGTTTTCATATACTACATGATAATGCAAATAAGTCCTAGTGGCTAAATTTTTTAGTTTTGGGAAAAGACGGACCCAAGTTGACTCAAGATTTGTAGAAATAACACGATTGGAACTAATTTGGGATAATTGGATGGTGAAGTAATGCCGATTTAATCTACAAATGTAATCTCATCTGCTTTTCTTTTTACACACTTGTTTTTATGAGTAATTTGTATTATTGCAATATTCAACTACCTGGCACCTAACACTTTTGAGAAATTTAAAAAATATGATAATCCAATTATCCCAAATTAGTTCCAATCGTGTTAAAACATTCCTGGGTGATTCCGCGAGAGATGCGTTTCTTCATTTGCTCTTCAAAATGGCAAATTCTCCTATGAATAGCAAATAGCTCATTAAGTCTCTGAAAAAAATCAGTCGATATACCTTGACGCAATCTCTCTGAGAAACTGCACAGATTGCTTTCTCTTGTAATTCTACCCGCCACAAAAACAGAATCCCGGTCGCTTTATTGAAATTTTGTGTCGGAAAAAAACTAAGCCGGGTTATAATGGCACGCGAATTTCACTAGATGAGATCGAGCAGAGTAGCTAGACGTCTTCTTATTTTCGTCTCTCGAATTGAGTTGCGGACTCTGAGCTTCGAGTGCGGCACAATCATGTCCAAAAGATCGCGAGACACGCGACTGCATGTCTCCGTTGACGGCAAGAAGAGGACGTTTATTGCTCGTACCGCAATCGAATAGCTAATTTATTATTTACGAAATGGTATAAATAGCCTTGACATGAGGGATAAAAATATGAATATCAATTAATATTAAAAATGATAGACGTGATGACGTCGTTGTTGTGGATTTCAAGAGCCTCAGATCAAATCGCGCAGATGAGGTGCGAGATAATTTGGACAGTTTAAGGGACAGTTTAAGAGACTTTTTATGCGCTGTATTGAGAATTGAGAACCTTTACCTATTTTATCTTGATGCATATTCTGTGAAATCGACAGAGCTGACGTAGCGACTAGTCATCGAGGAAATATACATTGTCAATCATCGTACACTTGAACATGTCTTGAAACAAAATCTATATGTCTTTGATGCATCTTTGCCGAAGTCTGTTGTTATCAACAATGTCTTGTCCAATTTACCCGATCGCTCTGTGATCTGACTTTTCATGAATCCTAACAGAACGGTTTTGATTGAGTTGCCTTGAAAGCAGTCAGTCATCGCTGGATTGTGCATGGTAGGGAGAAAATACCGACGCAAAATACAGCAAGATTACGGCACAATGTGTACAGTAACGCTACCCGCCTCTTTTATCAATCTTACTCAAGACATTATTCGCTTTCCAAAAGTAAAGTTCGACTGAAGGTTGTATTCGCCTAGAAAGTGAAAGACTTAAACTTTTATTCAAACTTTCCTGAATGAAACTTTCAGCCATTCTCTTACCAAATCAACAATAAAAATCGGGGGTCACCGTGCAATATTTGGAACTAGCGAAACAAACTACCCAACATTTTGCGATATTTGAAATTCATGTTAACTCTATAGGAGGACAAAGCCGGTGACAATTTTCCTTTCTCCAAGAGCTTTAAAATGAGCCCCGATAATTGGTAGATCAGAAAAGAATTGTTGAAATTTGACAGTCCGATTATCTGTCCCCGAGGCGCGTTGTACCTTTAGCGTTTGTTTTGCCTTCCTTTAGCAAGAGCAATGAGCGTCCAAAGAATAAAATGTAAATAGAATTCCCTCCGCCAATTGCCCAAGTCTATTTTTTCGGAGCCATGCTACAGGAAACATGTTTTTCATGTGTCTCACGAAGAAGAATCCTGCTAAATGCATATCTTTCTACATTGCTTCTTGTCTGTGAGATTAGAATAAGAACATGCGCTCGGTCATTTCTTACTCGGTATTGAAGCTCTTACATTCTCGTACATGCTGAGCTACTCAGAACTTGTTTTTGTGCACGTCGTGTTTATGACGTCAGCGATAACAGCCTCGTCCTCAGAACGATCAGAGCCAAAATGTTCCGTTGCAGAGTCGGTGCCATCAATTACCCAGAGGTATTTTCATGGTACAACTTTCCACTTAATGGATATGTATTTATTCGTGGAGTTTTGCCACGGCTCGGAAAACCGGACAAACATTCTTCCAAAAGAAGTACAAATTGCAATGTAAACATACCCAACTACAGCGATCGCAGACAGCTCCAGGGTTGCGATTTCACTCTAATACTGCCTGTCAGTTGCAATTGTCTCTAAAAGCGTTCGTGTCATTCAGAATTTCCGGGTAAATTGGATGCGGTCCTTCATTAAGCCTCGCACTTCCATTTTGATAGGATATCCTAATATTTAGATGAAAATGAGACAATTTCACGAGTTCCTTCGACTTTGCCGCTCAGCAGAAATTTCCTTTCTATGAATGTTTACCGACAGGCGATATTCCCATTATTGCGAATTGAAACATATTTGTGCGAGGAGATAAAAACATACTATACATTTCAGCAATGCATTATACCTTAGTTTATATAAACGTACCTAGAGTGATTGAGTCCAATTCTGAAAGAAGCGGATTATTAAGAACTTGTGAGTGGACTCGTAAAAGTGTGAAAACGCTTAGTTGAACACGCACGCCCTGTCAGTGTAATCAAGATCTTGCGAAGGCAATACTGGCTTTATTGCTTACACTTGAACCTATTCTTTAATCAAATGTTAGCAAAAGGTTATTACTAGCTTTTGATCGTCAAATTTTAGAGAAAAGCAAAACGGATGATCTCACTTTTTATTGTCCCGATGGGCTCTATAGGTAGAGTATTGACCATCGGTCTTTTTGGCTTGTCACCCGTTTTCCTTTCTTTCTTCAGAAGCGGGCATATCTTTCGTTCGGACCGTCTTGTCTTTGACGCTCCCGGGCAAACAAGACTTGGAAACAAAATCACCGAGATCCCCCTGTGTGTATTTATGACTCGCTGACCTTGTCTAATTCACAGTATCTCATCACGATTGTGTCGTTTTGGTTTTCCAAGGCGCGAGGGATACTATTGAGCTGGCGTCTTTTATTTACAAACTCTGTCTTTATTCCCAGAGGGGGGAATGTCACCGGCTTGACGACGTGGTTCACGTCTTCTGCCGGTCTGCAGCGAGAATTACAACCAAAGCAATTCAAACAACTCGATGAAAATGCCATTCGCATAGTATATCAAAACAGGCTTGGGAGCGATCCGCGCTGCGATGTTTTGATGAGCCGTCGCATACGGAATTGCACTCTCGGGCCGAGAGTCGTCCAGTCAACCTTCCGAGTCGTCGTGTTCGTCGACTCTTATTTACAGCGAATCGGTCAAGATCTGAAAAACAAGGTTACGACATGCTGATGGTTCCATTCCATCTTAAATTATAGGGCAGCAGTCTGTCAGTATTATATGATGGAGTCGATTGATGGTTAGTTTAGCGGCAACTGTTAACACTGCGCATGCCGGGTCATACGATTTATACAGAAGCGTTCATGCATGGAGCTTCAATATTTCTGCAGTCGACATTCCCACTCTAGAAGGTTTCAGATTCCGCCTGACCAGAACGGAATCATAGCAACATCACATGAAGCATTAAAAAGGGAAGGTAGCCTAAACCTACAAAAAAGAGACACCGCCAATGTCGCCGAATGCGGAATATCTGCACGAATTCTTAATGTGGTGCAATTTACTTCTTTTCCACAATTTAGACCGGAGGCTCGGCGATACATGTATAGGTTATGTCTATGACAATGTCTATGAATATGGTGAATACGATACCGCTATTGACTTGGGCAGGTGTGCTTAGGGATCGTCCATTAGATCCTGGGGAGGGAGCAGGTGGAAAAATATGGGAAACGATTTCAGCGTAACAAAATTGAAAATTTGGAAAGGAAATATATACCTCCTGTAAAGCTTAACAAAAATGGAAACTAAACACCATAGTCGTCTAAAGAAATAACCACTCTGCCAACTTCGGAAAAGTATACGAAATCTTAGAGAGCAAAAAACATATCCCCGCTCTTACTACCCTGCGAATCTAATGATACATCCCATACTTTTGTCTCCTTACTCTTGTCATCTAAAATTCCCTGTGTACCAGGTGCAACCATCCCGATGGAAGTAATGGGTCAAACTGAGCGGGCGATGTTGGAAGGAGCTAATGAGAGTTAAATCTTCAAAGCCAGGGCAAATGAGTTACCATTAGTAACTCGATCTGAACTATCGATTTCAGTGATGAATTTTACGGCCCGGGAAAGAGGTTTAACGTCGAAATTTGATCTAGATCGGACAGATTATATGCTCGAAGTTGACTGAAAAAATGTCTTCATCACACTATACTCACGATAGCCAGTGAAAAATTATACAAAACTGAACAACTTCATAACGATGTCGTCGGATTAATGTTATCTGCCATGATTTAACGACGGCTCCGTTGAGGAAAACGCGTTTCTGAAACGCGCACATGTGACAACAACGTGCGTGGCGCGCAACAAGACGCAGGCAAGCTCACGCGGGGGAAAGATGGGAAATTGCCTGGTCGTTCCGTGCTCATCGAATCGAAATTGATCGATTACAGCTGTAGGACGTAAATTGTTAGAATGTAAAAACGACGTTGTTGACGACATAGCGTATGGGCGATGTGTCCCCTAACTAAGACGCAAAGTTAGAGTTTAAATTGTGCGTGATTTGCTGTTTCTCGTTAAATAGGGCGATGCCTTGATACGGAGCCATCGAATTCTTCAACTCATTCTTGTTCGTTGAACCTAAGCTAGTTATAGTTTTCATGCAGACTTGGTTAATCACATCCTCGCTTCAGGGGCGCGCAGTAAACGAAATTTACCCGAAACCTGTGCAAGAGTATGGTTCAACGTACGCACCGCCGTACAGGGGAATTCATATATGTAAATCGGTCCGCGATTGATGGTGACTTCTCAGGATTCTGTCCGTAAAAACTTTAAGATAATACCTTTGGAACTAAGAAATATATATTGGTCATCACCAACCTAAACTCCTCAGTTAAAAAAGCAGGTAATGTCATATCAATTGAAATTCCCACGAGGTTTTGTTAAACGCCGCGTTCGGTCACCTGGAAATAATACGCCGAATCGCAAAAAAATCGGGCTGATAAAGATGGTATCTTATACCATCTGCCTGTGTTTGCTTCGTCTCCTCGAAAGACTTGACACTACAAATGCGACGCGGCATATCTGAGAAAACAGCTTAGGAGATTTTCTCAATGCGAAAATCTCCCTTCGAAGTGCAGTCACCGTTAAGAGATGACAGTGTTCAGGTAAGCACTGTGTCGACAGGACTGGCGCGGGATGGACGCGTCGCTTGCGTCATAGCGAAGCTCATCGCTGTTTCAGGGGGTATATTTAAAAGCCACGTTAAAATGCAAATTTCAAGAAAATTGGAGTCGAGATTGAGGCGTTTTGATGAAATCAATGCCAAAATGCGACGATGCGGAAATGTTTGAAACATTGCATAGGTTTATTGTGTCGGCACGGCCTTTGAAGGCTGCCATTGAAATACAGAAATTTCAGCAAGATATTGTAAATCTTGATTTTACTTTTGAGTCTGATCGCAAAGTCATCAGCCTGGAGTCTCTTATCAATGATAAATTATCAAGGATTTGACAATTTGACGTTCAGTTGAAAACAAACGTAAAGCCCATGATCACAACTGACAGCTTAACTGTAGATTGCGCCTTGGGGACAGACTTTCGAATCGCATTTTTGAAACCCTTCGCCGGTCTAAAGTTTGTGTCAACTTTTCATTTGGAAGAATTTTTTGAGTAATTAATAAAGTTTTCACCGACTTGCTTTTGAGAATGTCATTCTCTCCATAGAATTAACATAGGGTGTGGCGGCCATTTTGAATTTCACATATTATCGGTAAATTTTAAGTAATGCGCTCTGATCCAGGGCCAAACGTTTCTCTGCGAACTCATGGTTTAAATATAAAATTTCTTTATATTAAGGTAAGTTTGACTAAAACAATAAACCTTTCCACTCTTACATGTGTGTGACCATAATGAAAATTTTCTCGAGGTTTTACGATACATCGACAAATGAAGGTTACACATCTCAATCATCTGGCAGTGGTACAACCGTCGGGACACGTTGCATGATGGGCTGTTCCCGGTCTTTTCTATAACTGGTTAAGTACTTTACGTGTATGTGGTCTTGCGGGCGCGAATGCGCCCCTGGTACAGATACTCGGACTCTCAATTTTTTACAATACTTTTCTGATCTCATGCTTGTGGGGTTTTATTATAAAACTCTTGAAGTAGGAGACAATTTCACTGTCTCGGTATTTTCGCAACTCGACGGTTTTATATTTTCCACAGAGTTAACACAGGAATGGCGGTCATTTTGAATTTCAAATATCGGTAAATTTGAGGTAACATTTTGTCTAGTACCAAAATTTGTACGGTGACGCCAATTTTTTATATTCTTGATTAAGCGAATGGTTGAAAGTTTCATTGAGGAAAGTTTTAGAAAAGGTTTAAGTCTTTCACTTTTGAGGCGCATACTACCTTAATAAGAAACACCCTGAGATATTTGTGCCTGAAATCAACATGTGGCAGGTGGTTTAAATGAAACGATCACTGTAACGGGCAAAAACAAACAAAGGCACCGCCGACCTGCAGCGACAGCCCCAACTAAAGATTGGATGTGATATTGGAAGTCTGAGCCCTGAGGACTCAACCATTTCCGCCCGCGGGGCCAATATGTCTGCACCTTCAACCTTTACTTACAGGCTGCAGCTGTGAATAAATATCTTTGTTATCAGAGGACGAGTGTGTGAACTCGGCTGACTGTCGAACAGTCGGGTCATAATATAATAATAATATTTTTATTGCTTGCTTGTAAATATAGGATTTATATCGCATTTGTGGCAATAAAAGTGTGATACAAATAAGTTCAAATTTTCATATGAAAGTGATATGGCAAAACGTTCATGATCGTAGTTATTCAACCATATCAATAAAGGGATAGGTTAAACTGACGGGAAATTGTACAGAAACATTACTTCAAGCTAAGCAACAGCGTTTTCAGAACGTTAGTGCAACGATTACTAGACTACGGGAAGCCAAGCGGATGGCAGAGTCCTGTCGCAGGCAATCAGAAACACCAGACGACTAAATAGATAGATAGATAGATAGATAGATAGATAGATAGATAGATAGATAGATAGATAGGTAGGTAGGTAGGTAGGTAGGTAGGTAGGTAGATAGATAGATGAATAAATAAATAAATAAATAAATAAATAAATAAATAAATAAATAAATAAATAAATAGATAAATAAATAAATAAATAAATTTAGCAATCGATTAAACCATTAAGTAAATATGTATGAACCTTTGGTAGCTCTTTCATTCTTTTTTATTCTTGCAGAATTCTTGCAGTTTTGAAACTCCACTGTATGTGTTTCCACTGACAAGGTAGACTGGCGACTTCTCACCAAAGGCTACGGCATTTACAGTAAATTCCCGTGCGCTTGTAGAAACATGCATCTAGCAAAATTTTGAAACTAAAATAAAGCTCTTTATAAAAGACGTTACGCCATCAAATAATATGACAAATTGAGCCGCGGGATTTTGATATCCTCATTTTAATTAGCTTCTTCTCTACATACTGAAAATTACGAAGATTGATATGAGTTTAATGATGAAGCTTTTACCCTCATCATAAAGACACAGCGACGTAATTTTAAGAGGGTCTTATCTCTAGATGCAGGTCAGGTATTGCCGAGAATGCTGTCTCTCTTCGGTGATGATTTGTGGATGCAGACGACACACTGTGAAGAAACCCGTTGATACATTTAGAATTCTGAATCTTATCTCAGCGGAGATAAAAATTCATGGGCATAATTGTCGCCGTTTCGTCTTTCCAGACACGATATTCAACTAATATCAACGATAAAGGCATATTATATACGAATTGTGTGTCTCCGCCGGAACTTTGTATTATGTGACCCTTTGAGATATATGGCCTCGCTTCTTTATGCCATATCGGTCAAATGACTAGTTGAAGATCATCCCACGCCATCAATTAGATTTGGAAAAAATTAACCACCACTACTTAAATTATAAGAAATTATTACTATAAAACCAGCATAATAGCACCGCTCGCATAAAAAATAACAACATGGATAGGCGATCATAAGAATAAGATACATATAAAAAGTTACGACACTCTGTCAGGATTTTCATCTATATCTGTTACCATGGAGACTGCTATGGTAACGCCTCGGTGGAGTTTGCTCACCAGGCAAATGAGCATGGGCAAGGAATGTCGCCCAGGCCGAAATCGAACTCGATTTCCGATTTCAAAGTTGTCGGGATACATGTACTGGAATTTTTGACGGCTAGGCTTTCATTTCTCACCAATAGAAATCGCGCTTTCTCTCTCCACAAACAACACGGAGTCAGTCATCCATGGACTTTTGACTTTCCTGCGGAAATAGAATTCAAATTATTTAGCAAAATTGACTCGCCTCTCTTGACGTCTCGGTGTCTCCACGTTTATGTAAAACATCTCCGGCTATGCTGGAGTTTAGGCGAGCGCATGCATACCTGGGTGTTTTGTCAAACTAAATAATGATGTTGATAATTACATAATGCTTCTGCCTTCTTCGAATGATTGTTTGCGTGATTTTGAAAAGTCGACATTATGACCTTCGAAAAGGTCTGACAGCCACATACAATGAATTTGTCGGTGCTGTGACGTCATTACTAATAATAGTTTGATGGCACACAACGTGTACAACTTAAGGTATAGTTTGACTTCAAGTTGTTTTCTGTGTAAACAAACAGTGAGAAATGATATGAGAGAGAGAGAGAGAGAGAGAGAGAGAGAGAGAGAGAGAGAGAGAGAGAGAGAGAGAAGAAGAGAGAGAGAGAGAGAGAGAGAGAGAGAGAGAGAGAGAGAGAGAGAGAGAGAGAGAACGATTATTTCCAAATACTGATATTGGAGTGAAAGCATTTGCTTGAGATTTGTTGATGCCAGTCTTCAGTTGAGCAAAGAGCGACTGAAGTTCATTTTTATACAGAGCATATATTGTAACACATACCACTTCAAGTCCCCACGCTACCCGGATCAAATATTTTCGCAGACTTCAACTTTTGGTCTCGATGAAATCCATCCAGCTGGCGTTTCATTTTCCTATATTTGGCAAGGAACAGACAGTCCGGAGTCTAGGCTAATGCAGATAATATATATAAGGACAGAAGAGAAAGACATCTATTCGTTTTTTGAAGTTAGAGGATTATTGTTTGTCCACGGCGAACTTTTACATCGGAGCACGTCTAGAAGTAGGGAGCTGGCGTCATTATTTGCTTAGGGTGTTAACATGTCCGCTATCGATACTTAAAAAGCCGTCGAAGGAATACAGATGTGTATTTTAAGCATGGACAACGATGTTTACCGCATAAATTGATCTCATTCAGGCGACTGACTTAAAAAGGTTAGCACTTGTTCGATTTTTGCGAAGCAAACGCGAAGAAACCATGACGCTTTACGCAACTTCTGTCTATGTACACAAAGTCTTTCAACATCCTTGGATTTATGACGACACAAAATGTTTTCTTCGTCTGAAATGACGTCTGAATCTATCCATACAGCTTAGATGTGATAAAAACGTATTTACCGTCAATAAATGATAAAATACGTTTATATTATATAGTTCTCTGCACTGCCGGTAAACTTGCGCATTCGCGTACTTAGGTGAATGTTTGAGGCAAAAGTTGCTTTCACAACTCAATGCAAATGACTGCACGCAGCGTGACGACACCGATGAATTGAAAACCGGCAACGCCGAAACCTCCGTCTCCATAGCGATGGCAAGGCGAACAACCGCCAAGCGATAGGAAATGACTCGATCATATTTTGGCCGATTTTTTTTTTATGAAATGCAACTAACAAATAAGTGGGACTTCATGAAAGCAATAATAGTCGCCATATGGCGCTAAAGGGGACGGTTTACTTCCACATGACTCTGTTCCATGTCGAGATTACTTTCTGCAACAGTTATTCACATTGGATTTCAGGAGAACTCAGACAGCCACTTCACAGCGAGATTAAATAATTCGACGAGCGAAAAAAAAAGAAATCTTGAGGAAAGGAATTTGTGAGAACCTGATCTGGAGTGAAATGAGGGGGCACCGAGAGGGAAGAAAAACGTGTTGCTGGCATCATATCCGGCTGGGAATTTGATCAATGGATTGGGGTATCAGTGATATGAAATATTCAATTCAACCACCGAAGCATAGTGATTGGAGTTCGGAGCGATTGCGTTTCTCTTTTGCAAGCCCCTGTACCGTGAAGACTAATATAATATACACGCGGTTCTTTTCGCAATTAATTGAGATACCTGGGTATCGATGAAAGATATACACGCCACATTGTGGCTTGTCAGTGCCGCGCGTTCACGCGTGGTCTTCCTCCACAAACATTGTAGAGCTAGTGAAATTTCGATTGTCCTTAAAAGTGACCGACGATGTTAACAATTTTCGACAGGGAGACCAATATTTAGATTGTCGTTTTGTTTGCTGGATTCTGATTGTGTGCATAATCTTAATGAGGTCCTGAAAGTACCATTATCAGAAACATTTGCTTCGTCCATAAATGTGAACAGACAAAATATAAACGTTTTCATTTGGTGTTTAGGTGACACACATATGCACGCCATATTTCACTCACAGTGGTCGATCGAAGGCCCTCGAATACATAGACGATGGCAACACACTGCAGTATACATTCAATTATTGGTTCAGTTATTGCATGTTGCATATCAAAACAGCATCTTCATACCCGTCGAATGCCATTTTTTTTGGTGCGAACTATGTTGAATTTTGCAGAGAAGTGGATACTCCGGTAGGGTCGACGCTTGCAATAAGTATACTGACTGTCTGTATGAAAAAGAATGTAAACGCTGGACGTTTTCACATACTACACGTGAAAATAATAGAAATGCATAACAGAAATTACAATTTTCAATCTCTTTTTAATTAGCTGGTACAGGTAGACTAACCAAAGTCAATAGTAATATATATTAGTAAAGTGCCCCAACAACACGGTTTAAACGCTGTCCTTTTCCCGTGCTATCGAATTATCCTGTAGCTTGCACTTTCAAGGAAAAAGTAATAACATAGCTGACATTGTTTGAACTGAAGTTCTGACATTGACATTGAACTCCGTGACAGCTGGATAATTGCATTCTAGCTAGTACCTTGTGTTCGGCTTGGTTTTCCAATTTCCGTCGTGCGAGACGACGCGTTTCTCCTCGGGAGTTTGACGGTATTCGAAACATCACTGATGGACGTCCACCAACATTACGAATCAACGTTGTTACACAGCATTCGACACACTACAAACGAGCCCTCCAATGGAAGCCAGCCTCTTAATATTCTTTGGATTATTGCAACGACAGAAGTTGAACAGTTCAATTAGCGTGCCCCAGTCACACCGTAACAGCCGCGTAATGAAAACTGTACCGGTATTAAATCGTGACTGACGTTCCCTAAGTCTTCACAGCTATTGCTCTTTTGATCGGGCGCGGCAACCTACATGCTTCTCTTGTGGCGTGAAATTTCGTGTCTTTTCCATCTAAAGAACCTCGGATGGACTGTACGCCCCTTTTTCGCACCGAATAAAAAAGACGATGGTTGATCTCAATGACTGGGAACATTCCTAATTACTAAGCCATTGAAGAAAGCTGCGGTTTTACATGTTTCATCAAGTGCTATTGAAGGCACCTGAATGCACGAGGCTGCTGGCAGAGTAGATTTCAATATATTTTTGGATATTGTAGTGTCAGGAGCGGTTTCTCGCTTTTGCCCCGCGGAAGAAATTTCGAAGCTCGTCGCCCTTGTGTGACACATTTTTGCTACTAGGTAGCTTACTGAGCATTTTTAATAGCGGATTCTAAGTCTGCTTGGCAATATTTCAAGAATTGTCTTCAGTCCTTAAAAGTCAAGAATCGGGTTTATTTAGTAAACATGTAATATTAAAGTTCTCGCACGTCCAAATCGTTGAAAACTTTCTCGGTGGCATCAGTACAGTGAACGTCAGCTACAATCAATGCACGCGTCCACTTCCATATGTAAAGTGAGGCAATCCGCGCCGATGACCTCACTGTATACGTAAATGAACGATTTGTTTTTGCAGATACTTGGATCAAGTTTCATCAATTTGAAGTAGGACACTTGATGGAGTCCTCTCTCTTTACAGTGTACTTCGTCTGATAAAAGACTTCGCAATATCGGCTGAAGAGATCGCGCTGATAAAGCCTGCTTACTGTATTTGCTCAGCTTCAGCAACGCACTGCACAGATAGACAGTATGTTTCTCAGAAACCATCCCTGTCCGAGGATGACAGATGTGTGTGGAGAGAGAGAGAGAGAGAGAGAGAGAGAGAGAGAGAGAGAGAGAGAGAGAGAGAGAGAGAGAGAGAGACATTATTAGCATATTAACTGTAACTGTTTTGATAACATTTTTATCGGCTTTGTTACATAAAATACACCATATTGATCTCCCTAAGTATGTTGAAGTAAATATCTCAGCCTGACCAACACTATTCATTCTTTACAATGTTAATATCACTTGTTATCAACTGAATTCAAGTCAGGACTAAAATTCATTCTCCAATCACTGCTTGCACACCTGCTGCGCTAATGAGTTTACCATCAGGCATGTCAACAAGATTTGAGGAACAGAATTGAAGAAAAAAACTTTATTTTACTGATAGAGCCAAAAAAGCTGGAAACTCACAAAATAAGAGAGACAAACGAAGAGAGACAGCTGTGGGCATGTTGGCGCACAGATAGACCGACAGATATACATACAGAGAGGTAGACAGACAGACAGGGTAAGGATTTGTAGTAACAGATAATCTCACTGTCGTACAGACAGACGGCGTGAGACAGTCGTTGAGACAGACGGGCGTACAGAGACAAACGAGAGACAGACCGTGAATCGAGTTTCTTAATGTCGTCTGGAAAAAAAATAACTAAAAATCTGCGTTTGAAAATTCTATGATTAACTGAAACTGACAAAATAGTTTTGTAATCCAACGGGGATTATTGAACAGTGAGTTTGCAATTTGTAGGAAACAGTCAAAAGATGAAGTCAAGATTATAGGGATTGTACGACTCGTCGACCTGGCACCTTCCCTTTCACCTTTCAATAGGACGAACGCTTTATCCAACACCGAGGACTTTGAAAAATAACCTCGATTAATTTAAAGATCAAGTCGAATAGCACTAACCGCGTTGATAACCTTTTTGTCTTCAGCCGTATCCATTCACTGAAGTACACAGTAATTCTCTAACCGATTAATCTGGCGTCTTCTGGTGGAAGTTCATATTTCAGCCCACTCCTGTCTGACTAAAATGTCACCGTCCACAAAACACTGGTTGATATACAGCCCCACTCACGCTGGAACGCGACTCCTTGTAAACAGAAGCCAGTTTCATTCAACTCTGCCGAGACGACCTGGTGTTTTTTTCAGGGGATAAAGGCAGGAGAAATTTAACTCTCGTTAGTTTACTGAAAGTACACTCACTTCCAAATACTGGCTGTTTAACTGCATGTACTGCTCATGTTATGCAAAAGCTTACACAATGTACAAGATATGTTGCAAAAAAGTACAACACAATATATACAAACAACAAAAGAAAAACAGCTGTATATTAACTTTTTATCGACGTTGACAGAGTTTAAAGCCCTTATAACTGCGAATTTATGTATTATTTTCATATTTTATTTTCGACCCAATGTTGGTTCGTGCAAATGTGCTAACTGAAGGACATGTATAGAAGTATTACTGCTCACTGATTTGGACCATGCCTACGTGTTTTAAGGTAATATGCACCTCGAAAGTGAAAGACTTAAACTTTTGCCCAAACTTTCCTCAGTGAAACTTTCAACCATTCTCTTACCGAAGCAAGAATAAAAATCAGGGGTCACCGTGCAAACTTTGGTACTAGAGAGACAAATAACTTGCGATTTCTCGATATTTGAAATTCAAAATGGCCGCCATCCCTGTGTTAACTCTATGGGAAAAAAATAAAATTTTCGATTTTCGAAAAACTAAGACGGTGAAAACTTTTCTTTCACCAAGAGCTTCAAAATGAGCCCCCCACAAGTGGTAGGTCAGAAGAAAATTGATAAAATTTGAAGGCCCGAACGTCTGTCCCCGAGGTGCGTTCTACCTTAATAACAGGTTAAATAATAAACGAGTGCCGCACTGGTAAATGGTGCCCTCACGGAAAAGTACAAAAAGTGCAGTATTTCCTGCACATACACATCGTGATCATAAAAGAAACAAGCATATGCCATTTGCTTGAATGCACATCTCACGATGGCCAACATTTTGTTGTTGTAATATTTATTTTCTCTTTCACATGATTAGTTTTTGAAAATGGTGGGAAATCTAAAATGATGTCAAAACGTTTGAATTTACATGCCACTTTCGACACTTATGACAGTGTTATACATTATTTCGGTTTAATGGATCTTATTCAAAGAAAACTTTTGGAAAACTTGGGATATTTTGAATTGCCTGAGTGCACCATACATCCATCCATCTGTGTGACTGCAGCGCACCCCCATTAATTCCGATTGTTCACACTGCACACAAAGTTCCACAACTGGCAAACACGCATTTCCTGTGGCAGTGCACGATATCATGCAGGGCCGCCCAAGCTTCCTCAGTAGGAACAAGGCGAGAGATTGAGCAAATAATACATTGCATCATCGACAGCGGAGTGCAATCCTCTGCCTATGACTGCACACTGCAGCTCGCGGCAAAACGCACACAACAGCTCGGCTTTCTCTCGTTCTCAAAGCTGTCTGAATCGTGAGGGAGCATTTGCATTTTAATTATTTGCCTGGATTGGCGATTGCGCAGTGTAAGTCGCTTTTACCTCCACGAACGCGTGACTGTAAAATTAGAGGTAGCTACAAGACGTTGCAATCTTTAAATGTCAACCATTGCAACTTACGGAAGCAAAAAGCACGTCGGCTGAAATTTCATAAAAATTTGGTCGGCCATTGCGCACTTTCAAAGTACCTATCGCCGGCCACTTATGGTAATTTACCCCTTTTATCGAAATCAAGAAAGCGGTTTTACATTCGATGATTTAGATGAGTTGCATCTACCGTTGTTATTATGGATTTACGTCGAGGTCAAAGGTTATCTTCACCCGAGGCACTTCCGTGATATTGTTGCCTACACAAAAAGGAAGCAAGACTATCTGATAGCCTGGCAGCAATCAGCCACTACCCCAGGCACGGTGTAATGGAAATGTTTAGCAATTTAATCTTTCGAATAATTTAATACGTGAAATGTCAAAAATTAATGTCAAGTTGACCTTGTACCTTACTTCATCTGCGTATCACGCTCTCCGAATGGTTTCCGTTCGAGCTATACACTCAGGGTGAATTAGATCTTCAAAAAATGCAAGTTGGTTTTGTGATCTCGAAGTAGCTTCGGATAAGAATGTAGCCTTTCCTGAATATTAGTACTATAAGAATCTGGCAAGAACGTGTTTCATAAGTTACAATAAGTTGAAGTTTTGGATTACAAGATAGCATAATGCTTTCATAGTTTACAGAAATTGAATACATGAAACAGGAAGTATTACCTTTGTGTTAATCTTCGAATTTTCGATGATCTCTCGTTTATTTATTGAGCATCTAAACAAGTTAATCTCACAAAAATATACAAGGTTTTCACGATTTTTCCGTCTTAAGGTAGAACGCACCTCGGGGACAGACATTCGGACTCTCAAACTTTTACAGTTCTCTTCTGATATACTACATGTGGGGGTTCATTTTAAAGCTCTTGGTGAAAGAAAACGTTTCACTGGCTTAGTTTTTTGAAATTCGGAATTTTTTATTTTTCGCCATAGAGTTAACAAAGGGATGGCGGTCATTTTGAATTTCTAATATCATTTAATCTTGGGTTATTTGTTTCTCTAGTACCAAAATTTGCACGATGACCCCCTATTTTTATTCTTGATTTTGAAAGAGAATGATTGAAAGATTCCTTGAGGAAAGTAGAGCAAAAGTTTAAGTCTTTCACTTTCGAGGTGCATATTACCTTAAAAGGAGCGGCATAAACTGGCCGTCAACAAGATCATCATTTTCGGCAAAAAAAGTTGACCTTTGGTTGCGATTGAATGGTAATCTCAGATTTTCATATGAGTCAGTGATTGTAAGCAGTACAAAATAAATCCACGCCTTTGAATCGGTTGTCACGAACATCCTTGAATAGAAAGTAAGTCCTGGCAATTTTTTTTCCCTTTCGCGGCGCACTTTTACAATTAGGTGCAACAGACAGGCGAGGATGCTGAAAGACAGACTGTCTCGGTGGGGACGACTTCGTCAAAAACTGAAAAGTACACCACCTCTCCAAGTCCTAGCACACTGTTGGTGATCAGCAAAACACGCGGATATCACCGTCCATATCTCCGACTCGCTATGCATGAGCAGTGATCTCCAAGCCATATTATACAGGATGGCTGGGGTGTCGCTTTTTTCGAGAAAATGCCAGTATTCAGAAAACGGTGGTGCCCGGCAATGCAGTGCTAGCGTGTATAAATTAATTTAAATAGACTGCCGATCGCTTGACATTTACAAAGGAAAAATGATGTAGACGTAGCCTTAACATAGATAGATAGATAGATAGATAGATAGATAGATAGATAGATAGATAGATAGATAGATAGATAGATAGATAGATACATACATACATACATACATACATACATACATACATACATACATACATACATACATACATACATACATACATACATACATACATACATACATACATACATACATACATACATACATACATACATACATACATACATACATACATACATACATACATACATACGTACATACATGAAAAAAATTTGGAGCCCTGTCAAAACCATCGATCGACTCTTTGTCGACCCTTTCGTCATAATAACGTCACGAAGAGTCATTCTAAGGTCATATTGTGGTTGGTAGAGTAATTTTTAGCCTCATTTCACCGCGAAACCTGGTCAATTGTCTCTTCAGTCATGAACGATGTTTCAACTCAGATATAATTTCCGAAGTGATGTATTGGATCTCTTGATACAATGCCATAATGGATGATCAAATCCCTTCAAGACGTGATAATCACCTAAGAATGGCTGGAAAAGTTGCACCTGTTCTGTGTTATCATAATGTTCTACTGTAGCTCAATCAGAATTTAATTGAGATAAACGAACTGTCACGGAATTAATCCAATAATTCCAAGAAGTTTACCAGTACGACCGATCGTCGGTCCGCGACGGGTTGACGAAATGTTAGCGCAAAAGATTTGAAAATGAACGATAATACGGACTTACAGTATACTGTCTCCATACCCTATGACAAGAAGTTTGTCTGCAGGCTATAGAAACTTGAATATCAACAGAAAATCTTACTGTTCATTGTTTGGGCCGCAGAGTGATAAGTTTATTAAATAGAAAAAAACCCTTCAAGATTTGAAAAACATCCCCTATCAAGATCACGTGTTATCTTTTTTATGTCTGTCGTCTTAGAGATTACCTCGGTATTTCCGATAGTCTAGGAAATTACACACTACATTCACTGCAATATTCGAACGTTCAGCGCATGCGTGAAGGTTCGCAGAGACTACCTCACCGTTTTTGTAACCCGGCGAATCAGATTACAACATGCCAAGAGGTTGTCGGATAGAGCTGAATCCCAAATCGGCCAGGCGCGGCGCATATTTTTTTTTGCGTGAATGGGAGGCGAAGTATTTGTATAATATGCCTCACGGACAAAGAACATTTACCATCAGGGTGCTAATCATAGCCGTAAACTTGGTATTTAACAATGGATGTCACCCTGTAGGGTCCATGAGATCCGACTTTTCCAGTCTTCCTGCTTCAGATTTGTAATTTGTGTCAATACTTGTACAGCAGAGCCACGGTTACCAGTGTAGTGCTACATAGCGGCCGCCGCGTAGTGTGCATAGAATAAAGGGAACTTCCCTTTATTCCATGCATACTACGCGGCGGCCGATATGTATCACTACACTCGAAACTGTGAGCAGAGCCCTTGTTATCGTAGCGTAGTGCGACAGCCGGAGAGGTTTCACCGCTGAGGAACATATCTGGCTCCTCGATAAATCAGATGCAAAAAAGACGATTCTCCAGACAGCAATAGTTACCTGTAAATATTGATGTTGGCCAGCAGATGACCATACCTTTCGGTCTACGAGAACATGGACACGCACGTTCCATAGTTTTAGCTTGCTTTTCCTGATAACGTCAGAACCTCACTTCATAAACCAGCGATAGCATTATCAGTGCAAGTTAACGCACGATGCTGCAAGGCGCGACTCTCGAAAAAAAACCCCAACTGCATAGGCAGTATATCTCCTAACTAAATTACACGGTTCAGGCAAAGCCACTTGCAAATCGGAACGTGAACTGCCGCGAGTCATTCGGCGAAACCACGCCTGACTAATTTTCAGGGTGGTTGCGTACAGGTCAATTAACCAAATACGGGTCCAACCCAATGATCATGATAAATCCTTTCTATGAACGAACAGAAATAAACATAGACCTTCTAGATGTTTATGAAAACACGCGACATACCGGTGAACGGTTGTAATAAACTATTTTACAGCCGGGGGATCGCCACCGACACGCCTCGTTGAATCTCTGCGTTGCCCTATCGTCAGGCGGGGTTGGTGACATGGATTAATTTGTGAACAAATCTCACCTGAAGGTATAATATACGCCTCCAAAGCGAAGGACTTAAACTTTTGCTCAAACTTTGATCAAACTTTCCTAAAGGAATCTTTCGACCATTCTCTTTCATAATCAAGAATAAAAATTGTGGGTTACCTTGCAAAGTTTGGTATAAGAGAAATAAATTACAAAAGATATTCCGATATTTGAAATTCAAAATGGCCGCCATCTCTGTGTTAACTCTATGGAGAAAAATTAAATTGTCGATTTTCGGAAAACTAAGACGATTGTCAACATTAACATCGGACATTTAACACATACCGGCTGTACTGACAAGTTGAACACCGGAATTGCAACATGACCTTGGGAATAGAGCAGGAAGCTGTATTCTAAAACCGAATAATTTTAACGGAAACTGCATAAAGAGTTACAGCTAATGGGGATTTCAACGAATATATTGTTAAAAGTTCTATTTCACTGATCAAAATTTTAAAAATGCCATGGATGAACGATAATACAGGCTGTCCGAGATTGTCTCTTTCATCGCAATGTTTTATCGCGTGGTTTTTTTTTACGCTGGCCATCAATGCGGAACTCACGCTTCGATCACGTTCTCGTTATTTTGTTCTGTTTGCGTAATAAAATTGTGTGTTTTGACGTGACGATGGATTTCGTTGAAAACAACTTGCCTATTAAAGAGCTACAGATGATGATGTGGATGATGACGCCGACGATGATGATAATGACGATGATGATGATGACGATGAGAATGGTCCGATGGTTAACCACGAAACATAAACTGACTTCACGGTACACGGTCTTTTTCACTTGATAATTGAACTGTTTGTCAAAGACAAGTACTCTCCGTATATATATACGCCGTAAACACATAAAACAGCAGCGTGCACACTCACCAGCGGCAGCTGTGGCCGTAAAAGGGTAATCACGTGAAGGATTACCCATGTTTAGACTTCGACTAGTTGCTGCGAGACATTGATAGAAGATATACGCACGGCTTACACAGGCGTCGTGTATTTCACTTTCCATGACGCCGAAAAGCTCGGTGTTTCTGAGGTGCGTGCACAGGCGCTTGGCACATTACTGGGATAATAATCGTATTTAACATGTAGAGTTGATTTATATTTAGTAAAAAATCACCGTACGTGAGATATCAGTGTAGACCTATAGGCCTACATGTTGACAGGCATTATACCGAGTGGCTATGGCTGCCTGGCTCGGGCCAGGCGAACGCACTGCATAATCATCAATGTGTAGAATGTCTACATGACTTGATTATTTAATAAAGAATAACGGTACGTGATATTACTGTACATGTCGGCTAGCTTAACCGAGCGGCTGTAGCTGCAGGGCTTTGGCCCGGCTTGGGCCCGTTGTCCACTGCTGCACAGACATAAACTCAAGGCGTGAAAGCTTTTCACTGCCCGATTTCATAAATCAGCGAAATTCAGGATCTCTGAGCGTTTTCGGTGATAAAAACTGGTCATCGGTCAGGTGGTTGCATAAACAATCGATCGACTGGCCCTTTTGCCTAAAATCATACCTTACCCTATGCTACTGGCGAGAAATCGTCCTAAAATCGGCTGGGCACACCAACCCAGCGCCGGCCATTTTGAATGAGTTGCATACAATGTATGCGCCTGTGCATACAACCCTTGGCAGATGACGTATTGTCTTTCAATTGCTCTTCTCTCATTGGACGCGTACGTTGCAGGAAGCTTATTCAAAATGGCCGGCGCTGGGTTGGTGTGCCCAGCCGATTTCAGGACGATTTCTTGCCAGTAGCATAGGGTAAGGTATGATTTTAGGCAAAAGGGCCAGTCGATCGATTGTTTATGCAACCACCTGACCGATGACCAGTTTTTATCACCGAAAACGCTCAGAGATCCTGAATTTCGCTGATTTATGAAATCGGGCAGTGAAAAGCTTTCACGCCTTGAGTTTATGTCTGTGCAGCAGTGGACAACGGGCCCAAGCCGGCCAAAGCCCTGCAGCTACAGCCGCTCGGTTAAGCTAGCCGACATGTACAGTAATATCACGTACCGTTATTCTTTATTAAATAATCAAGTCATGTAGACATTCTGCACATTGATGATTATGCAGTGCGTTCGCCTGGCCCGAGCCAGGCATCCATAGCCACTCGGTATGCCAGTCGACATGTAGGTCTATAGGCCTACACTAATATCTCATGTACGGTGATTCTTTTACTGAATAATCAAGTCGTATATAGACATTCTACATATTAAATACGATTATTATCCCAGCAATGTGCCAAACGCCTGTGTTTCTGAGGTGCGTGTCTTAGAAACCTTCCACCCCTTTCAAAGAGACTAGCAAAGACTAACCCTATTGTTAAAAATACCGACGACACCTTTATGCAAATCCGTTCCCCTATGAGCGGCGTATACTTGAACAATTTCAATTTCCTCTTGTCGTTTATCAACTTCGGATCGTTAACTTTCTGAACTTTGAGATGCAGAGTGGACATATAAAATAAAAGCTACCTACTTTGTTCAAGCGGAGTCTTTTCTCTTTCAATTTATTTACATTAAGTATCCGATGGGCTTCGCTAATCTTCATGGCGAAGTGGTAATTTGCAGATGTTTTGTAACAAGTTCTGAATAATAAGGTTTACACTGCTTTTCGCGTGACTCGAACCCCCTTACATGAGATGCACAGTTTTTGACCTCAGACGCCCTTTCAAAGCGTACAAAAAGGTAACGCAATTCAAGTGTGTCTGTTTTTACAAGTCCACGGTCAAGAGGAGTAGAGGCGTCATAGTACATCTTGGCATGTTTGATTGCTCGTGTGACTACCAAATCAAGTCCGATAGGGAGAGATTATTCGACGGGCCCACTGATAAGACTCAGGATGAACAGCGCCCCTGCAGCGCGCAGGGAGACATTTCAACGTCGATGACGTCGTCCGTGTTCGTACTCGACTTCAGATCGACTCCGACGCCGTGCGGTACAAACCATTGCCTCCCGTGTCATCCGGACGGTGATACAGCCTGCATGGTCGCTCTGTTCCTGAAATTATCGCGACGGTACAGGTGTTGCTGTACTCTACAATATTGTACCCGCCGCCAAACAAATTTCAGAAGTGCGGCTTCTGTTTTTCTATGCCTCGTCGTTGATCCTCTGTTAACGAAGAGGGACCGTGGTTTAAGGTCGAGGGAGAAACTTCGCCTCGGGAATAACCCAACTTGAAGATAGGAAAGGTGAGTTCAAAGCTCGTTATCATTGTGAATAACCACCGGGCAACGATGGTAGAAATCTTCAAAGAATCTGCCACAGCTTTGGAGCAAAACATACATTTTCCCCTCTTTCCGGTTAGGGAACATTTTCCATCGGTAGTATACTATTAAAACAGAGAATAATTGATTTCAGCGATTCTTTGCCATGATACATACACAGGCAACAGCAACTTTGCCTGCAACATTTTTGCTATCAAATAACTCTGAAATGTTCGTAATAGGAAAAACTGCCGGGTGGATTTTAATTAATGGTACCGCTGAAACACCTGCGTCGCGGGACATCGATCGGTAGAACAGCCCGAGCACCAGCTCTAATCTTTCTAAATGACTTCTCATTTTTTCCCCGGTCATCTTGCGCATTTTGCAAGATTCGAGTGTGCGTCCGTTTACTCTGTAATCAGATCTGATCTCGTTTGGTTTTCTTCCTGGAGTTTTATCGCGCCCAAAATATGACAGATTAAGCCGCTATATCGAGTTAAACACTAGCGCTAACAGCGTAATCGGAGTTTGCGTGTCGGTTTCCACCGCCTGATAGGTCATCAATTAGTCACAGTCAAATCGGACGGTGAAAGGGGGTGGGAATTCTGGATCAAAATCGTGATGACTATATTTAATGTCGTAGCTTCCAGATAATAGACCGGAATGTATGGCATTTCGCTACAGCACACTCCATTGAGAATTGACGGTGTTAAACACAATGAGTTGGTAGGGTAATCGCGTGATCACGCGCCAAGGAACCATCCTATTGTCTCCTAGTCTGCGTGAGCGTCTTCAAAATATGAAGGCGGTGTTTTCGAAAGATACGTTATCATTTTATTGACCTTGGCCTTCCAATCAACATGGGTACATAACCCAAACATCGAAGTAATTTATGAGCTCTGCTCAAATTGACATGTTGATTTCCCATGACATGTAACTATCAGTCTCAAGTTCAGTTATACTCAGTTGTATAGTCCATATATGTGTATATATATATATATATATATATATATATATATATATATATATATATATATATATAACTTTCTATAAGGTTTCAGATTGCATGATCTTCAATCAAGGTATACAATATGAACTATTGATGTAATTGTTTATTTCTCACGAGATAAAACTTACTGAACACTTAGATTATGTGTTTGGTAGGGGGCGCACTTTTGTGATTTATTAGGATAGACTGATGGGGACAAATCACCGCCTATTAAGTGACTCGGGTTTATTTACAACGTTTTATAACATCCAGTTCTCCAGTTTGCCTCTTAATTCCCCATCCGTGATTAATGCGCTAACGCGTTTTAACGTCCACGATATACTGCCATGGGTTTTACGGTTTGCCTGTGACAGCGTCAACTGAGCTTTAATCATCTGTGGACATCTAAGCGCTGCGCGTACAACGAGGCGAAAACAGTCACCATCGACACCGCAACAACGTGGGGTTTGAAATCGTGCGTTTTTATTTTTCAGTAAACTTCTTGGAAAGATTTTACTTTTGCCTGAGGTTAGTAAATGTTAACAAAAAAAGTTGCACAGTGTGTCTGAGTAATCGACGCCTGAACGGTGCACGGCCACGAGAGAGTTTTTACCTGATGACTGAATGTAATGCTCAGCAAAGCCATCGTACTTCTTGCCCGGGAGGCGCTACCTTCTAGACTAAGTATACACTCGCGTTGTGAAGGTATAAAATCCCACTTCGCGCCAAACCAAAACACACCGCCCGCTTTCTGAGAAATTTCCCAGTCCCTTTCACAACGCGCACACAAAATAAAACATCATACAGAAATTCATTTCCTCGAATCACTGCGGAATACCGTATTTACCAGGTAAGCTAGACTGTTAACATCATCTTTTGTCTTTAAATATCAAAGGGTTCCGACTCTCTGGTGACGTTTGCTGTCAGACGTGTTTCGTGATCTCCTTCATATTCAAATCACGGTGATGCGCGGCAATCCGTCGTTTCAGTGTGTCCCTTGACGAGCCAACACTTCGGAATAATATTTCGGAAAGTTACCCACTGGGGACGGCGTGCAATCTCATTTCACAGGTTTTCACCACATGACGACGTTCATCTCGATGGGTTGTAGCTTGGGCCATGCATCGTCTGTTTTGAGTTTTAGTGCTCTGCGCGTTCCGAGGTACAGTTTACTAGGCGAGTCGGTCACGGCGGATTTTTTTTATATTCGCGGATTAGTCAGTGTGATTAGGCTTAGTTGTGTAATATTAATCCTGATAGCGTTTATCACGGAGCCCGCGGCTACGTGTAGATTTGGCCAAGTTGACATCTGACGACTTTGTTTGACGCCATTTCCGGGTGTTGGCTGGCCATGATCTACGCAACAGCCTACCCGTAACGCGACAGTCATCTAAAGTTTAATCCTACAGCTTATTCTGTTTTGATACTTATATGCCCACAGACTTTGAGCACGTCTAGATGTTGACCTAAAGAAAGTTTACCTGGGCAGAAGAACATCTCTAAATATCGGCATACTACCTTTCTGGGAAGACATCCTCTCCAACTGAAAACGTGTTTGCTAGTATACGTTAAAATATACAAAATAAGTTATCAAATTGGACGCATTTCTACGACAACAAGATCTGTCCCATTCAACATGCAAAGTTAATCTTCGACAAGCCACCAGGGAAATTAATGTGCAATTCATAGACAGGATTGGGTACCTTTCGTGCACTGGCGCGTACGGCTAATACTCACGTGACGCCTACAGCGTTCGGTTGAGTCTTAGGGACGGTAAATAACCACTTGCATATTTTGTTTGGCCCTATGACTATGATAGGCGCGTTTATGCTATTTTAACTAGTCTTTCTATGATGTTAAGCACACACACACATTGTAGAGGACCATCATTTTTATAAACTCAATGTCGAAGAAGGAAGTTTTTATACGAAAAATCATGCATAGATAGACCGCGAACGTTCGCCCATTGAAAACTGTGTGTACATGATTCGTCTTGTAATTAAACAGATTGAATATGAGAGAGAGAGAGAGAGAGAGAGAGAGAGAGAGAGAGAGAGAGAGAGAGAGAGAGAGAGAGAGAGAGAGAGAGAGAGAGAGAGAGAGAGAGAGAGAGAGGAGAGAGGAGAGAGAGAGAGAGAGAGAGAGAGAGAGGAGGGGGCTATAGGCAGAGTCCTACGAGCTTTATGAGAGCCCAGTCTATTACGACAACAAGCAACAGTGTCGCTCACGCAAAATAACGAATTCGACAGAAACTGAAGTTACTTTCGCCAAGATTTCTCGGTGTAAGCACTTTCATCTCATGTTGTAGGTGGCTGGATTCCTCGACACGCACACGAAGTTAACGTATGCCGCGCGGTCGACCGGGACGTCATCGAAACGTAATGGAAGCACTATTGCATGCCTTATCAGTATCCGAGAAGGGATGCCGATTGCGATCTCGGATCCCTTTTCGTCAACGTGGATGCTATTCGTGTAATCTTTTTTAAACGACGTGAAGTAGACAGAAAAACGAATGAAAAGAGTTTGAGTCATGTCGTAGCGTCATTGATACACTTTCTATTCTGTCTAATAAGTACAACATCGATCATGAGACACATGTAAGATTCTTCAAACGAACGGAAACATGTGCGGTAATACGCCCTCTTTCGGCAGCGGTGTCGCTGTTGCTCAAGACTTGCGGTCCTATCAGCATTCAATCTTCCATAACGACGAAAAAGCAAATCAATCAGTGTCGGCGCTGATAATCGTGATGTCAAAATGAACACAGCTCTAATGTTATTCTTCAACTTATAGAAAACCACATTGCGCCAAAACAGGTCTATTAGATGTAAGTGAATTGATTTCAAAGCCGTATCAAACAGATAGAATTTAATGGAGACAGGTACTCGAAGTTGATTACGTGTTACGTCTGAACATGGTATCGAATAATGTCAAATTTGCTTGTGTTCATATCTGCACGGATGGGCGCGTGACCACGTTTGAATTATTTTCATCGAATCACTTGATTAGTTTTGTATTCATTTATTTATCATAATCATATATGCCAAAAACATGCAAAACTGACTTAAATTGTCACGAATTCCTTATTATACACCTGTCAAGATGGAGTTCAGAACTTCAAAAGCCATCTCCAAAGTCGAAACCTTCGGGCAGATGGCACTTTAAATCGAAGAAATTCTGCAAAGTAGTTTTGCGTTCTATATTGCGACGTGCCTCCTCGCGCTCGTCATCATCTGATCTCTGGCTTGGCAAATGACCCCATTTCACGAAAGGCTGCAGCAAAGCGGGGCTCTAGCAAATCAGAAAGTGCTGCCTGAAGGTAGTTCGTGTATATCGGAATTTTCAGAAATCCTTTGAGGTGTCTATTACGAGCGAAATATGTCTGGCCCTGGCATGGGAACAAGCTTTGCGCCTGAAGTTCGTAGATTGAGTGTGATTTTTTATGTCTAGTGGGCCTTAGCAAGAAACTGATGATGTTTACTTGTCTTAAAAATACATGTACAGAGATATCTGCATAAACATTCATTAATTCTTCACAGAACATAAACACACTCTTCAACAAACAAACACACAAACAAACACACATACATACATAGATACACAAGTGTATATATATACATACCTATACAGGTACATAGATACGTACATACATAAATGCATACATTCATAGATACATAATAGATACAAAGACTAGTTACATACATACATACATACATACATACATACATACATACATACATACATACATACATACATACATACATACATACATACATACATACATACATACATACATACATACATACATACATACATACATACATACATGCATACATACATACATACATACATACATACATACATACATACATACATACATACATACATACATACATACATACATACACAGACAGACAGACAGACAGACAGACTGACAGACTGACAAACACACAGAGAGACAGACAGACAGACAGACAAATAGACAGACAGACAGACAGACAGACAGACAGACGTGCCAGCGCAATGTACTGCATATTGACATGGAGAGAAAATTACAAATACAATAGTTATCTATGATGACACCTGTTTGAAACACTTTCGCCAGACGATAATTCCGAGTCATTTGCAAACAACAAATTAAAAGCGACCATTTCCCTACTATTCATGCGTTGCTGTACGTTCGTAAGATCGAGTAGGCGTGCTCAACCATGACAGGACCGGGCCACTTTACGAAAAATTCAATTACATGATATTAGAGGTAGCTGCCGGCATTGAAAATCGATATTGCTTCAATGTCCCCATATATTCTCCATTTAACTCCTATATTTCTTGTGTACTTCGTGACGCACATTTACGAAATTGATCACGCTGATGTTACTATTGAACTTGAGAGATAAAGACGTCATGTGATATTGTAACAGAATATGATAGTCCTTCAGATAATGGTAAAACATTTGAACTGCTCGAAAGCGGCCTCTCAAAATACTATCTTGAATTCGATTAAAAGACTTTCAATTACACAATTTTGCGCAAAAAATTAAATGTAACCAGGGCGTTTCGCGCATGCTAGTATCCAGGTGTTACCAAGCAACGTATTCATCAGTTCATGTCAATTTCGGTCTTTTCAAAATTAACAATTTATATTTTTTTTTGGAATGCTATCGTATATCAAGGGCATAGTATTTTTTCTCGAGAATTGCGCCGGGCTTGCAATTAGCAACCACCGATCGATGACTGTCTACGTAAAGCGTGCACCTGTCTCATATAGCGCTGACGCAGGCTTTCGGAAACCACATTTTCCTCTCTGTCAACCAGGCCTTGTTGTAGCAAACCCAGGTTGTACATTTGTTATCTTTACTATTGTGCAAAAGCTTCCGTGGGTATTCATTTTTAAGTTGTCAGTAAATTTTTAGAATAGATGATTAAAGATCATTTGTATTCTATCCTAAGTATAAGTATGCAGACAAATAGAGTTGAGTACAGCATGCATGTACATGTATCATACATGATACATGTAAGGGTAATAGCATTTGAGTCCGAACTTCAAGCTATTTGCCACTGATACAATAAACTTTGTCCCATATGGGTGTATGGTGTCGTAAAGCTTCATTTTAAATTAATTCAATATTAAATGCCTGAAAAAAAATGTCTCAAGTTACGCCGTTGTCCTTTGAAGTGAAGCAGTTCTCTGTTTCGAATATAAACCAGGCAGCATGATTTGAGAGTTGTCTTTGCACACTTTGGCGGACCGTCACGCCGAAGGCAATGTGTCTACCGTTGGTTTACGAAATTTGCGCTTGCCAAGACGGTTGACGCATTTTCTTCGCAAAAGATGGCGAGCTGTTCATATCACGTCTTGGCTAGACATTTTACTCATCATGGTTGTCAGTTGTGAGTGAATAATCCTTTGATAGTCTCCGTCTGGTTTGGATGAAGCTCCAGTGTATCTGAAAATGTGGACAAAAGAGTCAACATACACACAGGCTGTCGTCTAAATGGGCGCCATAGCTACGTCAAAAAAGTATAACGCAACTTAAACTTTGACAATGTGAACGTTTGAATTCATGATTGCACATCTCAAGACTTTTTTGGTTTATTCTTTCCTGTCGTGCGATGTCTCTTGGTAAAGTTAGAATGCACCGCAAAAGTTGAGCTCTCGGAGTAATTGTCAGACCGAGGCTGGGGAAAGCTGACCCTTAACACCCGAGGCGCTATGCGACGACCTCAGCGCCGAAGCCGGACCTCTCGTGTACTTTTGCATGAACGGGCTTGAAGTCACATTAGCCGAAGTCACGGTACGACTGGTCGTCAAGTGGATGATGCGAGGTCGAGACATCGGCGCCTCGCTACCCATGCTATCAACGTCAAATTAGTAACAGTTTATCGCCTTTCGTGTTAAGGTGTGATCAATTATTTTGTACGCCCAATGAAATATTCACTGGGACACTTAAATTTTAAAGGGGCTTCGTCGTTGTTTGCTCGTTCACTGAGCAAACTATTGACCCACTTTGATGTAATCTCTCCAACATTTTATCCTGTATCATTACTTATGAATGTGATTTATTGCGCGCACTGCAGCAAAACGTGTGAAGAAAATGATTAAGGCAGCCGGATAATGTAAAATTCATTAACTGTTTGCAGTTATGACCCATCATGATCACCGCTTGCAAATGTAATCTAGGCTTAGTTTCTCCAACCAGCACGTGTCCTGCGGGCTGCTGCGCCTGGTCTCTAGTTTATCAGCTTCGATAAGCAGTACAGCCTCCTTCTGAAGATAAACAAAAAATCCAAAAAAAACCCAACAGAATCATGATACAGATAAAGTCATATCTTCCCCCTGTGAAGACATCGTTGTATTTCCCTGACGACTTATATGAGAACTTTTTTGCACCAGCTTAAAGTTTATAAAACACGAGCAACACATTCACAGACTGCGGCCATGACTCAAAGTGCAATGATGCCACAGCGTGTCGATTAGATAAACATGTTCTCTAAGTCCTCGATTATTCATCTTTAAAACGTTAAACATACACATGTGTATCCATAGGGTCCTCAGTCTCCGATGATATTGATGATGATGATGATGATTAAATATTTTAAAATGGAGAAAGAAATACAAAATATATTTGGACTCTGTAAATTTGTTGTTGTTGTTGTTGTTATTGTTGTTGTTGATAGCATTTGCAGAAAATAACAAAGTATGTGCTGCGAAATACAATACAGCCTAACTTTAGGCTGTATTGAATTTTGCAGCGCATACTTTGTTCTTTTCTGCAAATACTATCAACAACAAGAACAACAATAATAACAACAACTACAACAAATTTACAGAGTCCAAATATATTTTGCTTTTCTCCATTTTCAAATATTTGATCATCATCATCATCATCAATATCATCGGAGACTAAGGACCCTATGGTGTATCGCGGGAGCTGGCTCTAAATCTGTGGTTTTTTTGTGAATATCGCAATGGAATTCCTTTCTCTATCGGTCACAAAGTATCTGCCATGAGTTCAACTGACCAAACAAAACTCGTCTTGATAAAAGAGGCATATTTGCTCTTTTTTGAATGTCTGACGAATATCTTCTTTCTTCACTTCTCATTGTGTCTGACTTCCCGGTATTGTTCGGTCGTCTTCGGTTTTGGTATCAGGTTGGCAATCTCCATCAAATGATAGCGGAGAACACGAAACTACTCTGGTGCGTCGAATCTGCATCATCCCTTCAGTTTTTTAAACCCCAGACTTAAAGCCTCGGTGTATGTACATGTATCTCGTCAACATTATTTCCCACTTTCAGTTTCCAGCGAATCTTAATGTTTTATGTCACATCGCTCCACAAAGAGTGTTGATGGGGAAGCTCCGCTTGTTCAAACGTACGGGTTAACTAAACGTTTGAAATCGTACATACCTTTTATTTATGGCGATTTGGAATTTCATCCCAAGACTTCATTAAGTCTGCAAGTTAGTAGTCAATTGACATGAAAAATGTTACATGCAACATCTTAGCATGATATAGAAACGTATCAAGTTTCATCGATTTCGGTACAGATATACATCATTGTGTCCACAGTAATTAATCATGAAAATGAGTCCAAATCGTGCAAAGGGCGCATATCAGCACTTCGTCAAGCATTGTAGTCTGTATCTTGCATAGTTCCAAGATCCAGCTCTGTACTCGTTATGACGATGCGTTGACAAAAGTTCGTTGAATATTCAAATTAGTGACCTAACGAAATGCCTTCGGCTGATATGGTACCATTTACTGTGCACAATACACCATTTCTGAATTCATTAATTATCGAATAGGTGTAAACAAACGCAAGCTAAAAGTAACCAAATATTTTAAAGAAATATGAAAAGCCTTTCTACGAACACCACATATGGTACATTACGCGATATTTGGCCCTCACAAACACATGCACAGTCAGACAAAGACTGGGCTGTTCGTTATGTATGTGGGCTAATCCTACACGTGGGCAAAATACATAAAACTATGCGTTGCTTTACAATACATTCTAGTTCTCATAATCAACAGACATCGCCTCGAGGACGTCTTTATTTCCGTCTGCATTTTGAAGAAGAAGAAGAGCGAGAGATAGAATCAGACACGTCATGTATATAGGACTTGGGATGAGATTTCTCACACGAGCTGGGTATATTTTGTCTCACACGCGCTGCAGGCGACCGAGACAAAATATCTTCAACTCGTGTGAGAAATCTTATCCCAGGTACTAGGGGGGAGATCCTTTTTTCACACAACCACAAAATGTGCTACTAAAATTCACACTGGAAACAGGTCACCGACGACTCTTATTGTCCACAATCATGGCAGCCCTGTAATCTGGCACTGTAGTTTTGGTCATTTAATACACATCGCGCTTTTGGTTAATATTCCTGGTGTATTAGTAAAAAAAAACGTATATTGTCCAACCAGCACTTGTGTTATATATCACTTTCGACTTATGTAGAATGAGAGATCCCTCTATCTCACACTGTCCATCTCACACTCCCAGCAGCCAGGAGTGTGAGAAGTTGTCTTTTCACTGCACACGAGCAACGCGTGTGATAGGCTTTTGGAATATATCCAATCAAGTTCAGCCTCTGTCAAAACTTTGCAATTGTAGCAAAAGCAAACGAATTTGCTTGAAGATTTCCCTTCCGAGCGAAGTTGCTGCTGAAACAAAAACAATCTTAAAGGAAAACGGTCGTCGGAACTGCGCCTGTGCGAGTTTCTTGTGTACAAACAATGCATTTCGTGCACGATATCTAGAAACACCTCATCATCATAGCTGCAACATTTAAATTAGACGATGTAGATTATGACAGACATGTTTTAACTTTCATCAATCACCGTCTTACCTTGGATACAGTGTTTACATTGGACGTATGGGTCCCATACGACCTTTGAGCGCAGTTCCGACGACTATGTCCCTTTTAAGTAAAAAGAAACGTCGTAACGTATGTTGATTTTTTATGATTCCAAAATTCACTAGCAAATTATTCTCGTTTTTGTTTGCAGCGTAAAATCGTACGAAAAGAACAGACCAGAACTTACAAGTACAACGGTTCACCTCGTTGCATTATTAAGATTAAATCATTGTTCATGATAGTTTGAGGGGTTTTTTCTACGCACTGCACCAAAAGCAAAAAAAACCCCGCCATTTTGACCGCGAACCACAAAATCTAGCAGTTTACAATTCAAGTAAGTCACAAAACCCTCACGCACTCTCCAACATCATACGCTGTTATACAGATCGGCCTGTCCTACATTGATTTGAATAATTTCTGAAAAAAAACCGCCTTAGGCGCTATATTCGCTTTTTCTAATACGCTTGAGATATCCAAGCCGTTGGTCGTCTTAATATTTGAAAAGCAATTTACGGAGATTTTCTCCGCGACCGTTCCATGTGCATCTTTCATTGCTTTACCTCAGTGCAGAATAAATAAGTAAATATATTCCTCGGATATTCTGTCAGGTACGAATGGCTGGAAGAACTTCATATAATTTTTCTCCGATTAACTCTTTATGAATCGGCGATGATATTACACCGCCCGAAGGAGCAAGTTAGGAATCTAGGAGTCGGTGAATTTCAAAGAGTTTTTCACTTTTAGTAAAAGGTACAATGCTGGGCCTACGCAGCCAGCGGAAGCGAGGAGAAAGCCGGAGCCGCTCGCAGATGTGACTCGTATAGACAAACATTCCAAAACGAAACAGTTCATTCGCTGCGATTGCTTACGATAGAACAAATCGATCGGATATCTTGAGAGAAAGCCTGACGAACTGGTTGGCCATTTTTTTTCACTTAGACAGCGACGACGGTAAGAATATGATAGTTTTTGGCATTACAATGATCGTAGTTTATATACACAACCATTATTCAACATTTTGGTCACCGCTACCACTTCCATCACCATTCCCGTGGTCTCCTCGGCCTTCATCATCATCATCATCATCATCATCATCATCATCATCATCATCATCATCATCATGCACCTTCGTCCTTGATGCCGCCATCTTCTCCGTCCTTAACCTTCGTCGTCCAATCCATCATTTTCAATCCATCATCATATTTTTGCATTCGCCGTGGCGGAACTTACTGAAAGCCAAGACAATCATCAACAACCACTTTTCGGAAAGCAAGGAACTCGCAGGCAGTTGTTTGTTTTACGCCAGTGGATTTATTCGTGACAAAGGACGTCTTGTTTTGCAACTGCCTTCACGACTCGATGTGAATTACAGAGGAAGAGTCCCATTTTGTCACGTGATGTACTTGTTTCATAGTATCATTTCACATAAAGTGCAAGTACACAGCTGTAACTTTGTGATGATTTTTATCTCTGTTTATACCAGCAATAGCGTTTCTTATTTCACTCCCTCAAGCATGTTTAGATACCCAGTACTCAGCTTGTCAACTCAGCTCGTACATGTGTAGACTGCATTGCTATTGACAAGTAAAGTCTGGTATTGTAATCTGGACTAGAATTCAACCTAAACACAAACAGTGCGTTTTACACATAAATTCGTTGTGATAAGCTAAACAGTGGGTGTTTCGCCATCCTCAAAAGGGAGAAGAACAAGAACTTACAGTTGACATGACAAAACTCTTTTCCAGAAATCAACAGACGTCACAGCTACAGACCCTTAACATAGCAACGATCCACAGCACAATGACATCTTCAGGAAAGGTCGGCTGCAGTGTATTATGGGAAGCGTTTCACAATGTCAAGTTCTCGTCCATCCATCAATAACACTTGCAAATGAGAGAAAAAATCTTACTGCACACAATTTCGTTTTAAGTCTAACAATTCTAATTGTGTAACAATCTCCAGCGCGGTTCCTTTGCAAACCGACGTGCATGCTGAGTTCGTATCTCCGCTAACGATCGTAAAATCAGGTCGAGTACCAGGAAACGTGCATTCGTGTAAAATATGGCAACTCTTTCTGAAAAGCCTTCACTCATAAACTTAATGGCCTTTCCGTTGCTTCTTGTCCATCACGCGGCTACCAAAGAAATTCGGACGCTTTGTAAACTTAGAGAGTATTTAACTTAATAAATGTCTTTGACTCAATTATGTCGTCGCTTGCCATCTTATTATTCACTGTTGGAAATTGAAACGTGCATGACAGAATCTGCAGAAACTGACATTCATTTGCTATCTCGTATCTATCGTAAATGTGAAATTGGAAGTCTCCGTTAGGAATATGACAATGGAAAGGAAAGCATTGCTAAGTCAAACATCGCCACTCCTTTCTTGTTTTTATAGGCAGCATGGAGATAGTCTAGATCCATGTTGGCAGAATCGTATAAGCAGAGAATTCTCATTACGCCTTCAGTCAATCACAGCGTTCGACTCTGACACTTGCTTGGTATGAGATGTACATTGCCAGTATCATCAGCTGATAGGCTTCCTTGATTGCAATCATGGCAAATTTGAAGGTCAATTTCATATTTGCGAGTAACCTTGGTTAAAGTAACAACATTTTCGACGGCGTAAATAGCGCCAGTGACGTGTGTATGTTGATGTGAAAGGGCAGCTGAAATCAGACGCGAAAATGACTTATTTATTAACTTAAATTCAGGGAAGTTCGATTTCCCTCTTGCTGAAGCTTTGGATCCATGTCTCAGTCCGTTCCATTTGTGTAAACATATCGGACTGTCTGTCTCCGTGTCTGTCTGTCTGTCTGTCTGTCTGTCTGTAAGTCTGTCTGTCTGTCTGTCTGTCTGTCTGTCTCACTAAGCCCTCATTCGCCTCTTTGCTTCTTCGCCATTTCTATCAAATGCAACAGCGTCATGCCATTGGAAACTTATCACTAGCTTTTTAAATTTATAAACGATTGTGTTCGGTCAACATAACTATCTTGGTACATTAATATTCATGAACACTGTTTAACTCAGAGAGAGAGAGCTTTGTGCACGTGTGATGGTAGTATTGGAAGACATTCCCACTGGCATCGTGTGGATCTCCATTTTTCATTCTCATGTTCTGGGTGAACTAGATTCCATCTTATGTGAAGGGAGATTATCTCGATGTACAAATAAAGCGTCGTAAATATTAATGAAGCCGGTCCACGTGACTGAGATAGCCTTTGGTCGTATTCGGTACAGTAGATCTTCTTCGTCGATAATGTGGTGGCGATGAAAAAATTAGAAAACAAATCAAAGTCAATACTCGGTCTTCAATAAGACACACGAGTCAATTATTCAACAAGACATAATCGATTTCGGCTTTTCCCAATCTCTTGAGTTCAGCTGGTGACCTTCAGTGAGCTGAGTAATCTCACAGGCTCTTGGGTTACCCATGCGCGCCTTTTAAAATTCGGCGAGCTCAGTGCATGGGTGTGCGGGTTGACGGTGCTATTTTAAGATTAAATTTCATTTGGTTGCAAGTGAGGGGAAGATTCACCATGCTTATTACAATGTCTTCTTTCGGTACACAACATCTATTAAAAGACTGCTATGTATTTGCTTAGAAGCGGCCACTTTCTTATTATATCATTTGAACTTTGTACATAAATTGTGAGTTCTTGCTCTACTCCCCAATACATGTTGAAGGGCCTACATTTTGCTTGTCAATACAGCGTCTGTAATTCACTCTTATTATTTACCTTTGAATTCTAGTCCGGACCAGAATTCACTCGCTGAGTTGACAAGCTGAATACCGTTTATCTTAAAAATGCAAGAAACGTGAACTGTAGTTGAAAGAAAATCACAAAGATATTGCATAAAAAAAGGTAGGGGCAGCACAACTATCGCAGACTGCGGGGACAGAAGCTGTAAATTTTGGTATTTTTGGTATTCTAGGAATCAAACCCGTTCTATTATTTATTTCTCTGAAGTGTTTTGAAATACGAGAGTATTGGCCTTGCAACCACAACGTCGTATTGTTAACAGATGCAATGATATTGTTGACAAATGAATACACGGATCCGGACGAAAGTCCAGCTGTAAACAGTAGCACTGGGCATGACACATGTGCCGATGGAATTGACAAATTGAAAACTTACATGTAGAATTGCGATGTCATTACTTTAGGAGTTGATCAAAATACAAGTTACAACTAATTGAACTTTAACTTTTGTGCCTCTGAACAGTTCTAATGCGTTTTTAGACTTTTCGCTTTTACTGTGGTGTTTTTCTTTTCGCTCTAAACGAGTATCTTCTACAAACGGAGACGAATCATACCATGATTGAGCAAAATGACTGTGCATTGGTTGTAACTGCCTCGAAATAGTATATCAATGTATGTATGTATGTATGTATGTATGTATGTATGTATGTATGTATGTATGTATGTATGTATGTATGTATGTATGTATGTATGTATGTATGTATGTATGTATGTATGTATGTATGTATGTATGTATGTATGTATGTATGTATGTATGTATGTATGTATGTATGTATGTATGTATGTATGTATGTACACACAACACCCACACACATACGTTGACGTAATCCAATATGAAGTCTCAGATCTAATCTTTTACATGGGCGAGGGGATGTGACAAAACTGGAGCACTTTTTGCTGGAAATAGGCGTTCGTAGTTTAGCTTGTTCACCGAGCGAGCGTAATTAATCGATTTTAGCCTTTCAGATCAATAATTTAATGTCTATGATGGATTGCGCGATGTTAAACTTACGGCATATGTCGTCAGTATTTATTTTACGATGTAATTAATTAAGCGACTGTTTATTAACGCCATTAATTATCGTTTAGTGAGAGTTTAGATATATTTATATTTATCATCTTTCATAATATCTAAGGCCGTCGTTACAGACTGTCGCTCCCCTGACATTCATTCTGTGTCTCTTGTTTTTCAAAGAAAAACGAACTTATTACTTCTGTTTCAAATTTATTTCATGATCCTCTGACGCGTGATCAAGACGACCCGGACTACGCACCGAGACTCGTTAGTTCGTTTATAACCTGGGGATTACATCTAAGACTTGGAATTTCGTAATTAGGCTGTGTATCAAATGTTTTTTTTTCTGGAATTGAGACGGTGCTTTTTAATAGGTAGTCTAAAGACTGGTTGATTCAAGTCTCGGTATGGCATTGCCGTACGTTCGCATAGGCTTCTCAGCCTAACAGAGTAAACGCCGAAATTTTCTCTGTTACAGTGTGGTTTTTTTTTTTGCACCGTGGTCAGAGAACAGCTTTGAGAAATCTGATAACATTCCTGCTGTGGCATAATTGTGTCCCAATATACCGAGAGGAAAAAACAGTAAATGACCCGAACAGCGGGGTAATATCTAATCTGCACCAATGACTACATAATTTTCTTCACATTTTTCGCGAAACCCCAAGGTCTGGCCGGTTGTTCTCACGTTCAGTCAGCTCGCTACACGGAAAGCGTCTTTACAAACACTGAGAGAAAAGAGCACCGTAATCATAGCGAATGCATTAAACTCAGATTGGATAGTTCTACTCTGTCGACCATTTTTGTGTCGGCGTGGGCAGCGTTATCGCAGCACAATTGAACGAAATGTATTAATCACAGGCACTTATATTAATATTTACGCTTCTCTTAAATAATATTTCATGATTTGTCCCGCAATTTAAAGTTTAACACAAATCTCGTATATTTATATTGCAATTAGACACAAATTTACGTCCATATAATTACTCCTGTCCGCTACCATCAATATTCGTATTAAATTGTTAAACGCGGTCTCTCTGAACACAGTATTCTGGGCACAAACGCAATTTTTATCTGAAAAATATAAAGCAAGATTGAATCTTGTATGGCTTTCGTAACATTGACAGCTTTGTTACTAAAATTATTCATTTACCCCGCATGAACTTTATTCCTGTAGCGTATATAGGACGAGGTATGGGAGATAGCGATCTCACCGTAACGAGTTATGTGACGTCACAATCCGGCGTCATTTGTCACGTGACGAGTAAATCACCCCGGAGACTTCTCGCTCGTATCCGGGCGGCCAAAGAGTCGGAATGATGAGCTCTGGAAGGTGGTCTGGCGTTCTTCGGTAAATTGCCAGACAACTGGCTCGGTAACGATTTGCGAACAACTGGGCCGAGTCATCAGTGTCGGTGACAGCTCCGAGCTCCTCGGATGCGAGCTCTCAGCCTCGAGTTGACGAAAAGTGTACTTCGCCTTTCTGGTATTCTTGATATTCATATCCCTTCTCTCCTCAATTCATCGGGTAACTCAACAAGTGAACGTCGAAGGGAATCCATGCCGATCTGTCGGTACATATGTACGTGATTGCAAAGTCTTCTTCACGGATGCGTCCACCATTTCCGCCGCTCTCGCGATCCTCGACCCGTTCACTTCACTTTCAAGGAAAACTGGATAACTTAAAGTCACTTCATTAATCCATCCAATCACTCTGCTTCTTCACCAGTTGATAATTATTACGTGCTTTGCCCGCCGACCTGAGGGTAGCCAGCAGAATATTATCTGCTCTCGATCGAAACTTGACATACATATTTCATGGGCGTTTAATTAATTCTATGCTCGATTGAACACGGGCGTCTTTCAATGTCTTATTTGATCTGTCAGACGTGCGAAGAGGGGTAAACAGTGAGTGTCGTGGGGGCAGGTCAGATGTGGAAAATTTGACAGTTGAAGAGATGACAATCGAATAGAGGGCACTCATCTGTAAAGACGTTAGTATTGCGTCGACAGGTAATCTTATATCTATCGTTATGCTGGTGGATAAATTTACTTTCAGCGCAACTGCAGTTCCCTCAGTCGCTCACCGTCGGCCATCGTTCACTGACAAATGGTTCAACAGGGTTTTCTTTAACACAAACTTTCCCTTTTTCCAATGTTGTAGGGCTTGACTGACACCTAAACGGAAAGTGAAGACATACAGTATCTGCGTCTAGAATTCCAGAAGAGTCTCTCACTGTGGTAGCAACGAGACGGGCGGAACATTTCGCTGGCCTCGCCTATTCGTTTGACGGACGTCATGGGCGACCAAGCCGAAAACGCAACAGAGCTAGGGACCCGCCCGCTTCCCGCGGAATTAACGCTGTCGACGGCAGCCGACAAGCTCGGAAGTGTCTGCGCCAAGTTGTTGTCGGAATTCTGTGCCGGTAATAGTAGCAGGACTGCCGAAACGATGGCGGAGACGAACGCGGGGTGCAACTTCACGATGAACGACGATGTCTGTGCACCGGATAACGCCACCGACGACGGGTCCGGCGGGCTGGTGGCGCCGAACGCGGCCATGGATGAACGCTTGTCGCTTGTGTTGTACTCGCTCATATTTCTCCTCGCCGTGGTAGGGAATATACTCGTCATTGTGACCCTCGTACAGAACAAGAGGATGCGAACTGTCACCAACATATTCCTGTTGAGTCTCTCAGTCAGTGATTTGCTGTTTGCGCTGTTTTGCATGCCTATCACCATCGTCGGAGCCATCCTGCAGAACTTCATCTTCGGGGCTGGATTTTGCCGCATTCTGCCGTATGTACAAGGTGAGTCGAAATTGCACTTTTTTTTCGCCGTCGGGAACCCAGGGGCCACTTGCTGATACGTCCCCTTGTGATTTGTGTTATAAGACCGAGTTACGTATCCGAGGAGTGCTGGCTCCCGGCAACATACTAAGTGTTTTCCCGTATCGAGAACATATCATGTAAACTACATCGTTATTACACTAACGCAGCCGTACCCAGAAAGCTAGCCCCTTTCCAAGAAATGACATGAGCCACGTGCGGAAAACGCCTCGTTTGGTTGCTTGTACTTTTGATTGAACATTTTTGCTCGAAGTATGGTTACCATATTACAAACAAGAACAAGTTACACGGAATATATATTACGTTCTTTCCTGTTCTTATACCGTTTATAATTAAGCAAGCAATGCGATGCAATGCGTTTCGATACTAAACTACATGTCTACCTACTGTTACCCACTGTAAAAATAACCAATATAGACATGATTGGAACTAATTTGAGATAATTTGATTTTCATCATATTTTTCAAATTTTTCAAAATTGTTAGGTTCCATATTGCTGAATGTTGCAATATCGCAAATTACTCATATAAAACAAGTGTGTAATATAAAACGAAAAGCAGATGAGATTATATTTGTAGATTATATCGACATTACTTCACCATCCAACTATCCCGAATTAGTTCAAATCGTGTTTATAGTATAGTACATCGAATGAATGCTGAAAGAAACTTGCAATGGCGACCATAGCTATCTCTACGCTTTCTGGGGACTCCACAACCAAAATATGGCATGGTCCGGTAATGACGTAGTTTTCAATCTACTCGTTCGTGAAAACCGGATATCCAAGAATGCAACAGCTAAATCATTATTATCAGTATTAGTTGCAATGATCTTACGAGTCTGATGAGATACGACACCCGAGAAATATCTCGTATACTTGATAATTACATGGAACAGCGGATCTGGCCTTCCCTGGACGTCACTTTGACGGTTTTCAGCGAATGATACAAATCGGATGCGGTAAGGGAGACGTATGCAACTTAATAATGTTTGGTTACTCGGTGCCGTTTTAAAGTACTCCTATCTTTTCATTTGTGAGCTGCAAGCGCTGGCGAGAAAAAAAAATGCAATAAAATCTCCGCTAATACTTAAGATTCGAGAAAGAAAGCTATATATCGGTAGCGATGACTTTGATAAATTCTCGCAATTCGAGGCATACATGTAACCAGACTATTTGCCGCAGACTCGTTAATTTTATTTTATTTACAGACCGTAACTTCAATGTTTTCGCTATCGTTGCCCAGAAGCGCGCTGCAAGCGGTCAATGTTGGAGAGCTCATCCGATATGTACCGAAAAGGTAGAGATGATCTAGTGGCTCATGCAAAGGCAATGAACACGGTTTGTGGAGGGACCGTGCAATGAATAAGGGAGACTTACTATGTTGGAGTTCCTTATTCAACTGTGTAAATCCATTGAATGTACAGGCTCACTGAAAACCTGCGCGACTTGTACACTTATACCCGCAGTTATATTGTGGTCGATCAATTCTGTACTATCAAAAACAACGGAAAGCGCGTCATGTGCTTTTATTGCATAACAGTCTCAAGTCACAAATCATAGTTCTAAATATTGATAGAGAACAGGGGCCATCATGTATGCCGTTCATACACAGGCCATTGAAACGTCTTTGAAACGGTTCTGGGCCAATACTGACACAGAAAGTTATGTGTGGACACTCCGAAATGGTTCTGAAGCGTTTCAGATTTGAGACGGTTTAGTCGGCCCGACCAGAGCCGTTGTAGGGATTAACTCTATCCGCAAATCGCTGTGTGGACAGACTGAGCCGCTTCAGAAGCGTTTCAAACGCCCTCACGCGACAGGTATTTGTAACATAAAACAAACAACAACCAATATACAATATTCACTTTCGCCATGGCTGCCGAACACAGTACTACATCTCGCGGTATACTGGTCCGACGAAGAGATAAGCTTGATACCAAAAACCCTATCAATTCGACCAGAAAAAATTCATTACGATTTGAAAAACGTCGAATTAATAGGAAATTAAAACTGCCGAAATAATTTAGTGGTCGAATTTAATTTGGAACGACGAGGATGAAATTTAAGCGAGACATTTTGCCATGTTGAGACTGCTTCAAAGCATGGACTGTGAAATTTTGTGAGGTCGACAAATTTCGTAACAAAAAAACCTCAAACGCACGTTGGTGTCACATCAAAATCAAAGTGGCCGCGATTTCAAACGGAACAATCTGTGAGACTGCCAACTCCGACACGTAAGTTGACATCGTGTGCCAGCCCTTGGAAATATATTGTAACTCCTTGACAGGCAGATGAGATAGTCTTATAGCGTTTGATGCATTGAAAGTTTGTAAAAATAATAAAAAATGACATCACCGATCATAAGAAACGTGGTGTTGAAGATAATAGTTTTTAAAAGAAGACTATGACGACCATATTTCTGTAAGTATTATCTAACTTTAGAAAACCAACATCTGAAGATTTACTTCCACCAACACTTTTGGATTTGTTCCACTCTTTATTATAAGATTAGTCGAATTTCTGGAAAGTAGGTGTACATTTTCGATGTCTGTGTATCGTCTACACCGAAGTCATATCCGAAAGAGTATAATCAGTTCGCGACCGTGTAAACCTCTCTCTCCCTCTCTCTCTCCGGCATTTCAATGTTTTATATTGTCGACATTTATATATCAGTCTGAAGTTTCAGGTCACTGCTCAATGCAAGTAGTTGATGTCAATTTTTCCGTATCGGTCATGGTCTCTATCGTCACTCTAATCGTTAGTGTTTTCCTGTTATATTCAATATCAAACTCAAAACACAACGTGAACAACGCTGATAATATATTGCATATTTCGTATCGAAAACCGGTACAGTTCGTAACTGGTGACATGTCACGCCCTGGAGAAAGTTCATCACCATCGATCGAATGTCCGTGGCGCTTTTGCTTCCAAATAGACATATTGAAATGCACAGGGAACTTCGCGGTATGGCAATTATATGAACTTTACCTTGAAGAAAGTCTGTGACTTTAAACTGGCCGTACAACCAACAATAAACATGGCGGAGCAATGATACCGATTTCAGAGACTTCGATTTTTTTTTCATTGCGACCTCGACCGCTGGTGAGAGCGAGTCGTCTATTTTTTTCCCACTGGCTATTTGGCTTTGAATTTTCAATTGCCATCTTGCGCTAAGTTAAAGCTAAAAACAAGACGGGCGTTCTCTGTAAATCAATAAGCCTTTTGAATATGAAAAAATCGGACATCTGAACCTCAACACGCAGCTTGAAAGTTGTTCTCCGAATCAGGACAGGGACATCGGCCCGGGACATCGGTGAGGCCGGATTTCACGTAGTAGCTATGGAAACCGACGGCTCTGTCTATGGTTCGTTGTAAGAAACCATGCGATGTACGCTCCCTTGGGCCGTGGAATTTCGCCGTATCGCCTCTACAGACTACACCGTCTATTACCTAACCATGCTATTAAACAATCACACGATAGTTCAGTAACATATATCTTCATTAATCTACCGATCATCCACCGTCGAACACTTCGAAAACAATGGTCGCGGTCACGGATTCAAGGACGTTCACAAGAAGAAATTATCAATAAGTGGCGCGCAGAATTATTTTTACTGGTTTTGAGAACTTCTAAAATAACTTGTAATCTGTATATCTTCACACATCGAACCGATATTGTATACCTATCACCGTCGAGAACCGATATTGTATACCTATCACCGTCGAAGTTTATGTCTTTCACTGTAGAGTTCTTTTTATCCAAAACACATATTCAGAAGAGTCCCACAGAGCAGTCAAATGAAAGGATAATTGCTTCAAGCGAATGAAATTGCACGAAAGAATGAAAATCAACAGCACACCATGGACGTGATTTAAAACAATAGAGCTTGTGAATAGGACTATTTGAGTAAAAAGTGCCGTTTTTCTCGCAATTTTAGCAACTGTAACGACCCTTTATTCTTTAATACCTTTCCATAATTGAATTAAACTAGGTTTAGGGCTTATACACACAGTGTACACTGATGTACAGAACTTTAAAAAGTATTCTGCTGGTAACGAACAGGGGTTTACACTCTAATGGGCGCAGTAAAACAATGGTCACGTCCATAGATTCAAGGACGTTCACGGGGAGACACGATGGCAAATAGTGCAGTGTCGTAAAATTGCTTAGACTAGTTTTAAGAACAGTACAATATCTGGTCATCGATGTACCGCTACCTGTGAATCGAAACGACAAGTGTAGACCTATAGCTTCGAAATTTTATGGGAGAGACACCACGACTGAGACCGACAGTAGCATAACAAACTATTCCCAATTGTTCGTCGTGTTTAATACAGACATCTCTGTAGGTGATTCTGGTTTCTCTTGAATCAAAAGTCCGACATTGACAAAATTGACATAAAATAAGTCCGAAAAGTTATGTTTTATTCAACTAACTGATCATCTCCTTTGATATCCCCTATTAGCTACATGTAAACAGTCCGGAAAGACTGACATCGATGTCTCCCGGGCCCCCATTTCTTCACCGTTTTGCAAAACATCTCATCAGCCGGACGCATGGGCAATATCTTTGTACGTTGGTCAAAACTAATGACAGTATAGGTCAGGATGTAACATCGGTCAAAGTAATATTGAATATGGAAGACGAAAATGCTTTCATTGATTGACAAAAATGAGAGGGAACGAGTCAGTAAATATCGAACCATAAAGGGGAGATCGAGACTGCCATCCCCCATGATTAATCAACTGGGAACAAAATATATATTTCGATCAACAGACTTACACAACCAGAGACAGCATTTTATTCAGCAGTAAAATAAGTCACCGCCTTTCCTGTAATAACACCCGTTTGCGTTTCGATCTACTCTGCTCTGTCTCCAATCGGTATGGCCGTCCGGGTTTCGCCTGCCGTACTGACTGATACATGGTTATATCTTCACATATTTTTTCATTTGGCATAAAATACAGCATCTCTTTGGTGCACAAGGCAAATCAACGTTTAGAAGGAAAGTCACAGGAGGTTAGGATATTATATACCGTAGGTGAAATTAGAATGGAATGTTGAAGATGAAAAGACTTTTATCAGTCGACAAAAATTGCCATAAACCGAGAATTGAGATTGTCTATATGATTTATTAATTGGGAACAAAAATATTCGATTGAGTCATTAAGTTTGTGTTTGATTCGTTTTAAAATGTGTTCCTACATTCTTATCCGATTGTTTGTGTTAATAAAAATGTTTGTTTCGCCTCGGATATTTGTGGGGAGTTTGGATTAGTGTGGACGGTAATGTTTTGTTTGTGTGAGGAAAGCTTATGGCGAGGCGAAACAAACATTTTTATTAACACAACAATCGGATAAGAATGTAGGAACACAATTTAGAAACGAATAAAACACAAACTCGACACAAAAACATTTTGGATAGTTCGGTGGGGAGCCTCTTTCACATTCTTTACAGCCAGTACGACGTCGTTCGTTTCAGCCATCTTGTTACGCAGTATGCTTGGCCATACCTTTTGAACTCGAGAGGGCGCATTAAGACGTCTTAAATATCAAAACAATGGCTTAATTTTGTGAGTATGGACACGAGCGGACCCAAACTATTAATCCCCTGTGTTTACAAATCACAAATAAAGTCGCTGAAACGTTTCAATTTTTGCCTGTATGAACGAAGTAATAATAGCCCATGAACACTTAAACGTGGACGGACTTTATGAGGTGGAAAAGCGTTGACCAAGAAGCTGCTTTCTCTTCCATGTTGAGTCCACTAATATGTTTTGAAGAGGTGCTGATCGTTTCTCATTAAGCGCGGGACTCTCTTTTGTACTCTGTGTCCTGTAAATGTTGGCGACTTTATGTGATTGAAAAACCCGCTCATGCCTGCACGCTGTGAATCAATATTGTAGTATAATTGTCATTTAATTCTTTAAAAACTATCTTTCAGGAAGGTGTGAGCCGCAAAATCTCATTTGATGAGGATGCTATTATCAATTTATTCCGACATGAAACTACGGGATGTGTAACCATGGAAACTGTTTCCTCGTCACGTGAAGGCGCTATAATTACCGGACTGATGTACCGAGCGGTTCCCTACAGCCCCGTTTTATTAGCAAATTGAACTCTTTGCCGGTGAAATTGACAATTTTATTCACATTTTCCGTACTTTTTATTTTCAGTAATCACAGTGTTTGTATCTGTGTGGACCATGGTCACCATTTCAATGGAGCGCTATTTCGCCATTTGTCGACCCCTGACCTCGCGTGGATGGCAGACAAAGGCGCATGCGTACAAGATGATTGCCGGAGTGTGGGTGGCGGGCTTCGTCCTCTTCATACCTACAGCTTACTACACCAAACTGACAGAGATGCCAAAACCACACACGTACAAATGCCGCGAAGACTGGCCGAGCCCACTGTTCAACAAGATATACATAGTAAGTTGCCTTTCACAAAATGTCCGCAATTTGCATAGTCTCGAAAAATGTCGTTCACTCCCTCATCGTGGACACTGATGTCATACATAGTCCATGGTGTTTGTTTTGATACAGCAATACGTCAAACTGTCGACATATTTATCTCCATGAAGTAGTAGGTCGAAAGCCATAAAGTCTTTTGTCAGAAAATATCGCCATATGAAAAATTGAGACATGAAATGGAATGAGTAACTCTTTGTTATTATAAGTGGGAAATAATGAAGCGCACTTTGCCTTTCCCAACAGGGGTGGTGATTAAAGGTGACTACAATGTGGAATGAATATTGTGTGTTTAAAGTACATACATAATATAACCGTACTGAAACCTTTAGTGGGAATTTTTTGCGTATTAATGACAATTAAAAATAAATAAGTATAGATCTACACAGTCAGTAATCGATCTTCGAACATGTATAAAACCCGCTTGTATGACGGTATTGCGTAGAAATACAATATTGGAATTTGACTGGACGCATAAATACGTAATAAAAATCATAAATTGCTGTGAGATACTGCTGTATGGTATTACCCGATAATATTGGTAATGACATGCAGCAATATCAATAAACGTCAATAAAGTAATTGATTTTTGTCACGAAAAGGACACGATGGTGAAATAGTACGAAGACGTGTTTTTAAATTGTCAGTTTGACATAGACTTTAAGGCTCTATTTACGAGAGACCTTAGGCTCAGCTATTTGCCAGGATTTTTTCTAGCTTTTTGTCACGGAGAGTTTCATGTTCTGCCCCCCAAATCACGAGGAAATACCTAGCCTTCGACATGTCAATACACTCAGTGCGTTTCGTAATGGCAATGTTTCAATTAAGGTAGTATGCACCTCGAAACTTAACGACTTAAACTTTCAATCTTTCAATCATTCTCTTTCAAAATCAAGAATAAAAATAGGGGGTCACCGTGCAAATTTTGGTAATAGAGAAACAAATTACCCAAGATTTACAGATATTAGAATTTCAAAATGGCCGCCATCCCTGTGTTAGTAGCTCTATGGAGAAAAATAAAAATTTTCGAATTTCGAAAAACTAGGCCGGTGAAAAGTTTTCTTTCACCGAGAGCTTTAAAATGAACCCCGCATGTGGTATATCAGAAGAGAATTGTAAAAGTTTGAGAGTCCGAATGTCTGTCCCCGAGGTGCGTTCTACCTTAAAGGCTCAGGCTGGATTCAGCATGGGACTAGAACGCCAGTTCTTCAACAACCACATTACATATTACACAGGGTGCATTGTGCTTTCCAAGGTTGATAGTGTGCGTTTCAACGTACTGTGAGTAGAAGCAAGAGAACTTGCTTAGCAGAATAAAACTAATGAAAATATTAAAAGTTGCAGATATTACCCCTTAAACCAAAGCAGAGCTAGGCGTGGGCGATATCTCGGTCACTTGGAACTCTCAACAAAAATGACATACGCGTGACTTACAAAGACAGCTACAATATCGATTTTCATCCTTGTGTAGCTCAACTTACCTTTAACTATCGGAATCCACCTGTCGGTATGAGTGTAATAGAGAAAAGTTAACCACCCTGGGAGTTTCAAAACCCTGATTGTTATTTTTTTCCAAAGTTTGAAAAATGAAAAGTCATGCCCGCAATGGAATCACCTGTCAGCTCTGATGAAGCAGCCGTTTTGTCCGGGTGTATCGAGTTTCTCTAGGATCGATGAACGGGCACTGTCGGCCGAGTAACACGATAGCCCCAAACATAATTATCCACTCTGCCGGCATATCTGTAAACATTCAGCAACTGACACATTTTTGATAGGTGGTTTCAATCAGAGTTGAGATGAAACGAAACAGGCGTTACAACAAACACGTGTCCGAAGCAGATGATGCTGTTTGCCGCGTGTTTGGCTACTCGCTTTGAACAAGAGCCAGTGTGGACGTCGATAAAAATTCAATGACAGCGCACTCCTGTCGTGACTGACGTTACGTTGATGCGTGCACTTTTAAACAATCAAGATTGACTGACAGAGGTCAGCTTGTGCAAGTAAACTATCTGATATGGATTATTACTGCAGGGAATCAGGAAGAGATGGTGGTCAAATTTCTGACGTCAAATTGATTATCGTTTTGTTCAAGTCGATCAAATTACTTAATGATATAACCTGCTAGGTGAAGTGGCTCGCGGCTCCTACAAATGGGAATATTGGCCAGGAAAAGAGGGATGGTTTGTGTAGTTCTTCATGTCTGAAAGAGTAACCGATATCTGTCTTTGGGCGACTGCCACACACTGTCTCTAAAGGCAAGAAACCTGTCGAACTTGAATTCCGTCATATAATGCTGAATAAATGGGGCTATTCCTCAGAATTAACGCTTTCCGATTGACGAACAGCAATCAAAAGCTAAAGCCGTGTCAGGTTTGTTCGAAGATATATTGACATGCTAGCATCTGCCACACACAAAGATCACATGACTGAGCGGGTATAGTGGTTCTTTCAATTATATAAAATGTAAACTACATGTATGTTCTTTACAATTAGCGATGACACTCCCAAGTTTTATTACCAGCGAGCAGTTCCTGACCATCGCCATCTTTTCTTTCCGTAGACCTTGATGTTCTCCGTTCTGATGGCGATACCACTGTTGGTCATGATAATCGCGTACGCCCTCATCATTCTGGAGCTGTGGCGGGGGATGAGATATGAAAAGCAGCCCGCATCAGGTAAGAGTGGTATCTTTGAAGTGAAGTGAACCATTATTGCTGCTGACGACGTCGAAAGACGCCATTTTGACCCCATTACCTTCTAGTGCGGAATGTCAAATTTGAGGCAGGGCGTTTTGATCGTGCGCAATGTACTGGAACAAGGTTTCTCATACTTAGGGAAATGCCGATGATGCTAAGACTGTACCATCCCTGGCATCCAACAGATCAGTTAAAATTTGACCCTGACGTCAACAGTTAGTCACAGTGAATAGAACCACATTTGAAAGGCAGTTACGCAGTCACCTCAATAATAAAAATCATCCTTTCTTTCGACCGTTTTGATGTCAACCCTTGTAAATTGCACTGTATGGACAACTGTTGTACAAAATATAATTGATCGAATCTCTGAAACAGATCAAGTGAGAACAGTGTTTGCACCTGTACGTGAGAGTCTTGTCTGTGACATGTTCATGTTGCAGGCAAGTTGAAAATTGAAGGTATTGAATAGTATAGAAGTGAAAGTTTCCTTACAATGTAGGAAAGAATTAGTTTTTTTATCAGGAGGTCGCACTCTGGTTGGACAAATCTTTCTTCAGATAGAATCATGTTTCTTAAAAAAATCCCAATTCTCCTGCGCATGTCCGTATTTTCACAACAAACGTATATATTTTGTTTTTTCTTCCTGTACTTAAGATCAAGAAGGCACAAAGAACGGCTCTCGCAAACCAGCCAACGGCGACGGTAAAACTGGTGACAGCGGATCCAAAAACATGAAAACCCGCACAGCTGCTCCGAGGAGTACGTCCAACAACGCCGCCAAGCGACGTGTGGTGAAGATGCTTATAGTGGTTGTGGTATTGTTCTTCGTGTGCTGGACGCCCACCTGGTGTCTTAATATGTGGTTGGCATTCGATCGGTTTGGCGCCCTGACCTCTGTCTCGCCGCTAGACGCCGCTGTCGTGAAGTTGCTCACCTACATTTCCTGCTGCGTGAACCCCATCACCTACTGTTTCATGAACAAGAGGTTCCGCCAGGGCTTCTTGGAGGCCTTCGGGTGTTGCGCCAAGAGCGCCGAGAGCGGTGCTTACTCTGCCGTTGGAAGTACCAGAATGCGGTCGACAGGTATGCTTGGCAACTACAACACCACCATGTCTTCCGTGGAACCAGACACCTAAAAACCACTGCTTTTCTCCATTTTTGGACCTTAAAATAACTTTGATAGGATCAAGTCACTCGCTGTCCGCCCTGGTCACGAGCAACTTTAGAAAGTCAGTGAGCAAAATAAAAACAAAGGTCATCATTATTCTCTGCCGCAGAGGGCGCCTCTAGATGTCAGCGCAGCTCTGACTTGTACCAATACCAAATTGGCTCTGAATTTAAGAAAATTAACTAGGCCTAAATCATGTCAGTAAACAAATAAACAAGTTAATGAATTTATTATAGTGTTTTGCAAGGCATCAGTAGGAAGATTTTTTCCGCTTTAGTTCTATAAACTTACAATCATCATTTAGGAGGAAAATATATAATCGACCGATTTCATTTTCTCAGATCAAAAGAACATAATCCTTCTGAAAGTAACGTCCATTTAGTAACTAACAAGTGAAATCATTATTTTGTAATGTGATCTTGGGGTTCAAGGCCGTGTCACTGTACATACAGCATCACATGCATATTGGATACAAATATCTCCACTTTAATTGTTATGGTCGTTTGTTTCATAGATGTGTAATAATTATTAATATTTCTGTAACTTTCATCCTATTAATGTTAAATACATCACGTACAAATAACATCACGTACAAAACCTTAGATTTGTTACAGAAATTCATCAATATTATAAGACTATCTTTTCGATAAAAAGTAATTTGCCGCCGGTCTCAGGCGTTCTTTTCGAGGTCGACTTCTAAGTATATTTACTGTACGCTTTACATTGTAGTTGTCTTTGATACTAGACATAAAATAATCGGCGAATACTATTCAGTTAAGTCACCTTTAAAATCTTAGCCTCTGGATATATTTACCTCTAGAAAATTTCCAAAGAATCTTCATTCAAAACCAGATTTATTGTTATTCATTTCTTTCTAGCGAGGAATTCTCCCAAAAATCAAGTGAGGGCCCGTGTCGGAAAGGCAACCGATCTTACAAGCGCCCCAGCACAGCTCTAGTGTCGCCTAGTCTCTCGCTCCACGTGTGTGCGTGTACGCCCTTCTTAAGTGTCTCACATGTGTACTGGCTGGCTGCTTCTGTCCGTCCTCTCTGCACGTGCTGTGTCCACCATCTTCGACCAAGCGGCGGCCTTCCTACGTCATATCCGGTCACGTGCAGAAGTCGTGTTGTCAGAGCGTCAGCACGCATCGATAGCAAGTCGGTGTACTCTTCCCGTCTTTCACTTTTGCCTTCTGTTGTATATATACATATATAAATATATATTTTTGGTCTTGTTTTTTTCTATCATAGAAACTATGCACTACCGGTAAATTTATAAAAAAATTACAGTTCGGATAATATATATCTTGCATGGTTCTTTGTAATTTGCATGCGTGATCCATGACCACTGGCTGCTGCATGCTCCCAGGCGGTGTTCTCCTCAATGATTGGTTGTGTTTCCGCAAGGCACCTTTGAACTTATGATCTTGTCACTGGCCAGGGGCTGTAGTCATAACTATTCAGATTTTGTCAGATATTTTTCCAAAGGGAAGTTGTTGTCTCAATTTATCATTATGTCAGCATTGACAAGTTGAATAGCCTCGTTTGAAAGATCTACCGAATCGCTCAAAGTGTTTTTTAAGGCTTGTTTTCCGTAACACAGCAAATAATGAACACACTGAGGTAATGTATGTGAGGCTCTTCAAAAACCAAAAAGGAGATAGTTGAGGGACCTGTGACGAGCACACATTTTCGGAAGCGGTTATTGCTTCTGTTCAAACCAAATGTCATTATTATCCCTTACAGCACGAATGTGTAACATCTCATACTCATGGCAGTGGCGGTTCTCTTCAATTGGAGGCTAACACCATGAAGGTAGCGGACAGGTATCCGACTACCTCAATGCATGCTTACACCATTGCCAAAGCTTGCTAATGTGTGGTGATTTATAGCAGTTCTGTGAACACAATGACTCAAACAGCACAATAATTTAATGTACAAAAATTACAGAACAATGTAAAACATGTTTGATTTCGGCATATACAATAGTTTGGCATAAAATTGGGGAGCATGTCAACATGATGTCACAGAAAGTTCGTGCGCCAGGTGTTATGAGTAGTCACACGTGGCGCATGCGCGGTGGTATAAGCTGCCCTGGAGCGCCGCCACCGCCTGAGAGTGTGCTCGACGCCTATATTTGTACTTCCGGTAGCACTTCTGCTGGGCGAACAAAAAACTACGATAGTGTGTTCGATTTACCTTGGTATGTAGGGGGGGGGGGGGGAAACAGCGAATTTTATGGGATTGTTTCAATTTAGTCGTAGTTTGCTGCTTGAGAACCGTTCCAACTTTGCACAGCCAACAAAACGTTTAGAGAAAACACTTCAGCGGACACGATTAATGGTTTCATTGCACTTCTAGAAGAGTATCGACGGATTGGTGACCTTGTATTGACGCTGTGACCACATGAACAGCACCTATTTCACCAAGGTGGATGCGGAATGATGATTACGAACAATTGATCACGCATTGATGTATTTCTGCCCGTCTCTGAATTTTTTGTCGGGAACTTATTCATTGATTGATATCATGACCGCAGCTGTAACGTTAAAAGTATATTTTCAGAACCTTTTTGCTGTGACGAGCAATAAGCTATGTTGCATCGATGCATTTGTTGTGAGTATGAATGTGACAATAAGGGGGACACCGTTTGTCTGTTTACCTTGATCCGACCTACCTATTTTATCGGTGTGGCCTCAAACAAGAAATACATTTTTCCGACCCACATTTTCAAAATGGCGTCAGTGAGAAAGCTTGCTGTTCTCAACACAAAAAGGTTTAGCCTACTCGAGAGTAAGACTATTAGTATGAGAAAAATCTGCTTTTTAAGAGTTTATCTATCTATAAGCTTACTGCAATGTCACATTGTTTCATTTAATTATAAAATAGATAGGTTCATTTCAAGGTTATTATACTTCTTCCTTTGTTTACTTTTTTGACCGACCTACCGATTTTGTAACAGATATCTTGTTATGAGGAAAATACTACGAAAAAAGGTCACCTTTAGCATATGACTCTGTCTTTTATATTAAATAGATATTGTCAAAATGAAATTTTAGTTCGAATTTTGGCGACAGTCCTGGTACATAGACATGACCTTCTAGAGTATTTCTTGTGTCATATGAAAACTTAAGCTTATGCAGCTATTTTACTGACCTAAGTTTTACAAATTCATAAATACAAGTTGTGAGAGACCTCTAAGTGAAGATGTGACCGATGGCGTCATTTCTTATATGGCAGGGAATGAGGTTATCGGTTGTACTTGCTAACAATTGCAATATGAGGGCGCTCTAAGACTGCAAAGTCGGTGGTTCAGGTTGTAGTGAGAAAATTGAGTCGTGTATAAACAAGGGTATCCAACGTACTGACAATATACAAGGCAACTTTTTGCATTTACTGTCATCTTAAACATTTGTAAAGCATCGTCACGTGATTATATAGAGTCAATCTGTTACCACACTACACAGCAAGTCTGGAACGGCATTGTGAAAAAAATGATCCAAAAAAGGTCAAAGGTTGCAGCTCCCCTCTTTTCATCACTCATATCAGGATGAGTTTGGATTATATTGAGCTAGTGACATGACGGAACACAAAATGTATGTGGTTTCGTCAAGTTTTAACTCACCTGCTACCCGAATGCAAACTAACTGTCAAGTTTTACAACCTTTTAGTAGTGTTGTGATTTCATTTTCTGTTGGCGTGTACAGTGCGAAATATATGAAACAGCGACAAGCAAGATCACTGAGGCTTCATTTATTTGAACTTCTGTAGGATCACACATTCACCTGGTCTTTTACCTGGCCTTGTTTTATATTGGAACCAGCCTCTGCCACTTATTTGTAGCAGGTGATTTAAAAAGCTGGATCTTGAATCGGTCGACATTGTGAGAGTTGGTGTAAATGCGACAGGGTCGCATAAGGATTGATTTGAACAAGCCCTATGTGAATGCTAACTCGTAAGGTAATGATTGAACAAAGTCTGTCGTAACACCAAACGTACAAATACTCAAGAGATGCTAATATTTCGGCAGATAGTTCACCGTCCTTTTCCGCATAATTAAAATGAAGTCTGTTTTATATGTCTCCTCAAATTGCTTATCTACATCAATCATAGTATGCAAACACATAAGAAGCAGCTGTTTCATTCAACAAAATACTTCAAGCGTTATTTTAGAGCAATGTTATTTACTTCAATTCACACCTTACAATGTTTTGAAGATAACTTATAATTATGAGGGGCTTAAAATTTAAATGCTGTCATGGACTGGGTTTTTAAACTTGGAGAGCGCCCTCAAGCGATCATTTTTTATTATATTCTGGCGAGAACGGAACGGAGTTCGTCTATCACTGCACATTGTGGCATATTCAAGTACAAATCCGTATAAGGCGAATGTAAATTTACAAATAATTTTTAGAGCTTTATATGCCTTTTACTTCAAGAAAGTGAGCACAGCATACTGATGTGACATACGACATATAACCATGTCAATAAACAGAAAAATATATCCTTTAATTCATGTCAGGGTGCATGTCAATTGTAACCCTACTGTGACCTCTGACACTCTTTTTTTTGCATGCGAACAGGGTGTATATGTGAAGACAGTCAGCCAATGCTTGGTCTATTGTACGTCGTTACAAGTCATTCTGTTTTGGTGTGTTTCAGAAAATCTTATATAGTTTCAATTAGGGCAATTATATCAAGTTCTATGATCAAACTTCATCGCATTGTCCAATCACTTTTTCCAATTATTGAGCAAAACGTCGCAAATGTGAACAAAATTGGAGAGTGCTAGCCTTCAGCCGTGTCCCCTACAGAGGGCGGCCTTATGTTTTCATAATGGTAAATCAATTTTTATTGCACAATCACCAATTAATGTTAATGCAAGTGGAATCAACCAATCACAGTGTTTTATCCTCTGGTTAACTGATTATTTCACTATTCCATTGTTTATATATATATATATATATATATATATATATATATATATATATATATATATATATATATATATATATATATATATATATATATATATATATATATATATATATATATATATATATATATATATATATATATATATATATATATATATATATATATATATATATATATATATATATATATATATATATATACAGTCAAACCTGTCATAGTGGTCACCCTTACAGAGCGGTCACCTCTCTATAGTGGTCACTTTGTGGCAGTCCCGTGGCATTTTACATGTTAAAGGCCCTCTACAGAACAGCCACCTCTCTTATGTGGTCAGTGGTCACATGGAATTGCTCCATTTTGGTACAAAACCTGTATATAATGGTCAATATATCTGACTCTCAATGACCTCTATCAAAAAATGCTCAGACTGGCAAGCACGAAATAAGTCTACTTTTACTGATTTTACATTCTGCATTACAAGCTTTCAGAAACTAAATAGCTGTTCTATGTTTTTTAACAGATTTATGTTATGGAATTTTATAATTGCTTTTATCTTTCCCTAAATTAACCACTTAGCGCACCACCTGCACAGAAAGTAATGCCACACCCACCCTCTATAGAAAGGCCACCTCCATATAGTGGTCACTTTTTCTTGGTCCATTGAGCGACCACCATACACAGGTTTGCTGTATATATATATATTTGTATATACACGAATGTTCTATTTAGTCTTGCCCTTCAACTATGCCGGGTTATATAATATAACTATGGTTATCCATAATTAAATCGCTTATTCATCCCGTACAACGCTCCAACTTAGCTTCCCTTGGCTTGAAAGGAAAGGACATAATATTTATGCAGGCAGAAACATATTTTATTGTAGCCGTTTTAAATTTTCACTAATGTTCACAATATTTTCCTGGTTTCAGCATATTGTTATGTTAATTATGAACTTTGACCCGTTTCTTTTATTGTATGGCGACATTATAGGAAGTCTTAAGTTTGCAGTGTTAATAAATTATGAAGTCACAAAACAAATGAGAAAGTTCAGTTGTGTTATTTCCAACATTAATTTTGTCACAGTGACAGTAAACCTTAGTTTACAGGGATATACACTTCATTGATTGGGAATAATTTTCGGAAAAGTAACCTGGTACAATAAGAAGAATACAGAAAGTGCTAAAGTCGGGTTACCATAGTTCATATATAGAAATTCACGTTTCTCCCAGACATTGCCAGTGTATTACAACGCACTCAATACAACTTAATCCAGAAAAGGTCATTAAGTTATGAAATGTAATTAGAGATTCTTTAAGAATCGATTATGCCCTATGTTCTGGCCAAGTTATTATGACATTGCGTTCTTGTCTTTAGTAAACAGGGGGATTTGATGTAAAGAATATCCTTGAAAATAACTCAAATCGAAACAAAAAATGGTATTCCATATTTCATAATTATCTGGTTTCTGAAATGCTTGTTTACAAACAAAATGATCGTTTTTGTTTATCCCAACCAAATACCTTTAAGACACTGAGCGAATTTACAATCAAGCAGTTGATTGCATGCAGTAATTAAGTATTGACCAAGTCTTTTTGGTAGGTTCAGTCATACACCCTTTCTCTAGTGTCTATGGGTCAATAAGGTGTCGGAGGTGCACGTGCATTTGACAAGAGTTTGTGGACACTGGTATACAGCCGTCTACAGCCAGTACATCGTCGACCATTCTGTACGTATACTGTCCCCTCCTTTTGTGCAGTCGTAGGTCTTTATGTATTCATTTTATTTTGCCGAAAACGATCGAATAACGAAATTTGTTTCGCACTGAGAATTTAATGTAAACTCGTCAAATGACTGAAGGTATCGCAAATACTTAGGCGGCGGTATAGTGTCGTGACCTAAATAAGGATAAGAATGTCATATGAACGTAGTATTTCTAGTTCACACACTCGGCGAAATATGAAATTTGTAACGGATGCGGCCGCTAGGGGGCCATTCTTATATGATTTTTCCATAGCTGGAAAGATCGATTGCGCTTGACCTTGGTATAAAGACACTGTAACACAATGTACATGACATTGTCAATTTTTGTTACGAAATCATCAATGAAATAAATCGATGCTATGTTGCTGTGCAGGCTTTAGTGCTACGCATTTTTCAAGCCCCTCCATACAAGTGACAAAACCGCCAAAATGTCATCAGCATTTGAATATTGGTGTGATTTTATTGTTTCAAGCAATGTATGGTCTCTACGAAATAGTTGCTATTTTGAAAGAGAATGGTTGAAAGAACTTTGCGGAAAATTTGAGCAAAAGTTTAAGTCCTTCACTTCTGAGACGCATTCTACCTTAATATTGTTTCAGTTACATTTATCAGCGTTATTTAGGAACAGCTGTCAAGAGAAAACGAATGACGTCAACAAAGCGTTCTCTTTAAACGTCCAGTCGTCAAATTTTCAGTGCATATAAGACTTCCTGTCAGCGAGTGAATTAACAGCGCCCTCTGTCGATATCATCGACTTTTATTCTTATATGCATATTGTCGTGAGTGCCAGATCACTGAACGAAATTGAGAAATGAAAAAATTTTACCTTGGAGTAAAAAAATTATAATAACCTAATTTTGTGGTGCAGCTTTATAATTTCACATTAGATTCAGAGATGCTTAGAGAGACGTTTTCTATTAAGCATAGAAATGTTAAGGTATATCAGACACGGTTCCTGATAACATGGTGCAGCATTTCAAAAATATGAAACGTAACACCAGTAGTTACGGTTACTCAGAGAAATTTATCCTGGATATTGCTTTGCTCTTCTTCACATCACCGTGAGTATGAACTGGATATTTCTTCATGTGACCATATCGGATAACCTGAGACACAAATCTTGATACATGCGAAGACCACTATGGGTGTATCAATGATATAGTCCCAACATAGAATACAGAATCAACTTTCCAGTAAGGTTTTGGCCCCTTTTCCTATAAAGAAATTTGTCAAATATGAATGTTGTTTTCTTTGAAGATATCTTGGAATCTAAATGCATTACACAGCGAGAGGACACGTGTTACTATAGTAATGGAACAACAACAACAACAACAACAACAACAACAACAACAACAACAACAACAACGTTCCACAGCCTCATATACATGTTCATGTGGTTATAGTCTTAGAAATTCCTCAGATAAAACACTGCATTTGAAAACGTCCGGTAAATATTCAAGAATCAAATCCGCGCTGGGTATTTAGGACTGCCACGTACATCCAATGTTGAATCAAAATATGAAAGCTTGTAACGCAAGATTCATGATAATCAGGCTATTAGCAGCCGTTCAGCCTCGTCATCAATATCTCCTCGCCTAGTTTTCTTGGGCATAGCTTCTACCAAGGTTCCCCAGAACTTCTCCGTCTCTTCCCGGGTTCCAGCCTCGCCAGGCCATTTCAGGTAGGTCACCACATTCAATAGACTCTTCAGTGATGGATCAACGTCATCCAGTCGCGTGATGTCTTCGAACATGATTGGTATGATCTTGGTGCCGATTCTCAGCATTTCCGCCTGTGCCTTCTCGTATTCAAAGCGACACCACTCACTCTGCACGAACCATGGACTCAGCACAAGGATTGTCCGGCTACTGTTCTGGATTGCGTCCAAGATGTTATCCATAATTGCTGGAGACGAAAGAGAATGTTTTAAGAAATGTTTTCCCTCAGAAAAGACATCTTGTTCTTTGACAGATCGATATTCTAGCTGTCATAAGCTGAGATTAGGCTATGAGCCTGCAGGCAACAAGAGTACAACAGTCCTCCAGTTTAATCATATTTGACAGCGCTTCAAAATCAGACTACCTGTCTTGTCGGAATTGGCACGCTACGAACTCGAGCATACCACAGCACAGCCTGTAAAATCACACCTAACAATCATGCTCACATTATGACTGTATATCGATGAAGAAACAACGGTACGACACAGACTATGGATCAAGCGGATAAAATATTTACAGTTGACCGCAATATAGGTATCTGGTCCTCCAAAGACTGGTTTATCTATCCCAACGTAGTACAGTTGGGCTAAAGCTCAAAGCATCCGTCCGTAAGCAGCATTATGCGGACAGAGTAGGGATATCTCTTTCTAATACACACTTGCCCGAAAGAGTTGTTACAGTACGTACACGTATTTACCTATATGTGCTTGTGGAACAGACCATGGATCATAAGGGAACCGTGATGATTTAGGGCGGGGGGGAGGTCATGGATATTTCATCTGAAATTTCGAGTAAACCCCCCTGCCAACCATGGTGAATTTAAGTAACCCCCTCTCTTACACATAAATTTTGACTGCTCCCCACTAAGAAAAGTTAAATATCAATACATGTGTTTATAAAATGTACAAAAATACAGCAGAGAAAGAACTTTCAAATCCTGGTGTAACCCCGAACACTGACTCGTGGAACTAATTGAGGATTATTGGATAGTGAAGTATTGCTGATTTAATCTACAAATATAATCTCATCTGCTTTTCTTTTTACATTGCACACTTATTTTGATGTGTAATTTGCGATATTGCAACATTCAGCTATATGGCAGCTAACACTTTTGAGAAATTTGAAAAAAATGAAAATCCAATTATCCCAAATCGTGTTCAGGCTGCCAGATCATCATCGGTTATCTCATGACGGTTGAAAAAGGTGAAACCAACAAAATGAAATTCAAGGTCGCAACAAAATATAGATATAAAAGTTCACACTATAACCAATATCCAACCATAAAGTATTGTTTATTTCGAATTGGTATCATGACAGGGTTTTCACTAAGATATCTGACGGGGAAGAATTTGAAAGTACACAAGGGAATGGGAGGCTGAGAGGAAAGTGTCAGAGAGGCTGTCCCCTCGCTTGCGTGGAAAATTTTGAGAAGTTGATGTGTGCAATGGTGCAGTCTTGTGCAATCTAAGAGGTGTTTTCAATAAGTAGAAGTGTTAGAACAGCCAAAGGGGAGAGCACCAGAGAGGGTGTATTACACAACAATTCCTCGAAAATTTTGAGGAATTGATGTGTGAAATGGTGCAATTTTAGAGGTGTTTCAATTTATTTTTCGCCAAAAATTGACCCCCTTCTTTCTCTCCACATTTTGACAACCCCCCTTCTAGCTTTCAATGTGTTTGTGTGATCCCCCTCAGATTTCTCCGACCCCCAGGCCGTAAATAATAACGGCTCCCTATAGCCTAGAAGCCTCAATTGCCTCAGTAATTCCACACATGGAACTGCAGTGGCCGAAACAATGTATATTGCATCTAGGCTCAAAGTCTTCATATTCTAGACTTCCGGGGCTTATTTTGATCTTTATGGTATTGACGATTCATACATACCGGCTCCCACTTGAAAGTCCCTGCTGTGGACGCAGAGCCGGAAGCCATGGTCGTTCTCCAGTCTTGGCAACATCTCCCGGATCACGAACGATTCCTCCGGCGACGAGCCGCCAGACTCACTTCTGTAACAAACGAAGGCATCGTATTTCCAGTCACCTGTGAACAAATACGAAGACAACACCCATCAAGAAACACAGCTGGCGGTGTTTGTAAAATAATGAAGACGACGAGGACGATGACGGGGCGGTGGTGAGGGCGGCGTTGATGCATAATGGTGGTAATGGCAGTGACAATGGTGGATCACTGTTAGGACTTCCTCATTTGATTTCAGCTATTTGAGTACTTTTCTCTGACGTAACATCCATAAATACGAATATTACACTGCGATAAGTCTACATATTTTCATAACACTCACCTCCATCTATCGAGGTCCATCTAGAACACAGACGGTGCAGCACTATTCGAATCTCTCTTCTGTACTTGAAGGTCACCGGGGGTAATATAACCAGCAAGATTGCCACAGGAACAATCGTACAGAGGATGACCCTGAGTGACCTCTTTCTGTTATCTGAAACGAGAATGGGATTCAAAGTCATTGATGACCAGGCGGAACTTAGGGGAAACAGTGCGCATAAACGATATATCGTTGCAAAAACAATTGTTCCGCCAGATTTCAAGAAAAAAATATAAGTGCAAAAAATGTGAGTGCAAATGAGAAATGAGCCCTGAAGTGTTAGAATCAGACAGTCAGAGATAACATAGGTTATAGCTAGCTATAGTGCTTTTGCACTTGCTTTTATTTTAGCAGAGCATCATCTTATTGAATACGTTGCTACGCAAATCTATTGCACGAATGTTGGCGCAGAAAAAGACGCGAACTGAACCCAGATCTACGCGTGAAGCAGGCAGCTAAAATCTCATCACCAATTTCTTATGATAACAGATTTTTCTCCATGGCACCTGATCATTTAAGTCGCAGCAAGTAGAGGGAGCCGAACAGTATGTGATGTGTAATATTATCCTCATTGGGTCGTCTTCAAAACTTCCTGAGTATACTACTACCATAGCTAACACAGCCAACTTTTGTCAGGTCACTTGTGGCCACAACGCTTCTCACATGTAAAGGAACGTTCTTCGCGAGTTCGGTGTTTTCTATGTGTTACTTACCAGGACTGACATGAACGTTGGTGGAAGTTCGTCCCGATCCAAGTTCATTATATGCCGTACAAGTACATTCGATGTTTTTAGGTTCAGTTTTCACATTTTTAAAACGAAGTTCAAGCTCCTGCCAACCGTCCTTAACGTGAACTTCTTTATTATCTCCGCACGCAAAGTTTACGTCAGTACTTTTCGGATTTGCGTGAACATGACACGTCACACTGACGTCATCTCCTTCTATCGGATGTTGCGGTCTCACCATAATGATCACAACCGGTTTGTCTAAAAATAAGTAAATGTGAAACAGTTTTGCAAACAATTGTCGATTTAAACTTTTTCAGTATAGTAGTTTGTTCCGCGTCTCTCACAGTCATTCGGAATCCCTACAACTATGGAAATCCGGTCACGACATGCGACATGCGACCTGCGACTTCAAAACTGCGACCTGCGTCCTGCGAGTTTGAAACATGCGACCTGCGACTTCGGCATTTAGACCTAGGTGTAACCTGCGACTTCACAACAGCGACCTGCGTCCTGCGTGTTTGTCAAACTGCGACCTGCGACTTCACAACTGCGACATGCGACCTGCGTGTTTGTCAATATAAAGGAAAAGTTCGGATAATCGATTTAAATGCCTAAAACAAACTAATCGTTGTCAGATTAGTACAACATTTACTGTTAACATAACGAGCACTTGCAACGCTCCAAATATGCCTTAAAACAAAAAATCCTTATAATCGTCCAGAAACTCGGTCGATGCTGGGTCATGTTAATTGTAATATGACACCACACACCGGATCGCTCACTATAGAGTCAGTCATAGTGGCTAACTCTCTCAATAACGAATCTGGTCCTCCTCCTCGTGGACGAAGATGACTTCGTCACACAACCAAGCGGAAGGGATACAAAACAAGAGAGCGACTGATGAAGGAACCCATTTTTGGTTCCGAAACACCGTTAAGACAAGTCCCTCAATCAACAAACCGGTTTACCGAGGACCCAGATTACATGACTAATGTCAAGCACTATCGATTCACCGTGTCTCGCCATGTATTCCACGCAAAATAAATGCATGATCCTTTTATTCACCATATCATAATATTAAACAATCTTGGTAGAGCCGATGTGTGGAGTTGCCCTCATTTTCCTTTAATAGGCCGCGTTCAAAAAATGGGGGGGGGGGCCTGGAGGAATCGCGATTGAAATCTTATTTTTTTCAGATCCCCCCTTAATACCCTCAAAAATTTTCAAGTGCCCCCCTCAATACCCTCAAAATTTTCAAGTCCCCCCAAATTACCATATAGCCGCATATTTATAAGGAATGCACGCAGAGTAAAAAAAACATGTAATGTGTCGTTCTGCACGCAAATGTTCAACACTATCTCTTATCAGCAGGTTGTAGAGCCATATACCTAGGGCAAGTTCTTAAATGATTCATTTTTAAATGCATCAGTGAACTTTTTGGATTTCTCAGTCTAAGCCGACTTGAGTTTATCCCACTCTGGCCAGTTCAATGGCACCAGCTGAAAAGCACACAAAATGACAATCATGGAGAGAGTATGAAAATTGTGTATTCCTAGCTACGTTTAACCAAATTGTGAAAAAATGAGCACAGTGACCCATCAATTTTTTTTTTCAAAAGTACAAGACATACAACTTAGATGCCACTCATAAAATGTTTTACAAAATTGACAATACTGGAAGGTTAAAATATTCCATGTAATTAATGTTTTAATCTCAGCAATTTTAGGTGTAATAATGGCAAATTTGATAAAAATAAAAGATTCCATTTAGTCACCCTTTTTTCCATTTAAATTAGAGTCTTTACTGTTCAAAGTTTTACTTTTATGTTATTGGTACAATGAGATGTGAAAATTTCATTCAATGCATGAACTTGAAATGAATGGTTTTATATATTGATTTTAAGTGATTTTATAAAAACTGACTTTTCATCGTACATTTGTATAAGATCAATTATGGTGACCCCATCTTTTTTCTCTAATATTTGATTATTCTCATATGCCAGAATTCAAAAATCCATGGTAACTGTTAGTCCCCTAGTCTTCTATGTGTTGCTCTCTGGCTGGATCTTGTGTACAAGTAGATGTATGTTTCACTGTCAACTGAGTGTCCATGACCGAAACTCTTCTTAAACTACAGCAGAGTCAAGCTACATGTACACTGTCACTGCCAGTTTGTAGTAGCAGGGCAGTAGTTGTATTAACTTTTTATTTTGACAATATTTTTGTTCAGTTTATACAATTGTGTTCTTGTTCTATTCCCTACAGAATGTTGAGCTATCCAGTATTCAGCTTGCCAACACAGCCTACGTGTACCGTGCATTTGCATCATTCAATTGTCACAAATATTTAGACGAACAGGCTTTGTTGACAACCTGAATATTGTGTTTTTCAGCATGCTGTAGAGAGACGCCAAGAAACAGTATTTGATACATTGCGATAGAATATTGAAAAAAAATTATTAACAGTTCTGGCTCCTATCCCATTACAAGAGCAACTTGTTCTACGAAATTTAATGGTATTCATACATTTTTAGACTTTTTCGAGATTAAAGACATAAAATATGACAAAATGGTTCTAGATTTTGTTTAATTATTACTAACATTAGAACTGTTGGACGACATCAAAATGTTGGGAGTCAAAATATTTTCAGGTCCTCCCCCAATTTTCGAATCCCCCCTGAATTCCTCCAGCCCCCTCACCATTGTTTTTGAACGCGGCCTTAGAAAGCAACCGAACAACTCGTAATCCAACACAGCTGTGTCATCGAAGTTCAACTCTCGCCTAAATGACACCACCTATCACTGATATTACTTGTGACCGCTTTCATTACGCTCAATAAAAACTAAATACCTAAAATCATGGATCAGGTCGTGATCTCGCAGGTCGCAGTTTCAAACTCGCAGGTGGCAGCTAGGCCAGAGCACCCGGAAGTCGCAGGTTTAATTTGACAAAAACACAGGACGCAGGTCGCAGTTTTGAAGTCGCAGGTCGCATGTCGCATGTCGTGACCGGATTTCCATACTACAACAACCTTACAGTACGTAAGAAACCTACGATAGGGTAATCAGCTCAATGCTAAACAGTGCATTCATAAATGATTTCTAAATATGGACTTAATTCTATTCGACAAATTCTACGGTTATATATATATATAATGTATATATATATATATATATATATATATATATATATATATATATATATATATATAAAATATACACTTCAATTACAAAGTTATAACATTTGTTACTTCGAATTCAGATCTTCGAATTCTTCAGACAGATCAAGCTTTCTTTTGTCCTATTATAGGACGCACCACTATACGACGGTCTTGGTCTGATACAAATTGCAAAAACACACTCCACTTTACGTTGTAAAATGTTTGTCTCACTTACATCGTATGTTCTTCAGCTGAATGACATCTGTGTTCGTATATTCTAATGCGTCACTCCTAGCCTCGCAGGACAAGTTCGATCCTGCGTTGTGATACGTGGGCGTGATCGTGATTCGGCTCTTCGTGTTGTACAATCCGCGTCTGGAACTCGACTCGATCTCCGCTCTCACGTTCTCTCGAATTTGCCGGCCGTCCATGTACCAAAGGATTTGAACCGGCGGATTGGCGTCCCATGCAATACACATAAAGCTGATTGGTTCGCTATCTGTCAACGACCGATTGTGGAATGTGTCGGCCCAATTAACGATCTGTACGGCACTTGGTTGTTCTATGGACAAGATGTACACTTAAATTAACAACAAAACATGTATTATTTGAAAATTAAGTTGCTAGATTAATATCAAGTGAGCCTTTATATTTAATATATATATATATATATATATATATATATATATATATATATATATATATATATATATATATATATATATATATATAATTTGCTTGCCGACACCTGATTACAAACAAGAACATTCCGACATTCTGTAGCGTGTACCACATTCTTTGTTTGCATTGCTTAGTGCTTCCGCCATTTGAGTTAGCTATGTGAGCTTTTATTACGCCATCGGATGCTGTCACTGATGTACAAAATAGAAACGATCTCAGCAATTACGAATGGAATTTTAGCCACCAAAAGCCTAATCTCAAAAAATAGTTATTCATTTCACTCCCAACTTAGTTGCATAATGACGTACGTACATGTACATAAGATACATACTGGGTATTTGAACTTACGCGACAAGATGAAATGAAATTAATTATAGATATGACTTATTATAGTAAGAAATTTACACAGTATGGCATAAATAAGAAACATCACCAATTATCATAACCTGTGCAGTTTCACTCTTTACGCCATCCTGATACTCTGTAGGTCCGATCTCACAGTAATATAACCCTGCATCTTCAATCTGGACTTTTGAAATACGTAAATCATATTCCCCGTCACTGACTTCGCCGCGTAGACTGTAGCGACCGTCTGCCACATGAGAGGGCTTTTCGACAGATGTACCTGTCACCGCAACAAGTACGTCGTTTGCCATGAACCAGGTCAGATTGCCGACTCTATCACGGACGGAACAATGAAGCAAGACGTCACTTCCGGAAGGGGCGACCGTGTTTTTCGGCGACACGTCGATTCGCTGTCTACCTGTCGACATTGTTAACAAGGTGTAAGTACGAAATACTAGTGTACGTTCAGATCTAGGCACTATTGCATATCTACAACTAGGTCATCGAGATATATACGGTATATATATATAGTCAAAAGTAGTTAAACAGTTTAAATTCACTCGGATGGAAATAAATACAGCAATGATATAAAGTAACGTCATGCAAGTGCAAGCAATAGATCATTATGGGTTCTCTATGATTGTGTCATATGAATGATGAAGATATGACAGCAGCACGATTAGTTTATAACAATATATATATATATATATATATATATATATATATATATATATATATATAATATATATATATATATATATATATATATATATATTATACATACACATACATACTATACATACACACATACATACATACATACATACATACATACATACATACATACATACATACATACATACATACATACATACATACATACATACATACATACATACATACATACATACATACATACATATATGTTTGTGTAATGAATATAATGTTATATACCCATAAACCAGTACAATTTTCAAGAGTTTGACCCTTGTTCTAGAGTTCATATAATCTTCTTTTGTGTCTTGTCAAAACACTTTTGTGAAACTCTCATCTGCGGAACTACATTCAAATTTTATAATCTTTCTCTTGCCAATGTTATACTGACAATGAATTGGTGAAAGCCCATACTGTCAATTGGTGCCTATTTCTTACCCTTGACAGTCATGGGAGACACTATTGTAATGTTAATTAAAAACAACACTAACCTGTGACAGGGACGGTTATAGATCTCGAGAGGACGTCGCCTACATCGTCAACTACCTCGCATGTGTAGGTTTCGCCTCCATCATTGAAGACGCCTCCTGTGACAAATCTCAAAGTTGACCTATGAAACGAACAGACATGAAGCCATGTGGTTTACATTACCATTTATGTTAACTAGAGTTTACAAGCATTAATTAATTAATTAATTAATTAATTAATTAATTAACTACTAATTTCACTGCAAATTCTAGACCTTGTTCCTATAGCTCCATGTCAACATCAAGTGCATGCAACAATCACTTAGGTGAAGTTTGACATTATATGGCCAACGAAATTAAACAATTTTCTGTCAAACTTGATACAATAAAAGTTCATGCTTAATTAAATGTACGCACACCTATCAGTCTTGAATTCACAAATCAGCTTACCTTTCAAGAGTTCTTGGTAGATTATTTGTCTTTTGTGCGAGAGTAACGCCCCCTACAGACCACGACATGCTCTCGACGGTGACTCCGTACACGTCACACCTCAAACTCAGTGTGTCGTTCACAAAGACGATTTCAGGATGCTGTTGGATTTCTATCGTTGGGGTAACTAATGTAAGAAGATAGCAAACATGCATTATAATCGCAATCTTACATAAACGACTAAAACTTGCATTAATATTATTTCGTTTTTAATGCCCGAGACGTAAACATGACCTGGTGCCTATATAACTAATTTCAAATGATATGTAAAGACGCCTTCGATGGTTTCATTAATTTGACGACAAACCACGCTGTATGGCTCTTGTGCCGAAGATTATGTATGCTGGATGCATAAGCTACTGGTTTACAAAGCTATGTCCTCCGTAAATAATAGATTATAAGTACTAAAAGTGAGATACATGTATGATGTTACACGTGATATACGAGCTACGCTAGGGTATGAGTGCTAAACCAGAAAACTTACCGTCTGTGCAGTTTACGCCACTCCAACCTTTGGCGCAAAGGCAATCGCCATTGAAACTATGACACGAAGCGCCATTTTGACAGTGGCAGGTGTTCTCACATTTCCCGCCAAATCTATCCGGGGGACAGCCTTCAACAGAGAACGACGTGGCATTTATTTCGAATGAGGGAAAATTCTAGTTCTTGTATTAAATTTATGTGATTATGACAGTCACTTTCAAATTATGAAAACATCCTTTCATTTTTTCGCCAAGCATCACAATTTATCGAAAAACTAAGAGAAATCGTAAGATTTATGTAAATCAACATTCCCTAATCAAAGAAGTGCAAGCGACATTTTTATACAAGCATTCTTGGAAAATGACGGAGTTAGTTCGACACCCTTGTAAAATTCCTTATTTTTTGTTCTAAGAAAACCAGCTTTGTGAAGAAAATTCTTCTCATGTTTGCACTGACTGAGAATTAGATGTGACAAAGGGATTCCCACAGGGCAATTCACCCACTGGACACGTTGGCATCTACACTGTCTGTCACCGTGACTGTGCTGTTACAGGGTGTAAGTATAAACTGTGACATTGCTTTAACAATTAAAGAAAGACAAGCCGTGTACGCGTACATATCTCGGTCTGGGCTAATACTGTGTGCTCCTCCAAAGGTTGCCTGCCTACCCGACCCTGTTTACTTTTGAATGTGACAAACTTATTTCTAGAATGCTCAATAAATGATCTTCCCCTACTTTTTGCTGGAGCTTCATGACTAGTATACACAATATACATCCTGCGGATATCAGTACACGTACAATAAGAATGACAAAATGACGATAACTTGCAGTCTGTTTGAATTCAAGTCTATTGTTATTTCACAAATAGAGACAACGCTCCTTGTCGCTGCATGGGGACTTTACATGGCTACTAACGCAGTTTCTGACGTCGTTTCGGCAAAGCGTATTGAACGAAAGAAAATGGGCGCCCTTGTAATGGATGTACCAGAAATACTTGACATGAAAGTAAATATGATATTTGGGCAAAGACAAGGGATGAAATATAGGAAACCGTGACAATTTCGATTTTTAGATTATTCAAAACTCATTGCAGGCATTACCTTTTGGGAATAAGGTTACGACGGGCGAGTACATGTTAGTCTCTACACCAATCGTGGAATAGTAGATGAGGCATTGAAGCTGAACTTGAGGTTCAGCCTTGAAGTTAGGGAAAAACATGTGATAAATTGCTCCGCCCATCGAGTACCAAGAACTTGGCAAAGGATGCATTGCTTTGGATACTTCTTGAGAACCTGACAGCGAAAGAATAAAACGGTCGGTAATGACACATCGCTTCATATATTTGACGTGCACCCAAAACCCTCGCTGCACTTTGCATTCCTGAGTGTTTGACAAGTATATGTGTTTACGTGCTAATGCGTATAAGAGCTCAGTATTTAGTACTTCTTGGTTCACTATTAACAACTTGTGCTTTTGTTAACACACACTGTGACACACACACACACAAACGCGCGCGCGCACACACAAAATATGTGTGTGTGTATGTATGTATGTATATATGTATGTATGTATGTATGGATGGATGGATGGATGGATGGATGGATGGATGGATGGATGGATGGATTGATGTGCACACTCACACACACACACATACATACATACATACATACATACATACATACATACATACATACATACATACATACATACATACATACATACATACATACATACATACATACATACATACATACATACATAGGAACGATAATCGTGTTGCACTTTGCTCTTCTCGTCAAATCACTATGGGCGGAAGAAGTACCCCTGCAGTTAATCAATGAACTTGCAGACCTGACTTCTTGTACTTGAACGAAGAGTCTGGTCAAAGTAGGAAAATTGGTATCGAAAAAATCTTAAATTTAAATGAGTTACAACTAGTGAATTATAATGAAAAAATGGATATCCGAAAAATGGAGTTGGCAAAAGTACACAAAAATGTCCAGTTTGGTTTGTGTATCCTCATTTGTATTCGTCATCTACCAGTTGATGAAAGAAATTACGTCTGTAGGTTTGCTAACATGTGTGCTGCAATGGAGCCATGGAGGCGAGACTGTTTTCGGCAGTCCACCATACCCCTCAAACTGACATACCTTGTGCGTCTTTCGTACCGGCCCGAATTATGTTGGCATCAACAAGCATGTCATCCCCGCCTTGAATGGACGTTTCGAAGGACATCTTGTCGTCTTGGTCGAAATCGGTTGTTTGCGATTTACACGTCATGGTCAGATTTCCAGGGTGACGAAAGAAGAATGTGGTGATGATGTGTACCCAAATGTACAAATGTAAACTGCCTAGCAACGATGAAAAACAACAAAGGACCGGTAGGCTTAGGCAAGGTTGGATTTCAAAACAAAATCGGGTATTTTAGTGACAATACAAAAGTGTGTTACCTTACACACATCAGAGGAAGTTCAGTCATTTCTGTGGTACGTTCAGTCAGTATCTGTCACACTTCTCAATTATCATTAATTTTGTTATTCATGAAAACAGAAGCCACACGTGACTGATCTAAGACTAGGATCACCTTGTAGGATTGTCTTATACTTATGGCTGCATTGACCGAAAAGAGCTACACAAAACACGATTGGAACTGATTTGGGAGAATTTTATCTTATTACAGTTCAAATTTATCAAAATTGTTCAGTGTCATGTAGCTTAAAATCGAAATTTTACAAATTATCCATAAAAACAAATGTATTGCAAAAAAAGAGAAAAGTAGATGAGCTTACATTTGCTGATTAAATCAACATTAATACGATATCCAATTATTCAGTCGTGTTACAATATCTACGTTATCGTGTCTCCTTATTTCGTAAAGATTCACAAATTGCCTGGTTAGGTTTTATGTGCAATGAGATTTGCTTCTCAGATATTTTGGTGTTTTTTTAAATCAGAAAATACGTTCGTTGTGTGTCGCAGCATGGCATGGGCGTCGTTCATTCTTTTGTCGTACTTCCGGTCCTCCATCTCCAATGACACTACGCACTCGCGAGATTCGAGATCGGTGTATCAATAATACACCGGAAATACTTACAGTTGCTCGAAGGGAAGAGTACGTAGTCCGTCAGGTTGCTTGTTTCAGGGTTTTGCAGTTGCTCCACAGGGATTTTTACAACGCTCCTCACTTCAATCAAGGTTATGTTCTGCACGACATATAGAAAATAGAATGAAGATACATCGGCCAAATTTCAATAAGACAGGCGCTCTTTTACTCTCATTTTCATTTTTCTCATAACAAGAACATCCCGATAAGACTTGATTAAAGCAGTGATTTTGCTATTGTAATATTATCTATTTAAGAACAAGCTCTATGAAACCTTACTTTTCTAAATAATAGGTCTAAATATATATAATATTAGGTCAAAATAGTCAAGTGAAAAAATACTCACTATTTTTTCCGTTAGGGTTACGATGGCTGGTCATATTGCTAGCACTTGTCTTCCAATAAGATCGTAATATTGACTAAAAGGAAGTATTTTACCCGTTATAAAATCCTGCGCTTTTGTTATCATATGATCAAAAAATAACCATGCTACTGTAATTATGTGGTCGCCAGATTAATGCCTTTCACGGTTCAGATTACAAACAAATGATCGAGATCGAAAATATGAAATGAGAAAGCAATCTTCGGTGAAGAACTCAAAACAGATAAGAAAAACTAGCCATCATAAATATCCGACCCAGATGGCGCTTGTCGTGCCTCGTTTTCATGTATTGAATTTGAATTTTGAAAAAAACTCTCAGCCATCGTTTTATACCCACCTTCTGTGCAAAGACCAAACCACTAAGTAATTAGCTCCACGCAGAGGGTATTGCAAGCAATATTCGTCTATCTCGATCGATAAATGTAAATGTATGAAACTTTTTTATTATACAAACCTTACCTGCGTCGTGTGTGTGCCTATTACTTTACTCTAGCTACCTGGTGTTTCAAAGTGCAACAGTGCATATCTGTTGATTGCCCTCCCCAATCCCCTTCATTAATTTGTTCTACCGATCACCAACGCGTAGGCCTACCGCTCTGACCAAATAACTAGTTATTAGCTATTAAGCTACCTTTCACCCTTATCAGCTGCTAACGAGTTATTTGGTCGGGACAATAAGCCCCTGCTTTGGTGATCGCTAGAACAAATTAATGAGGGGATTAGGGAGGATAATAAACATATATACACTGTAGACTGTTTTCTTTGAAGTATTATACACATGTATATAGCGAGGTTAAAGTAATAAGCAAACACAAGACACAGGCAAGGCTTGTATAATTAAGAAATGTTGAATACATGACATATATTGGTCATAACTTCATGACGAATATTGCATGCAATATCCTGTGCTCCACGTCGAGATGTTTCAAGAGAGGGTCTCTGCCTCGAAGAAACACGCTTGGCCGACGAAGTTGCAATGATTTCTCCACAAGTTACCATTCCTACCTCGTTTTCTGTCGATGTTTCATGTTCACCACTGTATTGTTTTTGACAAGACGCATCGAAAGTCGACGATGTCAGCCTGATAAACTGCAGAACCATGAGTAAGAAAATATACTCTAATCGAAGTCTGCTCATTCTCTGCAAGATTCAAACGAAAACCAAGGTGAGATACCAGTAGCAAACTTTATTGATATCAGATTCACGCAAGGTAAGACTAAAACGAAGGACATGAAGGACTTCGAAGAACTGTATTTCAGAATACAGAAAGGACGAGAACGGCATTTTCAGTCCAGAATTGAGTGAAGCATAGCGTAACCTTTCAAGAATAGGGTGATGGACTGTGCTATCCGTACAAAATGGGTGGTAGGCCAGCATTTTCACTACATAATGGGGTGAAGGCTATATATTCTCTGCAAAATAGGGCGAAGGACAATGTTATTAGTGCAGAATATGGTGGAGGACACTGTAGGGAAAGGACAGTATTTCACTACAGAATGGGTGAAGGACAGCATGTTCACAATATAATTGGGCGAAGGACAATGCTATCAGTGCAGAATACCATGAAGGACGCGAAGGACAATGTTATTAGAGTTGAATATGGTGAAAGACAATATTTTCATAACAGAAAAGGGTGATAATACTACTCTATACATATTATCCTGCACTGAAAATGCTGTCATTCGCCTAAATACGTACAGAACCTACAATGTTTCACCACTTCATTGGATTTTCTGTGGCCTTCTTTGTCCTTCACCGTCCTTCTATGTCCTTCCGTTTAGTTTTTGCTTTCACATAGCAGACACTTGAATCCTAATACGAATCTTGCTATCGGACCCCGGCCGTCGATGAAAGCTGCTACCTATAATGATCTAACATATATCTGTGTGCCTATTACTTTACCCTCGCTATCTGTCTATAATACTTCAAAGAAAACAGTCTACAGTCTATATATGTATATTATCCTCCCTAATTCCCTTCATTACTGTCTCCATCGGAAACCATTGTATGGAAAAAAAATTATGTTTCGTAACTTCACTAATATGCAAGCCAAACCAACCAGTTCTTGCAATTGGCATACAGTACCTGTCTACCAAATCTGACTTGAATCCGTTCAGGCGTTTTTGAGTTATCGTGTAAACAGACAGACAGACAGACAGACAGACAGACAGACAGACAGACAGACAAACACTGAGACAGACACATACACACACAGGGACAAACAGACAGGTATCGCTACGACATTAGCTCACATGTGTGTACACGTGAGCTAAAAACTTTCCCTCCCTCTCACCCCCTCACCTCTTTTCCGCTAAAAGATCGCTTGCAAACAGCTTTTTTCCACAAAGAGATCTGTTGGTCGTTCCTGATTCTCTGTTTAAGCCTCTCCGGGTTGTCAGTTCTGCTTGCAACAAAAGTTGGGGTTTTTCCAAACAAATTGTGGAAATGCCAGTTTTTTACACCGTGGCAAGTTTTGCTACTTCATCTAAATCTTCGAGCTACGGTCCACGAAAACTGTAAGTTAATCTGGATGAATGCAAAACAGGAAGCGAAGACTATGTTTTGCTTGCACTTTATAAATTTAGATGTGCGAGTTCACGATTTAAAAAAGTTATGATTCAGCATGCATACTAACCCTATTTATTGAAATATGAGACTTCCCGTTAACAAAAAAAACGTGAAAGATAGCTCATGGACTTTAGTCGAACTGAAAAGAATATCCTGGAAAAACAGAATTCATTTATGAAGGGGGTTCAGATCTTCTAAAATTTATGCTGGAAGATCATCCCTGTGCGTTGAACTCGACTCAAAGGACGAAACATACCAGGAATTTTGAGTGCCGAACACCTCAAACAACAGGATGAATTGCATTGCATGGGAGACTTGAGTTTGTCAACGCATAGCTAAAGAGTTGGCAACGAACTGCCGGCAGAGCACTTAATCATGGGCTTACTCGTAGCTGTGGTACAGTGGTCGGGTTTTGCAATAATTGTTTTGATTAAGTTCCACTGTTCTCCTTTTTAACCCTTCCCTCCAAACAGTTTTTTGTCTACAATACCAGTGTTGTGCTCAGGCCTATAAAGGGGAAGTTCACCAAGGCTGATTTTCACACACCTGCTAGCTTTTGGGGTCACTTATTCCGGAAAAGCCATTTTCTCCAATCATAACTCGCACGACTTTTTACAAAAAACGGATAAAAATAGTGGCAGAAGTTGTATTTCAGAGCTTCATCAACTTCATGTATTTTGTATCATGGGAAAAAAGCGCAAAGTTTGGCGTTTTCATCACGTGATATGGCAGGGACCATCTTCTGATAGGTATGGCCACGGTCCCTCTCTGTGGGACCGTGGTATGGCATTGTCCACGCCAGGCTGTTGCATATGCATAACAGAAACAATAGTTATGCAAATAAGCACAGCCTGGCGTAAACGTGGATGACAATGCCATACCACAGAGAAATATATAGACAGAGTGGCAACACTTGCATGCCTTTTGTTCCATGGTCGTCTCGGTAGACTATTGGCTTTTCATATTAAAATGAGCTTAAAAGGTGTTAAACTTTTTGGAGGCTTGGTTTGTGGTTGATAATTACACGAGATTATGCGAAACTTACGACGAGATGGCATCGTACTGCCAGTCGCGTAGCAACCATAGTTACTTTGTGAGCTCTCAGGCCAGAAACACTGCCTCACGCCAATCAAAACATAACACGCCAGCAGTTTCATAAACATGTCCTTTCTTGGCGCACGTGTAAAAGACGGTATGACTGACCGTAAACCATTGAGTAAAACCAGACAGTATCGATAAAAGACTTTCAAATTTGGTTCAAACACACTCATTATATATTCATAAAAATATGAGAGGAATTTTTAAAACGGTAAAACCCACTTTCCTGAAGCTCAAAACACTCCCGTTTTCGCCAGCACATCAATTCCGATCAACACCACACGACAACAACAACACAAGCTTTGTCGAACATACTTTCGCTTAACAATTGGTGAAAATCCGAAAATTACCGAAGGGTGCACGGTCGGCACTCTTCGGAAAAGAGAGCCAAGAGCTTCGTGAGGCGAGGCAAACATGGATTGCTTACGTAACCGCTTCACGCCTTAAACAATAGCTGTTGCCACTCTGTCTATGATATTACTCTGTGGCCAAACCAATCGAACGATGATCCCTGCCATATCATGATGAAAGTGCCAAGCTTGGCGCTTTTTCCTATGATTGAATATAAATTAAGTTAATCAAGCCCTAAAATGTAACTTCCGCCACAATTTTTATCCGTTTTTGTAAAAAATAGGCTATTATAAATGCCGAAAACGGCTTTTCCTGAATAGTTGACCCAAAGCTAGCACATATGTAAAAATCAGCCTGGGTGAACTTACCCCTTTTAAAAGTTGTTTTAAATTTCTTAAAATGCATTATTGACATACTCAATATTAGGGTTGCGTGTGAGAAAACTTTCTTTCAGCGACACAATTTTATTGACAGATCATGATAAGCCTGGCCCGCAATTGTCAAGAACTACAGAGGGCATCAGACGTCAAACATTTGGTGTCGGCCGTGCGGAAAAGCAGAATAGTGAGTTTTTCGAGATACTTGCGGGAGTTAGAAACTGTAGTACTGTAGAACAAAATAACTACAACCAGTAAAATGTCAAATTGAATTTGAAACTAAGCAGATTTAAACAAATAGAAAAGTATAGGTTACAATAGTTACCCTAAAAATGACAGAAGGGGTAATTGTTGGTTTATATCTGTTTCCTCATGTCTGCTTGGAATCTTTTTAATTTATCCTGATGCCATCTATGGCTCGATTTTATAAAGCCAAGTTCCTGGAATTTTTCCCACTAAATCTAACAAGCCCCCTCCCCAGGATATCATATGATCCATTGCTAAGTCTCCACAGCTTTTACATAGCAGTAGACTTACCTTTCATGAATTTAACAATGTTTCACCTGAAAGAATACTGTTTACTCTGCGTAATACCACTTGGACGGAGCAGTGAGACGTACTTGCTATATTCGAGTCCTGGACAAAGCCCAAAATTATGACAAACTTCCACAGAGGCCGCGCTGTCCATACACTTTGTAAATAATAGCACGGAACCGTATGGTGGCGGTGATTATAGCTTATTTCTTAATTTGTATGAGAAGTAGGCGGGCCCATGTATTATCATATAGCCAGCTCATTAATAATGAATTTCATTTTCTGCAGAATTCTTCAAGTGGCGTAGCAGGCATCAGACTCGCATCTCAAGGTAAGTGATAGAATAGCTGTAGCTGTTCTTGTTTTTATTATTTTTTGATAAAGTATGTGTGTTCGCGTGAATCATGAAGTTTACAGCGTGTGTGTATGTTGGGTGGGTGGATGGGGCGGGGGTCGCGGTTAGAAAAATTGCAACAACTTAGCTCGGTTATTGGGCCATTCTTTCCAAGGACGGTGGGGGTTCAGCCGAACGGCTTTGACTGCTGGCGTCTTTGTACGGTGAATAGGCACGTAAGTTGGAATCTGATTGAGAGTGTACTGAATTTCACTAAATTTTTTAATTATTTTAGCTTCGGTTTCGAGTCTTATTCTACTCCCCAAAGTCATATTGAGATACACAGTGCTGAGTTTGGCTACTCAGCCTGGGCATTGTGCAGACTGCTTTGTTGTTTTTCGTAAACAAATTCAAATGTAAACAATATCAGTGCATTGTCCACGTATATATGCAGTGTTCACAAGCTAAAGAGTATAGGTGTTTTGACATGCTTTTGGGGAGCAAAACAAGAACTTGCAAGTGGCATACAAACAAAAAGTGCCAAAATCATCAAATGTTACAACTACCGGGCCTGTCATTAACATTTAATGTTGCTTACTCCATTCAGTGTTATGCAAACGGTCTACGGCTTACTATGTAGTGACTCATTGAGCGACTTATGTTACTGGTATTGTGGACATAGCCGATCGACGCCCGTCCCCGGCTGGTCACTAACGCTCGATGTAACTGCAATATCGTAGTTTTAACAAATTATCGATGAATGTCGATGCAGTAATTATCACTGGAAAGGCGATTTCCTCTTTGTTAATACATGGTTTCGATCTCTTTCGTCGGAGTCGTTAACGTATTTACTAATACCAGAAGATAATGAATGTACATTTTCACGTGCGTGAATTATAGCGTTAGTGACACAGATTTGACGCAATCATTCAAAGTATACGTACATCGTCAAATTAATGGTCCTTCAGAAGACAAGCACACAAAAAATTGACTTTCTTAGACCGACGATTATGGTAGGATGGCTGCTTATGTTAAGGTAGAACTCGCCTTGGGTCTGAATTTTTGACTCCAAAAGTTTTCCAACACTTTTCAAGTCTGATGGACGGGGCTTCAAAAGCTCTTTAAGTAAGAAAAATCTTAACCGTCGAAGTTTTTGTTGTAAGCATAAATTTAATTTCCCTTTAGAGTAAACACAGGGATGGTGGCAATTTTCAATTATTTCAAATACCGGTAATGTTCAGTTATAATGTGTTTCACTACTTCTAAACCTTACATGTTATTCTTGTTTTGGTATGAGAGTGGTTGAAGGTTTAATCGAGAAAAAGTGTAAGTCTCTCACTTTCGAGGCCTATACTACCTAAAGGTCAGGATACCTAACACAAGCTATGACTTAACAACAAAAACAACTGAAAGTGTGGACTCGGCTTCATACCTAGACGTATTGTTTGAAATTAGACAAAATACACTATATACTAAGCTGTATGACAAAAGACACGATTTCAATTTTGAAATCATAAACTTTCCCTTTTTGTCGAGCAATATACCATCATCTCCAGCTTATGGTGTGTATATTTCACAACTCCTTAGATACAGTAGAGCATGCAATTCATATGAAGACTTTCGAGTTAGACACAGCCTATTAGCTCAAAAGTTAGTGAGGCAAGGATTCTCAGAAAGTAGATTAGTGAAATCATTTAAGAAGTTCTACGGTAGATACGGAGATATTGTATCAAAATATGACCTGTCTGTTACTCAAATGATGAGTGACAGCATACCAAATTTTGACTCACAAAAGTAATTTGGTGAATTCACCAAATAACAATGGATTTGTCGCTTTGGGTCAATCTTGACGGGTGCGGCTAGCTGGCAGGGTACGCTTACCCATTCCGGACACCTGGTACCACCACTATTTTGTGGTTCAAGATGACCCCATTGCCTTTGTCATTTTCAATATGTTCCTTGGACCTGGTAAATTTCTTAGTTACGTTGAATGATAACGATTATTGGACCTGATTTGATGTCTATTAGACGATTCTAATGAACCTTGTGGGACTTTATGGTAAAGGTGACATTCCCCAATTTTCTTGGTCTTTTTTCCCGTATAGGCCATAATTTTTCATACATCTTTGCGGAATTCAGAATGTGGGGTGTCAGTTGAAAATGTATGCCATTAATAAGGAAGTGATTAATCGTGAGGACTTCTTATGAGCTCCATGGACGAAGGACAATGATAAGACTTCCGTATAGCCGCACTATATCTTTCCATAAGCGATAAACTTATTTATCGACTAAGGCCGCGTTCAAGAAAATGGTTAGAGGGGGGGGGGGCTGGAGGAATTGCGATTGAAATCTTATTTTTTTAAGATCCCCTCAACACCCTAAAAAAATTTTCAAGTCCCCCCGTCTATATGATCAAAATTTTCAAGTCCCCCATTATCGTATAGCCGCATATTTATTAGGAATGCATGCAGAGTAAAATTAATCATGTATTACGTACTTCGGCACGCAAATGTTCGACACTACCTCTTTTCAGCAGGTAGTAGAGCCATAGATATATTCCTAAGGAAGTTCTTAAATTGATTGATTTTTAAATGCATCGGTAGACTTTTTGGATTTATCAGTGTAAGCCGACTTGAATTAATCCAACTCTGGCCAGGTGTGGGACTTTATGGTTAAGGTGACATTCCCCAATTCACATTGTCTTTTTTCCCGTATAGGCCACAATTTTTCATACATCTTTGCGGAATTCAGAATGTGGGGTGTCAGTTGAAAATGTATGCCATTAATAAGGAAGTGATTAATCGTGAGGACTTCTTATGAGCTCCATGGACGAAGGACAATGATAAGACTTCCGTATAGCCGCACTATATCTTTCCATAAGCGATAAACTTATTTATCGACTAAGGCTGCGTTCAAGAAAATGGTTAGAGGGGGGGGGGGGCTGGAGGAATTGCGATTGAAATCTTATTTCTTCAGATCCCCCTCAACACCCTAAAAAAATTTCAAGTCCCCCGTCTATATGATCAAAATTTTCAAGTCCCCCCATTATCGTATAGCCGCATATTTATTAGGAATGCATGCAGAGTAAAATTAATCATGTATTACGTACTTCGGCACGCAAATGTTCGACACTACCTCTTTTCAGCAGGTAGTAGAGCCATAGATATATTCCTAAGGAAGTTCTTAAATTGATTGATTTTTAAATGCATCGGTAGACTTTTTGGATTTATCAGTGTAAGCCGACTTGAATTAATCCAACTCTGGCCAGGTGTGGGACTTTATGGTTAAGGTGACATTCCCCAATTCACATTGTCTTTTTTCCCGTATAGGCCACAATTTTTCATACATCTTTGCGGAATTCAGAATGTGGGGTGTCAGTTGAAAATGTATGCCATTAATAAGGAAGTGATTAATCGTGAGGACTTCTTATGAGCTCCATGGACGAAGGTCAATGATAAGACTTCCGTATAGCCGCACTATATCTTTCCATAAGCGATAAACTTATTTATCGACTAAGGCTGCGTTCAAGAAAATGGTTAGAGGGGGGGGGGGGGGTGCTGGAGGAACTTTGATTGAAATCTTATTTTTTAAGATCCCCTCAATACCCTAAAAAATTTCAAGTCCCCATCTATATGATCAAAATTTTCAAGTCCCCCCATTATCGTATAGCCGCATATTTATTAGGAATGCATGCAGAGTAAAATTAATCATGTATTACGTACTTCGGCACGCAAATGTTCGACACTACCTCTTTTCAGCAGTTAGTAGAGCCATACATGTATTCCTAAGGAAGTTCTTAAATCGATTAATTTTTAAATGCATCGGTAGACTTTTTGGATTTATCAGTGTAAGCCGACTTGAATTTATCCAACTCTGGCCAAGTGTGGGACTTTATGGTTAAGGTGACATTCCCCAATTCTCTTGGTCTTTTTTCCGTATAGGCCACAATTTTTCATACATCTTTCGGAATTCAGAATGTGGGGGTGTCAGTTGAAAATGTATGCCATTAATAAGGAAGTGATTAATCGTGAGGACTTCTTTTGAGCTCCATGGACGAAGGTCAATGATAAGACTTCCGTATAGCCGCACTATATCTTTTCAAATGTGATAAACTAATTTCTCGACTAAGGCCGCGTTCAAAAAAATAGTTAAGGGGGAGGGCTCGAGGAATTGCTATTGAAATCTTTTTTTTCAGATCCCCTCTCAATACCCTAAAAAAATTTCAAGTCCCCCCGTCTTTATGATCAACAATTTTAAAGTCCCCTCCATTATCATATAGCCGCATATTTATTAGGAATGCATGCAGAGTAAAAATAATCATATATTGCATACTTCTGCACGCAAATGTTCGACACTGCATCTTTTCAGCAAGTAGTAGAGCTATACATGTATTCCTAAGGAAGGTCTTAAATTGATTAATATTTAAGTGCATCATTAGACTTTTTGGATTTATCAGTCTAAGCCGACTTGAACTTAATCCAACTCTGGCCAGGTGAATGGCACCAGCTGAACAGCACATAAAATGACAATCACGAGGGTCTAAGAACAATGCTCACAGAGTTAAACGAATAATTACAAATCTTCATTTAATATGCAAATGAGCTGTTTATTAACTTAAAACTGCTCAATGCTTCATGGGACAATAAGATATCTATCAGATCAACGTCTGTAGCAGTTTCATCAAATGTGCCGCAATAATTTCAGAGATGTATCAGTTATTGCAAAATTCATGAAATATGCAAATGATCCCTTGATCAACTTAACACTACTAAATGCGTCTCAACACAGTCAGATATATATCGGTTCAGCATCTGCGGCAGATTTCATTAAATTTCTGTGTTATTTCTGTGTTATCTGACTAATTACAAAATTTCATTAAATATACAAATGAGCGACTCATCAACTTGACACCGCACAGTACTTGATGCGATTAGGGGTTATTACACGAAGTTTGGGCGATACCGCGTCGTATTCGAGTGACGACGTGTCCGTATTTTGACGAGTTGCGCAGCAACGAGTCAAAATACGGACACGTCGTCACTCGAATACGACGCGGTATCGCCCTAACTTCTTGTAATAACCCCTTTATCATACATGCATGCTTTGGTTATGACTGTTTCTACAGACGCTCCGAAATTAGCGACGAAATCAACTTGAAATCGACCTTGCTGTACTTATAAAAACTTAGTTGCTAAGGAGTGATGACAACCGTATCACTTCTTGATATTATTCCGCTATTGGGCCATTCCACTTCAAAGGAGGGTTTATGGAGCACTTTTAAAGCGAACAATTTAAATATTACGATGTCGACACAGGTTTCACAATTTGAAGAAGATTTATTTTAGTTTAAAATGACGGTGGGTGCAAAATATAGGCGGGAGTTTGTGAAATGTGTGTGTTTTCGTGTTTTGATACATAACCTCATCCCTGCGTGAAAGTTATGAGGCCGCCAAAATCGGGTCAAAATACTCGCGCCACGCTCAAACTCTATCGAGTATGAACAGCTGAGAGCACAGAGAGCAAGCAGCTCTGCAACATGTATGAATGCACATACAGTGGATATAATACCCATACCCAGTCAGTTTATCTCGAAGAATTATACATGTTCCCAGACGTCAAATATGCCGAATTTACCATCTAGCATCTCAGTAAGCGGATTAGTGAAAACATGAAGTGAGTACACAGTAAGCTGTAGTGTCGTAACTCGTTCGTGATTTTGTTGCTGTACGAATAAAACATTTCAAAGGTATTTCCGTCGTCTGCTCGTATATTTTCGTTCCTGGCTTGCCTAAATAGAACTAAACTTCCTTTAACAACCTAAGCGAAAGTTTGACTTTCCCTAGATGGTACATTGTATCTGAAACCCGCACCGCATCGGTGCCACCAGACACGATCATGACCTGTGCACTGACAGGTACAAATCGGAAATATCATGTGCACCTTCAACCTTGTCTGTCGCGAGTATTTTCGGTGCGGTTGGATTTTCGTGGCTCATTTACGACTGTAAACGATGTAATTCACCGCCCAGATACTTTAAGCTCATCAACAGGAAACTTGTCGTAAAGCGATTCTATCATGATGCTCTGTCAACCGATATCATTACGTGTAATCATACATCCATGGTGTAATCTTCAGCAACGTAGACGACACAAAACACTGCACCGTGCACCGCCTTGGGACCGGCCGTGAATTGACAGGTGTCGGCAAAGTATACAAATTTTCAATACGTTTGTTTGTATGTTTTGGGTACAACTTTACTTGTGCCTAGGTGCAATGCCCATGAAGTGACTGCAAACAACAGAATTTTGACCATAATCATAATGACGTTTCGGATTGTCATTTTTCTTATTCGCTCAGCTGTTTTATATGTACATATACCAAGGAGGTCATGCATACAGCGAAGGTCACGCGTACGCGTCGCTGTAAGTAGTTCGGTTACAGTGAAAATATAATTCGTATTTTCACTAGTTAAAATATGGGCTCATATCAGTACCGTCTGAACAATGGAAGAATGGCAATACAGGCACAGCATGTATGATAAAATTACATACTTATCAGATCAACATCTGTTGCTGGTTTCACCAAATTTAGTGCCATAATTTTAGAGTTACATGTCACTAATATCAAAGTTCATTAAATATGCATTAGTGTATCCATCGGAAACCATTGTTTGGAAAAAAAGATGTTTCATAACTTCATTAATATGAAAGCCAAACCAACCAGTTCTTGCAATTGGCATACACTACCTGTCTACCGAATCTGACTTGAATCCGTTCAGGCGTTTTTGAGTTATCGTGTAAACAGACAGACAGACAGACAGACAGACAGACAGACAGACAGACAGACAGACAGACAGACAGACAGACAGACAGACAGACAGACAGACAGACAGACAGACAGACAGACAGACAGACATATACATACACTCACGGACAGACAGACAGGTATCGCTACGACATTAGCTCACGTGTGTGAACACGTGAGCTAAAAACTGTCCCTCCCTCTCACCTCACCTCTTTTCCGCAAAAAGATCACTTGCAAACAGCTTTTTCTCCACAATGAGATCTGTTGGTTGTTCCTGATTCTTTTTAAGCTTCTCCGGGTTGTCAGTTCCGCTTGCAACAAAAGTTGGGGTTTTTGCAAACAAAATGTGGAAATGCCAGTTTTTTTACACCGTGGCAAGCTTTGCTACTTCATCTAAATATTCGAGCTACGGACCACGAAAAGTGTAAATAAATCTGGATGAATGCAAAACAGGAAGCGAAGACTAGGTTTTGCTGGCACTTTTTAAATTCAGATGTGCGAGTTCACGATTTAAAATAGTTATGATTCAGCATGCATACTAACCCTATTTATTGAAATATGAGACTTCCCGTTAACAAAAAAGACGTGAAAGATAGCTAATGGACTTTAGTCGAACTGAAAAGAATATCCTGGGGAAAACTGAATTGATTTGGGAAGGGGGTTCAGACCTTCTAAAATTTAATGTTGGAAGATCATCCCTGTGCGTTTAACTCGACTCAAAGGACGAAACATACCAGGAATTTTGAGTGCCGAACACCTCAAACAACAGGATGAATTGCATTGCATGGGAGACTTGAGTTTGCCAACGCATAGCTAAAGAGTTGGCAGCGAACTGCCGGCAGTGCACTTCATCATGGGCTAACTCGTAGCTGTGGTACGTTGGTGGGGTTTTGCAATAATTGTTTGGATTAAGTTCAACTGTTCTCCTTTTTAATCCTTCTCTCCTAACAGCTTTTTTGTCTACAATGCCAATGTTGTGCTTAGGCCTAAAGGGGAAGTTCACCAAGAACACGATTGGAACTAATTTGGGATAATTGGATTTTCATATTTTTCAAATTTCTCAAAAATATTAAGTGCCCTATAACTGAATGTTGTGATGTTACAAATTACTCATAAAAACAAGTGTGTAACTTAAAAAGAAACGCAGATGAGCTTACATTTGCAGATCAAATAGACATTACTTCATCATCCAATTATCCCAAATTAGTTCCAATCGTATTCAAGGCTGATTTTCACACATGTGACAGCTTTTGGGGTCACTTATTCCGGAAAAGCCATTTTCTCCAATTATAACTCGCACGACTTTTTACAAAAACGGATAAAAATAGTGGCGGAAGTTGTATTTCACAGCTTCATCAACTTCATGTATATTGTATCGTGGGAAAAAGAGCAAAGCTTAGCGTTTTCATCACGTGGTATGGCAGGGACCATCTTCTGATAGGTATGGCCAAGGTCCCTCTCTGAGGGACCGTGGTATGGCATTGTCCATGCTAGGCTGTTGCATTTGCATAACAGAAACGATAGTTATGCAAATAAGCACAGCCTGGTGTAAACGTGCATGACAATACCATACAAAGTGCCAAGCTTGTCGCTTTTTCCTATGATTGAAAATACATTAAGTTAATGAATGCAACTTCCACTACTATTTCTATCCGTTTTTGTAAAAATCGGGCTATTTTAAATGCCGAAAATGGCTTTTCTGGAATAAATGACCAAAAGCTAGCACATATGTAAAAATCAGCCTTGGTGAACTTCCCGCTTTTAAGACTGAAGTTGTTTTAAATTTCTTAAAATTCATTATGGATATGGTGTGAGAAAACTTTGTTTTAGCGACACAATTTTGTTGACAAATCATAATAAGCCTGGCCCGCAATTGTCAAGAACTACAGAGGGCTTCAGACGTCAAACATACGGCGTCGGCCGTTCGGAGAAGCAGAATAGTGAGTTTTCCGAGATACCCGTGGGAGTAAGAAACTGTAGTACTGTAGAACAAAATAACTACAACCAGTAAAATGTCAAATTGAATTTGAAACTAAGTAAATGTATTATGTAAAAGTATAGGTTACAATAGTTATAGCAATAGCCTGAGGGTCTGTTGAATGAAACGAAATCAAATATTATGATAGGCACACCAAAAACAATAAAAATGACAGAAGGGGTAATTGTTGGTTTACATCTGTTTCCTCATGTCTGCTTGGAATCTTTTTAATTTGTCCTGCCATCTATGGCTCGATTTCTTTAAAGATGCAAGTCCCTGGAATTTTTCCCACTAAATCTACCAAGCCCCCTTCCCCTAGGATATCATATGGGCCATTCCTAAGTATCCACAGCTTATACATAGCAGTAGACTTACCTTTCATGAATTGAACAATTTTTCACCTGAAAGAATTCTGTTTACTCTGCGTCACGCAACTTCGACGGAGCAGTGAGACGTACAAGTTATATTCGATTCCTGGACAAAGCCCAAAATTATGACAAACTTGCACAGAGGCCGCGCTGTCCATACACTTTGTAAATAATAGCACGGAACCGTATGGTGACGGTGATTATAGGTTATATCTAAATTTGAATGAACAGTAGGCGGGCCCACCTATTATCATATAGCCAGCTCATTAATAATGAATTTCATTTTCTGCAGAATTCTGCAAGTGGCGTAGCAGGCATCAGACTCGCATCTCAAGGTAAGTGATAGAATAGCTGTAACTATTCTTGTTTTTATTATTTTTTGATAAAGTATGTGTGTTCACGTGAATCATGAAGTTTACAGCGTGTGTGTATGTTGGGTGGGTGGATGGGGGGGGGGGTCGCGGTTAGAAAAATTGCAACAACTTAGCTCGGTTATTGGGCCATTCTTTCCAATGACGGTGGGGGTTCAGCCGATTATTTCAAATACCGGTAATGTTCAGTTATAATGTGTTTCACTACTTCCAAACCTTATATGTTATTCTTGTTTTTTTATGAGAGTGGTTGAAGGTTTAATCGAGAAAAAGTGTAAGTCTTTCACTTTCGAGGCCTTTACTACCTAAAGGTCAGGATACCTAACACAAGATCAGACTTAGACGATTCTAATGGACTGTGTGGGACTTTATGGTTAAGGTGACATTCCCCAATTCACATGGTCTTTTTTCTCGCATAGGCCACAATTTTTCATACATCTTTGCGGAATTCAGAATGTGGGGTATCAGTTGAAAATGTATGCCATTAATAAGGAAGAGATTAATCGTGAGGACTTCTTATGAGCTGCATGGACGAAGGTCAACGATAAGACTTCCGTATAGCCGCACTAGATCTTTTCAAATGCGATAAACGTTATTTCTCGACTAAGGCCGCGTTCAGAAAAATGGTTAGGGGTGGGGCTGGAGGAATTGCGATTGAAATCTTATTTTTTTCTCAGATCCCCCTCAACACCCTGAAAAATTTTCAAGTCCCCCCGTCTATATGATCAAAAATTTTCAAGTCCCCCACCAATTATCATATAGCCGCATATTTATTAGGAATGCATACAGAGTAAAAATAATTATGTATTGCATACTTCTACACGCTAATGTTCGACACTACCTCTTTTCAGCATAGTAGAGCCATAGATATATTCCTAAGGAAGTTCTTAAATTGATCCATTTTTATATGCATCATTAGACTTTTTGGATTTATCAGTCTAAGCCGACTTGAATTTATTAAACTCTGGCCAGGTGAATGGCACCAGCTGAACAGCACACAAAATGACAATCATGGGGGATTAAGCAAATGGTGAATTCCTGTCTATATTTTACCAAAGTGTGAAAAACTGAGAACAGTGACCTACCGATAAAATATATTTTTTTTTGCAAAAGTACAAGACATATGCAACTTAGATGCTACTTATAAATGTTTTACAAAATTGACAATACTGGAAGGTTTAAATATCCTATCAAATTAATGTTTTAACCTCACAAATTTTGGGTGTAATAATGGTTAATTTGGTAAAAAATAAATAATTCCATTTAGTCACACGTTTTTTCATTTAAATTAGAGTCTTAATGTTCAAAAGTTTACTTTTGTGTTATTGTACGATGAGATGAGAAAATTTCATTCTCTGCATGAACTTTAAATGTACGGTTTTATATATTGATTTTAAGTGATTTGAAAAATCTCCGACTTTTCATCGTACATTTGTATGAAATCAAGCATGGTGACCCCATTTTTTCTCTAAAAATTGATTATTCTCGATTTCTCATATGTCGAAATTCAAAAATCCATGGTACTGTTAAGTCTCCTAGTCTTCTATGTGTTGCTCTCTGGCCTGATCTTGTGTACAAGTTCATTGTATGTTTCACTGTCAATTGATTGTCCTATGACCCAAACTCTTCCTAAACTACATAAGAGTCAGAGTTACATGTATCACTGTCACTGCCGGTGTGGAGTGACAGTTACACTGCCCGTAGGCAGTATCAGGGCAGTAGCTGTATTAACTTTGCATTTTGACAATATTTTTGTTCAATTTATACAACTGCGTTCTTGTTCTAGCGTGTTGAACTGTCCAGTATTCAGCTTGCAAACCCAGCCTGTGAATATGTTGTATATACCCCGCATTTGTATCATTGACAAATAACTTTTAGTCTGAACTTTAATTCAACTATCACCAATATTAGGACATACGGGTTTTGTTGACAAACTGAATATTGTGTTTTTCAGCATGCTGTAGAGAGACACATAGAAACTGTATTTGATACATTGCGCAGAAATATTGATTAATAATCAACAGTTGCAGCTCCTGCCCAATTACAAGGCAAACTTGTTGTTTTTACAAAAAAATTAGTGGCATTCATACATTTTTAGATTTTTTTGAGATTAAAGTCATAAAATTCACCAAAAGCCTTTTAAATTTTGTTTAGTTATTGCTAACATTAGAACCTTTTGACGACATCAAAATGTTGGGAACCAAAATATTTTCAGGTCCTCCTATAGGCAAAGCAAAACTTTCAAGTCCCCCCTCGGCTACCCCGAGAATTTTCGAATCCCCCATGAATTCCTCCAGTCCCCTCCCTCAGCAATTGTTTTGAACGCAGCCTAACTGATAATTTGGCATATAAACTGTAAGACCATGTATGTATGTATGTATGTATGTATGTATGTATGTATGTATGTATGTATGTATGTATGTATGTATGTATGTATGTATGTATGTATGTATGTATGTATGTATGTATGTATGTATGTATGTATGTGTGTGTGTTGTGTGTCTGTCTGTCTGTCTCTCTGTCTGTCTGTCTGTCTGTCTGTCTGTCTGTCTGTCTGTATGTATGTATGTATGTATGTATGTATGTATGTATGTATGTATGTATGTATGTATGTATGTATGTAATGCTTATCATGTTTGTAGCATCAACATTAGATCTGTATAGGAGTGAGTGACAATTCCTTACAACAACAGTTAGGGAAAATAAGTATAGCCCAAAAAGACACTTCAATTAAAATTAAATATCCGAGCCAAAGGTTCCCATTACCATACTTGACGACAAAGATGATCGTTCAGCAGGTTGCAAGGGATGTTTGTTGTGTATGTTGAATAATCACTCTTCTTCGTGTGCGAACGTGTTAGAGACTCTGCAACAAGAACTGTCGTCTGATGATATCTCAAACACATGTCACAATAGAGGTAGATTCGACGAATAAATAACTGTAACGAAATATAAACTACAGGGACATGCAGTCGATAAAATGGTTTTCTAATGGCCAGTGATTAATATTACAGTTTACGAAGAGGGGAAAATAATGTAAATACTTCTGATCTAGTGAGTCAAACTACAGATCAGACACGTTTCCCTCTTCATTGAAATGACGGGGATCTGGTACGAAAGATGAAATTGCAGTGGCCGGCTCATTCAATACACTTTTCATGCAAAGATGTAGCAAATCACTTTGCTGCAGACTTTATTAATTCAGTTTAAAATTTTGCGGCCGCGAAAAATGTTAAAGTTAAAACAGTTAAAACTATTGGACTACATCCGCTATGTCCCAAGATCCTGAAATTATCACCGAAATTTGTAGCAAGATCGCTGTTCTTAATTTATAATTTATGATAATAAAGATTATTTCAAGACATACGGAAGAGAGTAAAGGTCACTTAGTTGGACACGTTTCAAAATTTTGGACACGTCTCAAAATTTCTTCAGGGTTTCGTCACTTCCGGTCGCCATCTGTCACGTTATCAACGCTTGAACGGGAAGTCTAAGCTCGAATCCATGTGTACAAAAGGCCTATTGGAGCAAATCATTCCTTGGTTGTATAAAACGTTGGGTGTCCTTGGGCAAAAAGCGAACTTATTGTGTGCTCCTATGCTCTTCCTCATTTGGACCTTAATAGTAGTGCATAGGAACTGGCTCAAATTACAGAAACTCGCAGTGGGTATTTCGATGGACTCTTATCTTAGTTTTGCAGATTTGCGCATACTGCTATAACATTTCCTTGTATGATAATATACAAAATTATGTGCTGTGAGTTCAATCCTTCAAGCCTAACATACCATTGTAAATTACTAAAGGTTTGAACGACTCAACCGATGTGTATAGCCGAGTGACCATAGCTACCTCTGAAATGGCCTACATGTACCCGAAGTCAAATTGAATGTTGTAATATTTATTCCATGGCCAATACAGGCCGCTATTGTATATAGTTAGATGAACATCAAATTTAATTATTCGAGACACTTGGTTTTTTTATGAAATTATTGAGCAGAATTTTAAAATTGTCTTTTGCAGATTTGTGTTTATATGGTTACGGTAATTTTTTCTAAATTAAATGAATTTTGTATGTATTAATATGTTCAAGTTTTAGGGTTTTAGGGTCCTGGGGAGATAAACTCCTTTTAGCGCTTACCAGGGTACCCTCATCAAATAACATCAAAGAAAATGAAACAAAATGTAAAACTGAACCGTTATTGTCTGCTATTCTCGTTTGACTCAGTAAAACAGTCTTGAAATTTGCATATTCGATTTTTTGTATTACCTATGCACAGCAAGTGATGCTGCCCGCAATTCTCCTTGATGTTTTCACACTGAAATCGCTTATTGAACTGAATCAAGTTTCTTCTGTATGTAATAAAATTCTGACAGTATTGTTTTGATGAATGTGACTTCCTTATTTTCCGCATCGAATAATGAGAACGCAATCTCTTTTCAACACATGAGATAGCAATTTTGTAATTTTGTCAATAAAAGTTGACAGCCATATACAATCTTTTAACGGATTATTTGAAATTAGGCCTAAAATGCCAACATTTAGAGAGGCTGAACTAATTAATGGTAACGTGATTGTGGCGCGACCGAGTATAAGCGATGGACCGGACAGTCACCGACTGTAGTTCTGTATGATATACTTTGTGCACGACGACAGAACGCGTACTGGGTCAGAGATTGTTGGCTAGTCCAAGTCACGACTCCGAACAGCGTGCTCGCGAAATACGCTCACTGAACAACCATTCCGTGTCGCGATTCGCCAGAATACGTCACGTGACGAGAAAATAGATACGTCTAGTCCCCACCGGATCGACAAAAGTGACGTCAGAGGGTATTTTTTGAAAAGCTATTTCCCTAGGGAAATAGTTCTGACCAAATTTGGAAAAGTGCCCGGTCACGTGACCGTAGTGTCGTCTGCAGCTTTGCAACAATGGCGGGTGACTAGAACGTGATGTGCGTCCGGGATAGGTGACGACACATTCTCTGAAACGGATTTTCCAACATTTTCCAACATTCTAACAGCGTAGGAACTTGAACAGCTAATTGACGGAAAAGATTAAAGTACAACTAATGATGTCGCTAGGTATGCTTAGAATATTTTTTGAAAAAAATTGGTACCACCTATAACTGAAACCGCTGTGGAAACCTCGCACAGTAAACTTGTCACAATGGATTGTTGCGGTGCAAAATATCAAAACACATTATAAACTATATAACAATACAGCATGAGCATGTGGTGTGTTATAAAACACCTATAGCCTGGTCTTTATTCGGGCTGTAGCGCACGTCTATTACCCCTCGTGGCCGTGTGTTACCAGAAACACATCGCTATACCCCTCGGCCTACGGCCTCGGGGAATAGCGATGTTTTTCTGGTAACACACGGCCCCTCGGGGTAATAGACGGGCGCTATAGCCCTCATGACCAGGCAATAGGTGTTTACTATCCAACGGAGGCTAAGACGAGATGTTGGCACACATCGTGGAACATGTTTGAACCGAAATAAAAGAGAAACAACGGTTAGACAAAAGTTTAGCTCAGCACAACTTTTAACACGATGTTCACGACGCACAGGTCCAGAAGTCCGTAAAAGTCAGGCTTAGTCGGGATATCACAAGTTTTACCTTGTGATCTAGGTCCCACCTGATATGGAGCAGACAGATCTTATTGTGCTCTTGAATACAGGGTTTCCCAAACTGAGATTCAGGAAAAACTGACATTTTCTGAGCCAGCGGACTAAGAGCCATTTAACAGGTCATTGACCCAAATTCCGCAACAACATTTCCAAGGAAACTGAGAAAATTACACCAGCCCTGTGTTGGCGAAAAAAGATTCTTCTTTTTTCAGTGTCCTTGCTAAAGGAAATTTACATGTCAGACAGACTGTACCATGAGACCAACTTAGCTGCTGACAACTCTATCTCAAAAACTGAACAATATCCACGTACAGACATTAGATTTTCATTAATTTACTATTGACTTTGTGACATAATCGACAAGTTTGAAGCAAACTTTTAATAAATAATCTTGATATTAAATTATAAGTTTCAAATGGTTCAAAAATACAAAAATAATTCATAATTAAAAGAATGAAATGAAATAATGAAAAAATTAAATTATATGTTAATTAAAAATCAATAATATATATATATATATATATATATATATATATATATATATATATATATATATATATATATATATATATATATATATATATATATACACAAAATGTATACAATGTGCCCTCCCGGTTATCACCATAATGGCTTTATGGCAACCTCTGAACTTGGGCACAGAGAGTACGGTTATATATATATTTTTTTTTTTTCTAGGCTGATAAAAATCGAGCTAATAGCCATACTTTAGTACGCTTGAACAGGACACTTCAGCGGGTGTGACATCATCATCAGCCGACTCTAGCGAAACGTGCATCGTTTCAGTCGGGTAATTCGCTCATTTCATGACCGTTTGTGGCGGGACCATGTACCATTTTTGAAACAAATCGGTCCCAGCATATCTTAGTTACAGCTTTAGACATGAAAGTGAACCTTTGCTTTTATTCTCTTCCCGTGTTTTGGCGATAATTTTACAACCCTCACGGTTTTGTTAAAGTTTGTGACACTGTCATATTTCAATGGCCAGTGTTTGTATTTTATTGTAAACTTTCTTTAAATCTTTATTCAATGAATGAAAATCCGTTAATGGGTGCATTGAATTGAAACACGGATTTTTTCCTTTATTTCATCAGAGATATATATGCTTATGTATTGACTTATGGAAGAACGCCGAGGATGACCAGTCTCCGTGTCTTAACAGTTACAACCATTTTCAGCTGCGTCTTCGTCGGCCAGGCTTGCTCAGCCGGGTTCGATTGGTCATGTTACAAAAACAGAACCGAAGGTGAAAGATTTGTATCAGCCGGGTCAAAGGTCAGTAAGGAGGCGGAGTCCTTTAAAATGTGACTTTTATAATGCCGCACGGCCAATCATTCTTGTCAGTGCGACTTGAATTTATCTCAGGATACTACACATGTTTTCTTCACTACCGAGAACTGTGTATCTGAACAAATCGAGCATTATGCCGCTATTAGTACAAGATGCGAGGTATAATGATATTCAAATATGCAGATTACATTAATGAGCATTGTTTCGGTATTAAAATTCTATGCTAATAACCCTTAATCAATGTGGAATATTCATGTACCTCGGATCTTGCTTTGTATATTATGCCGTGACTACTGTATTATTTTATATATCCTAAGCTTGTATAATAGCGCACCTTTTCAAAACATATGAATAAGTTTGAATTAAATGATGTCATCATTAAACCCGAGTTTTCCTTAATACTTCTGCAAAGTATAAATACTGGTAAAGTTACTGTACTCGCAGCATGACATTCCGATGATAGGTATTCATTAGTGCATGAAGCATTCATGCGAGAAGAGTCACCAGTCGACCGTGCGGGCATTGATTATTAATTAATCGTTTTGAACCTTTCATTACACGCTGAGGAAAAAAAATAAAAGCCCGTGATAATTTTATATACACCTCGATAATGGTTTCTTCAAACGATCTGGTATAAATGTATAACCGTTTGCATCTGAGGAGCACCTGACGTCATGTTTGCCTCTTGCTTGCAATTGCGATGCCCATGATGTCCATTCATGCAAGAAAAAGCAGATTTCCCGTTCGATTCAGAACCACATGCATTTAGAGTGAGGGTATCTAGCTCAGTGTACATTGGTATTAACAGTTTGTACGCATGTCGACAACGTTCAAACTGAGAAATCATTTGTTATCACAGCATGCCTTGAGACAGCCTTCTCTATTGCACTATGATTTTCTCTCTTGTAGAATAAGCATGTCGTATCAATGGACGTTAGTGCTCCTTCAATGCGGTTTAAGAATGACCTTCTCAATGACCGTGAAATCATAGTGTACACTGGCGACCACTGTGAGTATACTTTGTTTACTGGTCGAAGTTTCGATTGCCAGAATGCACCTCGGGCACAGATGTGTCGATTTAACGAATTGTCTTTTTGTGCGGACTGATCTGTGAAAACTGATACTTTAAGTTTATTAAAATCTCTCTTCTAAAAACTTGCATGAACACCTGATGTTAAGTTGATATTATTTAAGAGTATATCAGAAAGTTTCCATGAACAAACTTGTGAGGGCGGAAACTAGCAGTTACGGTTCCGGTATGATAATTTGATTATTATAATTCCATCACAGGTTCTGTTGAAATTTACTTCCATGCCATTTGGAACGATGCCGCTGGCTTTGTCGATCATGGAGACATCGGGCTGGTGTGTCAAGTCAAGGAAGGACGAGTGGACCTCCTGAGAGTCGGTGATGAAAACGATAAGAGCATTGGTGGGTTTGTTTGTCATTCTTCTTCCAGGAAGCCCAGATCGAGGGGGCTTGCATATAGCTGTTGCTTGCAACTCAGAGCATGTTCTTACATTTTCAAAGGCTTTTGCGTCTCTGTGCTTTTGTGATAAAGGAGGCAGATAGCCAGACTTTATCATAGAATTGGAGAGTGGCGTGGAGAGAATACAGAGATATTTCGAAAGACTATCATATCACATAGATACAGATACAGGAACGAGAATACGTTTATGCATAACCCTACCTGCCAGTGTATACCTAATCACTTACCTACCTCCAAATAGACAGAGAGACAGAGAGACAGAGAGACAGGTAGACAAGAGCTATTGCAGGCATAGAGAAAGACAGACAAAAATAATGATGCCAACGTTACAGCGAGAAACAAATATGGACGGACAAAACTGAGAGTGTGCGAGGTTGTGCTAATGCAAGATTTAATCTGGATTAAATGTTCATATATTTGTTTTATTTCGTTTTGTTTTTATTGGAAATGTAGTTACAGTACACCATCAGATACCGACGCGGTGGTTAAGTTATGGCTTGCTTGCCCGAGCCAATTTCGAGACCTTCACGAGCGGCCTTATGTTTACCTGCTCTCCCGAATACTTTGACAGTTTAATATCTGGTGTGAACATCAAGGTTGTCATTGATTTAAAAGGTAATGATCGAGTCGTCGATCACAAATGGTAATTTTGCACGGTTGCCTTTGCTTAATGCAAAGAAAATGAATTACATTTCTGTTGGTGATTTATCGGTGCAAGGGCGAAATCTATTCCTCTTATGCAGAAACGAGTTTTTACTCTACTTCATTCTGGATATGTGGCCAACACAAATATTAAACAGGCGAACGTCATTGTCAAAGAGTTTCATTACTTCAAGTTCAGGTCGACAAGATCAAAGCAAAAATAACGCAAAAAATACAACCGCTCAGGTACCTGAATGTCTCAAAAATTATCTTACTTATCAAATATTAATGTATTTGTTTTGATTCTGGGCAAACAACTGCTCCATATAAACAAGTTTCGTCAGTAATATGCCCACTTGTAATAGTATATTATAGATCAAGGTACCTATTAGGTAGAATTGTTAGTATACATACAATAATTAAAGTCTATTAAGTGAAGATGAATAGCAGGAAATATCAGCGAAGGTGTCCCTGATTCGTACTTCAAAGTTAGAAAACAGACAATCGTACTTATACATATGCTTGCGCATGTTTTTAGCTAGGTTTTATCAATCAATCAAGGTTTTAACACATGGCTTTGAAATCTCTTCTCCTTCTAGGGTGTCCGCTAAATAAATATGGTGGTCAATGTAGTCACGACTGCAACTGCGCCAATGGTGGCCTGTGCCATGATTTCAACGGAGCTTGCTACTGTCAGAAAGGTTGGACGGGGATTGATTGTGGTACACGTGCGTAAAGTTCTAACATCAACGATTTATTAAACAATCAGGCTTTTGTGAAAATCCCCCAAAAGGCATTTCATTAATTTTGAATCGTCAATCATGGCAACGAAATGGAGGGTCAAGAAGTATTGTACTTCTCTCTTAAATTGTAATTGCATTGTAAGATTTGACACCTATACGACGGGGAGACGTGTAGATTTGGCTGGATTTTTATCCTTATTCATTGATTGGAACACGCAATGTGAACAATGCTTTGTTTTCTTGAACGTGACTGTAAATCTGAGAGGAAATCATATACAACACGATTGGAACTAATTTGGGATAATTGGATATTCATATTTTTCAAATTTCTCAAAAGTGTAAGGTTCGCTATAGCTGAATGTTGCAATATTACAAAATTACTCATAAAAACAAGTGTATAACTTAAAAAAGAAAAGCAGATAAACTTATATTTGCAATTAAACCTACATCGCCTCACCATCCAATTATCCCAAATTAGTTCCAAGATACTGCTATGTTGTTATCAATAAAAGCTGGAGAAGACTTGACCTCTCGTTGAGATAGACATCTTGATCCGATAAATTCCCCCCAAAACATTAGCGAAATTAAGAATTTTCTCAGGGTGTCAAGTATCCCTGAAAGTAATAGTGAATCACAAAACATTGAGAACGTCACGAAAATGTACATGTAACTACAAGCGAGGGGTTTCAATGTAATGTTTACATTTTAATGAGTGGTTATTATTATTTTGGGATTAAAGGGGATTTTACAATTCGACGGAGCCGCAAACACTATGTCGGTATTCATACTTCTTTGACTAATATAAATCATCCTTGGACATTTACAAGGGGACCATAATTTCATTTCCGCTAAGTACGTCTAATGCTTCGAGACTAGAGTTTAGAAGCATTAAAATTAAGGTCGAGGAGCTTTCTAATTCACAAGAACTGTACGCCCAGAGCTGTACACATGAGTATGAGGAATACTCTGAAATTCAGGGGATATTGCGAGCAATTACCAGTTGCTCACATGGGCATGTTGTCCGCTCCAATCAACCTACTCCCCCCACGGCTCCATTTTCGTGCTGGACTTTCCAGTTTGAACATGGCCCTCTGTTGACAACAAAACATTAGATGACATGAGTTACTTGTATCACAAACTGTATACCTTGCTTGTACATCAAGTCGTACCATTGATCTTCACCTTGCAGCTGACCCTTTGTTAGAGTATGTCCAACCTCCAGAGAAAGTGTTTTTAACCAGAAATGTCACTCTGACCTGTAAAGCATATGGAGTGACTCAACAGATGATCATGACCTTGACCAGACATGGAGAAATCATCACATCAACGGAAAGATACACTGTTGGACATATTGGGTAATAAAACGTTTCCTCTTTGCTATATCAGAGATTCGGAATTTAGTTTTTAATATTGCGTATAATCTCATGTAGCACAAGAATGTATTTATGTTTATCTAGGTTGACTTCTGAAAGAATCAAATTGTTGCCATACGATAAAAGTTGAAAAAGGTGAATAATAATTGTTTTTTTTATGGAGAAATGGCTTTCCTACTCTAACATTTCAAATTTGCTTAGTTGACACATTGCTCAATTAAAGTTACTCTCATATACACTGACAGTGCATCTGACTGAACCTGATTGAAATCAGATGTAAAAATGGGCTCATTTTCACCGTTGCGTGTTCTTTGCCGTTTCCCACTGCAAGTCGCCACAGTATATCTGACCGCACTATACTGTCAAACGGTATCGCGTTCAAATCTCGCGCATCGGCTACAACAATAGACCGATCGGAAAGAGGGCTACAACCGCCACTCGGTATGAATTGCAGCGTTGTAATATTTAAAAACGCAACGTGATTGGCTCCTGCAAAGCTATACTAGAACAGCTGACCAATCGGAACGAGGCCTAAAACCGCCACTTATTATGAATTGCAGCGCTGTATTTAAAAAAAGCAACGTGATTGGCCCCTGCAAAGCGTGATACTTGAAAGCCATCGATGTCCTGTGCCAGTGGGTCAGATGTTGCGAGGCGACTACGTAGCTCCGAATGAGAACGGCAAAGAACAAGCAACGGTGGAAATGACCCTCATTTCTACATCTTATTTCACGTTCTTCACTTGTATAGGTCCTTCCAAGTTCATCGCTGTTATTGTGTCACCGTGCACTCATTTATAATACAATGTTAACGAAATTTACTCAGCAATGAAGACACATTAATCGATTGATTGATGGATTGATGGATTAGTTGTTTGATCGACTAGATTGATTGATTGATTGATTGATTGAAAGATTGATTACTACGGCTTTTCCATGACAGAAGTACTTTGACACTAGACATCGTGAGAATCCAATATGACGACGAGGGTCTGTACACGTGCAATGCCGTACACCCTGATGGAAGGGAGTTCACTGCAACGTTCAACCTAACGATAACAGGTTAGAGTACATGTATATACCTTACGCAAGAGAGGCATACGAAGTTTTTGCTTCTACCAATACTTGATTATGGCAGTGATTTCTTCTTTTATACTATTTTGCTAAATCTTGGTATCGGCATGTCGCCTGTTGTATGTTGTAATCATCGATGTATGCTTTGGCATTTGTCTATTAACTTTCGCTGAAGATTTAACGAAACAAATTGACCCGATTATGAGAAATTAGTCAAATTTATCCTTGTTTGTGATTTACTTAGGGTACTGTGTCTTCTCCAACAAAGGAAGTTTATATATGCAATTTACAGGTGAACAGCGCTTCAAAGCAGAACCGGTCGATGTGACCGTTACAGCGGGCAGCAACATCACGTTACAATGTGCGGTAGTTAACGGAGTTGGGCAACGTCGTTGGTTTGCAGACGGTGATACCCTTTTGGCTGTCGAGGACTTCATCGTCGCCGACTGGGCAAAGACACGCTTTACCGTCGACAGTGTCGGTGTACAGGGAATTTACAATTTGAACATCGGAAACGTTAATACTGAAGACGATCGTGAATATCACTGTGAAGTTGGACCGGCATTTGGCCAGAAAGGCATTAGTTCAAACTCTGCTCAGCTGACAGTTATAGGTGAGAAAATTGTTGGTCAATTAGCATGCACATTTCATATATTCGGACGTATGGAGGTGTTGATCGTGTCAGAGTTGCACATATGATGCATTGCACATGAGCAACATATTTCCAGACCAAGAACGAATCCAACTACACCGTACACGGACATGTACTTACGATTTGTTTGCAAGGCTAAGTTAATGCCTTTCGCCTCGACAGTGTATACGTGACAAAAAAACTCAGAATCGACAACCCTTTGTTTCAATGAAAGCCCATTAGGGACGTGCTCGAAACACAAATAACAAAAATATCTCGAGATCGTTTAGTTTAGTTTTAAAACAAAGTTATCGAGAATAAAATAATTACATTATAGAAAACGAGATGATTTAGGTTTGTTTCTGTAATCTCATTATCCCGAGATCCTAAGAATTTTTTTCTCGGTCTACGCGCACGCCCTCTATGGCCATTAATATATTTTGGACTTCCAGAAAAAGCTGACCTGCCGTTCATAGAGGAAGCATACGATTTTACAAGCTTGAGTTTTCTGGCCGATGCGCCAGTAAGAGTCACTTGTCGGGCGAACAATGGTCAGCCACCGGCCAGCATTCGCTGGTACAAGAATGGCGCATTGTTGACTGGAAATGTTTCCACCAAGCTTGAAGTTGGTACCAGGAATCGCATAAACGCCGTCAGCGTCTTAACAGTGTTTTTGAGTTACGAAGACGTCGGAAAAAACATAACATGCGAATCATGGAACGATGTTTTAGGGTACTGCGACAGAACGTCCGTAACACTTGTAGACATTAAATGTGAGTATGAGATGTAATTAATATTCTGCACAGCTATGTGAAATCTGTACACTTTTTAGAATTTGCCTTGTGCTGACATAGCTGATTTGCATAAGGGTGCATAATAATGACGTCTTGTTCACCTTTGTGCTAGTCAGCTTGCCTTTATGATCACTGAAAAAGAAGCAGACAGAAGGTCCCATTTAGGATTCTATGATTTGTGAGTTGTATTCATCGAATCGTTATTTTACGATGAAAATCGTCCTGTAGTTTGGTTGTTAAGGAAGGCTAAGACGCATTCAAAGTTATGTGAAGGAAAAATTACTCTTATTTTCGCAAAGCACTCTCAGCTGGCTGCAGTGGGTTTTGTCCTGTACATTTATTTGCAACAATAAACTTTAACGTACACGATTTCCCTCTCAGAATCACAGATATGAAATACCCTGTGCACAGAGTTCACCTTCCTAGATTGTATGTTGTCGACCAAATTATAACCACATTTTCTTTTCTCTTCATGAGCACGAGCTTAACGATTTTAATTTGTAATAATTGTGTCTAATATTATCTATAAAATAAATCTGTCGTTTTGCCAACATTTTGTAAGTCTACCTTTTCTTGGTATTCCTAAAATCTGTATCTTGGAAGAAATTTTTTCGACTGGCTTCCGATCACTTGATTCAAGTTTCACAACTTTTGTTCATCAAATGAAAATAATCTGCATTCCTTAATACATTTTAAAAATTCTAACTCAGAAATTTAGGATTTCTTTGCAATGTCAATATGCATGTAATATATTCAGTATTATGATTATATATATTTAAAATCATAGTTCAGTTTAGTCTCCAGCAGTTCAGTTTAAAATGAAGTACCGTAGTATACTGATACTGATGTGGGGTAGATCTCCCGATAGAAAATGTCGTTCAAATACAATCAGTCGTATCGAAACATAGGGTCGTGTAGCCATGAGCTGGCTCCCCGACTCAAGACTTGCAAAGCCTGTCGCGAAGTCAAGAAAGTGTGGTGACACCTTAAACTGCTATACAACTGACACTGATAAAAACCTAAATAACTTTTTTCCGTTCTGGTGAGAGTTAATCAACGGTGTAAACCACGTGACAATTACAGATAGCCCACGCGTAACCACAACTTACCTGCCTCTGGCGCCGAAAGATGGCGATGACATCACATTCTACTGCAACATCGACGCAAACCCGGGCAACTGTACATACCACTGGGAAGTAGATCATGTACCGGTGGTGCGGCAACACGACGCCTCGCTAGAACTTTATGGAGTAAAAGGGCAAGATTCTGCAATCAGTGTTGTATGTTGGGTCACAAATGACATCGGTACAGGCTTTGGAACAGTGTCTGTTAAGGTCGATAAAGGTAATTGTAAAACCTCACTTAATCCCTTGGAATCGATAGATGTATGAGTGTATGTGTGCATAGGTAGAGTTTTGGAGGGAAGACTTACTAGGGATAATGGAGGGATATGGAGACATGGCTAGAAGGAACGTGCATATGTATAAATGCTTGATTACCTGTACTAACCAGATATCTGCCTCCCTGTACATCTACCTCACCCATTTATCTTACATGTGAAATTCTTCGAATTCCCTTAATATATGGAGAGGTAGACAGATAGACAGGTAGGTAGGTAGGTAGGTAGGTAGGTAGGTAGGTAGGTAGGTAGGTAGGTAGGTAGGTAGGTAGGTAGATAGATAGATAGATAGATAGATAGATAGATAGATAGATAGATAGATAGATAGATAGATAGATAGATAGATATCTCATACCCACCTACCAACCACAGTGCCTACCTACCTACGGTACCTACATACAGTAACTACATACGTACATACATAGAAACATAAACACATACATACATACATACATACATACATACATACATACATACATACATACATACATACATACATACATACATACATACATACATACATACATACATACATACATACATACATACATACATACGTGAAACATATTCACACCTCGGGATTTAGATTGAAACATGGATGATATACTAGTGGTATGCATGTTACTAAGATATATCTTTTAAATCTTTTTATTTTATCAAAAATAAGAAGAAGTTTCATATTTATACTATACTTAGATAGCAGATGGAATTACTATATAAGCTCCAAATCAAACCTTCACAGGTTAATGAAAATCGAAGTGGTGACTCTGAGTGACAAGAAAACCGTCTCCTTTCATTCGTTCCAGACTCAAAAGTCACGATTTTCGAGGCAATTCTTATCGCAGTCATTGGTGCAGTACTAGTGGTAGTAGCACCAGTACTTACATATCGCCATCGCTACAGAATTCAGCGTCGGTTGGTGTGGCATTTCGGAGGTTACGAGGAAAATGGTCCGTGTTGTCATAAACGTTGTTCACTGTTTATTTATTTATTGTATGTAGTATGTGGTTTTTTTTGTATGTGTCCCAATACCGAATTCTGCGTCATGCAAAGATCCATATAATCATTGATGCAGTCTGTCTAATTAACTACTCAGGCTGTCGATTAAAACTGTATTAAGCAGAAATTTTACAAAGAAATCCTCAACATTGCCAAACAAGGCCGCATTGGTTTGTGAGGACCAACTTTAATACACAAATTCTCTAAGACAATGATATTAATCCGAAAAAAAATCATCGACCTTGATGAAGATGCCTTTGCTTCATTTATCGACACTGTAACTAGGTTGATTATCGCATTTAATCTGAATGGCATTACATTGCATTAGTATGGAATAAGGTGAAGTATGTTTAATCTCAACAGATGGGAAGACCTTTGACGCCTTTGTATCGTATTGTGGTAGCTGTGAGGGCGAATCAGAGGACGAGAAATTCGCCCGACACGTTCTTATACCCGAGCTGGAGAAAGGAGGGAAATACATCCTGTGTGAACATCACAGAAACTTCCTCCCAGGCATAGGTAATGAACTGCCGCCATGCTGCAACATTTTAAATTATACGATATAGATTATGACAGACATGTTTAACTTTCATCAATCACCATCGTACTTTGGATACAGTGTTTACATTGGTCGTGTGGGTCCCATACGACCTTTGAGCGCAGTTCCGACGACTTTATACCTCTAAATGCATCATTGATGATACTCTTCTCGATTTCGAAAATATTGATGCACTACAGGGGTCTTATTTTCCTCGGATTTTTCAAAAGATGTCCCAAGTCTTCCAAGTCGATGAAAAATACCAGAAAAGAGTTCTCTTCAAATTGTCGATAGGTACTCAAGTATCTTTGAAGTACTGATTCAAGGAAATTTATAGAAATAAAATCACACATACCATCGCCCACCCCAAAACTTGTTAGCGCGAGTCAATCCTGTTCATTGCGTTATCTCTGACCATAGAATTTCGAATTCGGAGAACCTTCTCAAGGCCTACATGTATGTGATAATATAACTCCATTATCTTTATCCATCTGAAGAGTCGATTACCCACAGCCTCTTGGCAGAAACAACTTGATATATCACATTCTCCTCGCAGATATATACAAGAATATCGAGCAAGCTGTTGACTTAAGCCGTCGTACGATACTGATCCTGTCGCCACGATTTGTCGAGAGTGAGTGGTGTCGCTATGAATTTCTGAAAGCCCAGGAAGAAATGTTGAAGAAGAAAAGTAGAATAATCCCCATCATGTTTGAAGATATCTCACCAGTGGAAGATATGGATGCTAACCTTAAAAGTCTGCTCAGGGAGATCTCTTACATCTCTTGGCCGGGAGAGGGCGGTAAGACGGAGAAGTTCTGGAAGAACCTCAAGTATGCTATGCCCCGAAAACGACCACATAAAAGGGGAGTACGACGCAACAATAATGCAGCAGAAAATCTAGTTCTCTTAAATATATAACTACAAGTTCAAACGTAAACGGCGAGTCACGAGTTCACTGTATATTGTAGTGCCATTAAGGTCAAGTAAGAAATCTGTTTTTTCCTTTTACCTGCTAACAAACAAAGCAAATGCAATATGTGGTGCATATATAAAACGAGACGATTGTACTTCTTAAGCAAAAATGAAGATGGTTGAAAAAGTGAGACCTCCACCCAAAGAACCCCAAACGTTTTAGCGAATTTAGGTTTATCGCAAATTAAATTCTCCTGTCCCCGATTATCAATTACATCACTTCAGTTCAAGAAACTACTATCTCGAAGGTGTCAATTTTTACTTATAAGAAAATTGACGTAGCCGACAGTCCCACTTTCTTGAACTACTCTAATGGCCATGCGTAAGGGATTCAACAATTGTTTGCTTCTGAGGCGGTCTTGTTCTATCACTACTATGGACCATCAAATCACCCGATATGCTGCTTTTACTTTGGATAAACATAACTCGTATTCGAATTTCTAGAAATCTTCGGTACGAGTTCACTTATGGCATTTTGTTTGTGAATAACGTTGTGATATTGTATATGGAAGCGTTCTCTCAGTATACTCGTACAAATAGTCGAGAAGAACGTGTTTTTTTTTCTCAGTTTTAAAATGTGAGGTATTTTTCGACCTGCACAAGAATGCATCCTGTTGAAGATTATGATTTTTACGAGGGGGTACCCTCGTGTTGGACAGTAGATCGACAAATGGGTAATTTAGTGTAAGCCGATTCAAACGAAATGCATGTAAAAGGGACAAGATGGACCGTCCATAGAGAAAGCCTTCAATCTAATATATAGTTATACTGCTATTGAAAGTATTAGATTGCTTTGTGCTTTAATATTAGCGATAAAGGCTTTATATGAAACATACACACTACTTTAATGAGTTGATGCAAATAATTTACAGATGCACACACTTCGACATTTGACACAATCTTTTAGTATTTCTGTTCTGTAGAAACCAACACTTTCATGTTTTGTCAACACGGTATGTCAATTTTAAAGGCTGGTAGACGCAAAACTTACGATAGCGTACTTGAAGTTCATCATAACATGCGCAGAAATAAGACTGACATTTATACAAGGGTGTCCGTGAGCAACATGACAACCATCGTCGCACAGGTACGGGAATTTGTGCAGAGTTCTCGGGAGGGCGCTAATACAATTCATGGAGACCACGGGCCGAATAAACGTCGTAAACTACATGTACGCCCTCATATTGAACAACTGGACTCTCTTGTTATTTCGTCAGTGTTTACAATGCAATATATATATATATATATATATATATATATATATATATATATATATATATATACATACAAACATTATTATGGACACTCACTCACACACACACACACACACACACTTTGGCTTAAATCGTACACATAGATGATGTAGGAAGCGCCACCAAGGGCTATCCTGTCACTTTTAAACTAAATTAATTTAACCAAATCAAAGATAATATTGTCGTTCTATAATAATTGTTATATTTCTTCTCATTGCAAGCAAATTTCAGTGGTAGACTTGTTCTCATCGCTACTCGGGTCTGATTGCAATGATTTTTCTGTCCTAAATCGGTAGAAATTAATTTTAGAAGTCTTTAGAAAGGAGAAGTAATGAATCTGTAAACCGCCGTTGTTTCACAGTAACATCGTTTAGGGACAAATGAGGAACATCTCTTCAAACATTTTGTTGAGTAACATAAATGTAATCGGCCATTTCGTTTGTGTTTGCGCATTTGTTCTTTTAAAGTGAAGGGGTAACTTGCAGCATGTAAACTTACTCTTTAATAAAGGAAATTAGGCGTATTATTTTAACAGCGAGGCGCAGAAAAGACCATTTTAGGGAAAACCCCAGACAGGGTCAGATCGAACAAACCAGGGCAGACGCATTACCAGAATAGGCTTTTAGCGAGCATTGTAGAATTTACATTAAAAGTTTTGCATTAATTGAGTCACTAATGCGTCTAGGCTGAGTCTATTCAAACAAAAGGTTGTCGAAATGGCTTCATTTCGTCGGTGACATTTTATAGGTATACTTTGTTGACCTTTGACCCTCAAATACACAATCACAGTCAAGGACGCGTGGAATGAAGATGCCTCGGCACATTTTATAACCATTGAGGCGAAATTGTCGATCCGCATATTGTGCAGCTATAGGCACGGCCATGAATATACAAAGTTGATTGGATTGAGGGACAAGTGACACAATTTAAACTTAAGATTGCAAATATTGCATTTGTCTTCAAAAAATTCTAACATCTAGGGCACAACTTTGGAAAATCTCTAGTTTATCGGGCGAATGTTTTCATATTTGATGATTACACTGTCACATGTACATACCCGAAGGCGTGTAATTTGACATATTTGTACGTATACTGTGAATATGATGGGGTGTTTACACATACTTGGTTTTTGATGATGGAGATTCTTCCGAGTGGGTTTCATTTATTGACGCCGTTGATTCACAATTTCTACCTTTTTTCATGTCTGTCCTCAGCCTGTACAAAACACTTTTGATTGAGCGACGGGCAGGCGCCGCACGGCGTATACAGTCGATTGCAGAGCTCAGCTTGAAAGAAGGAATGACCTTGGCGACTTGACCTTCGTCTGATAAGTTCATCGAAAAAGTTCAAAAATTTGCTTGTCACTTGCTGTATGGAACTTTTAACTGCTGTTTTCCATTGTTAAGAATAGCATCAGAGGTCGTCGTGCAAATATTTTTAGGGTTAAAAAATCAAAGTATCTCAAATTCAGAAAATTAAAGTGGTCGCCATTTTCTTGTTAACTCTATGTCGCGTTTTTTAATGGGGGAGTTAACTTTCACCACAGTCATAGAATGGCTTGGCATAAGCGGTACAATAGAGACGAATCGTAAAATTTTGAGGGAAAATCTGTCCCGAAGGCGGACATATGAAAAGTCACGGTGCCGCAGTTTCAAGTACTTGTACTAATGCTGTAATGAATGCGGATACACTGTTATGAACCATAGATTGTTCGGATTCAGCCGTCGCAATATTTTTCGCTAACGTCTTTGCAGCGTCAAGGATACACAGTGTTATTGCATTTGAACTAATCCCGTCTAGTTCACAGGCAATACCATACCGCCGCAGTGACATGTATCTAATCAGCGTCGAACCTGAATTGGTTTTGGATGTGGAACATCCCCGACGCTTTCACAGCTTTGTCAATCAAACAGTTACAACTGGCGAACTCGTTCCATTAAGCGTGTGAAAATGATGAAATTTTTCGGTTCCATTGTATATCAGTAGTTTTGCATTTCAGAAAAGTGAGAACGACAAATGGCAGATCAGCGCAAGATTCCTAAAACCTTCGCTCGATTGATTTTCGCAAGAACGTGATTAATTCACGTTGAGGGCTACAAGGGATATACACCACGTTGACAGACTTCACAAATTGCGTTAATTGCTATCCTCCAAACTCCTCGACCGTGACATTGATTTTTCTCGTCGACGAGACTGAATCTAACAAAACTTCTTTATTGATGGAGTCTCGTACAGAATGCTAATCAACAGTCCGATTTTGCCCAGCGCCGCGGTGGCCATTGTCGACTCAATACATTACTTCAATATACATATTCTACCGAACAAGAAACTGGTCGTTGGCAGGGAAGAGTTTTTAATTATCACATCATGTACCTTGGCGACACATTTTGGAAGTCTCAATTTTCCATTTTCACTGGCACATAGCTTGTATGGCATTATTTTAAATGCCGTGGAGAAAATAAAGTTTTCGCGATTACGTCTTCGCAAAAAGTAAGTTTAATTTTTACTCGTACGGTAAACAGAAGCGTTACCAGTAAGGTAATTTGATTTCTTTGCGCATTTGCATGGTTATCCATGATTTATATCGTTGATTACGAATTCACAGAAAAAAATGTTCAGTGTCTTTAATTATGAAGGAAAATCCTTCAACTTCCTTTGAGTAAAGTACATTTGGGCGAAAGGTTAAAACTATCATATTTTTGAGTAACAAAGTGTGTATAATATAACGCACACAGTGAACAGTGAAAAACAGTGAACTCTGCGACAGTGAGCCATTTAGTTAACCATCCTTTTCCAAATACACGAAGGAGTCAAATATCGAAGTAAATGCACGAATCAGGAAAAACCTTGTCTGGCCACCACGCAGGAAGATCAAATTCAATTAGCCCGCTGGCCAGGTCATCAGAAAGGAGCACGAAGAAAAGTACACACAATTACTATTCTTCATTCAATATGCAAAATCTCGGTAAATATCGATAGGGAAACGTAAACACAGCTTTATCATCGTCAAGGCTATTCGTCGTAGAGAATTTTTTGTTACTGTACTTTTTTAAAGGCCCATAAGCTGCAACTCTGCGAAATTTGTCCATCCTCAAGGTACCACCAATTTCCTTAGATATTCATTGCAATCTGCAAATTAAACGATATAGTCGTTAATTATGCCACAACAACGTTTGCTTTTGAAAAAATAGGCAAGAAATTGAACAGATTTTTGTTCATTTTAAATTTCCCGCCATTTTCAAAATCTTGCCATGTTATGTGAAAAACGGAGAATTTTTTGTCAAAGTGGAGTGAATCCCTTTCCCGTCCTTTCAGTGGGTTGCACCATGTTGTATTTGTAAAGATTCAAATGTGTACATGCACCATTTACGCTGTTTATCATGTAGTTGTATGGAGGCGGCCATATTTGGGTGCGGCACCCGTTTATTATTTGTCTTACTGAAACCTCCCCATGCAGTCCCACTCAGTGGATAATTATACTTGAGTAAACATCTCTGAGTAAGAATTTTCAATGAACTAATTTTATATACACTGCAAGATCCGAGGTGCAAACTTTTTATAGACTACCCCTTCGCTACGTATTTAGGTGTTGCGAGTGTAGCGAAGGCTCGGAAAAGAAGTCTAATTACAGTGAAATATATCAATGCGCAGCCTATTTTAGATGGACTATTTTTACATAGAGAGTCTGGTATGGAACAGCTCGGTCTTGCCATCGATTTACATATCGTGAATAATTATGCGTTTAAGAAGAGAAAGAAAGTTGAGAGAAGTAAAAGAGAGAGGGTCATCGGAACTTCGTTTAAAGGACCAGGGACCCCTACAAATAATATAAAAACTATACTAGGGTACGTTGGTGATTGATGAAAGCTAAAACATGATAATTTTCAAGATATGTTGAGGTGATGCATGTAGATATTAGTATGGAATAGAACAGTAAAGTTGTAAAAGAGCAGTCGCGTCGTTACTCGCCAGAGAGACACCCATCTTGTAGCGTAGTTAAGAACGAGTAGCGAGGTGTAACCAAGTCTAGGAGTAAAATTTTGTGAAAATTGGAGAAGGGGGTGTAGCGGACGTAACGAAGTGTAGCGGGTGTAATAGGCTGTAAGATGGTCACTTTTTACTCGCCAGAGAGACACCCATCTTGTAGCGTAGTTAAGAACGTGTAGCGAGGTGTAACCAAGTGTAGGAGTAAAATTTTGTGAAAATTGGAGAAGGGGGAGTAGCGGACGTAACGAAGTGTAGCGAGGTGTTAGGGGCTGTAAGATGGTCACTTTTTTACTCGCCAGAGAGACACCCATCTTGTAGCGTAGTTAAGAACGTGTAGCGAGGTGTAACCAAGTCTAGGAGTAAAATTTTGTGAAAATTGGAGAAGGGGGTGTAGCGGACGTAACGAAGTGTAGCGGTGTAATAAGGCTGTAAGATGGTCACTTTTTACTCGCCAGAGAGACACCCATCTTGTAGCGTAGTTAAGAACGTGTAGCGAGGTGTAACCAAGTGTAGGAGTAAAATTTTGTGAAAATTGGAGAAGGGGGTGTAGCGGACGTAACGAAGTGTAGCGAGGTGTAATAGGCTGTAAGATGGTCACTTTTTACTCGCCAGAGAGACACCCATCTTGTAGCGTAGTTAAGAACGTGTAGCGAGGTGTAACCAAGTGTAGGAGTAAAATTTTGTGAAAATTGGAGAAGGGGGTGTAGCGGACGTAACGAAGTGTAGCGAGGTGTAATAGGCTGTAAGATGGTCACTTTTTACTCGCCAGAGAGACACCCATCTTGTAGCGTATTAAGAACGTGTAGCGAGGTGTAACCAAGTGTAGGAGTAAAAGTTTGTGAAAATTGGAGAAGGGGGTGTAGCGGACGTAACGAAGTGTAGCGAGGTGTAATAGGCTGTAAGATGGTCACTTTTTACTCGCCAGAGAGACACCCATCTTGTAGCGTAGTTAAGAACGTGTAGCGAGGTGTAACCAAGTGTAGGAGTAAAATTTTGTGAAAATTGGAGAAGGGGGTGTAGCGGACGTAACGAAGTGTAGCGAGGTGTAATAGGCTGTAAGATGGTCACTTTTTACTCGCCAGAGAGACACCCATCTTGTAGCGTAGTTAAGAACGTGTAGCGAGGTGTAACCAAGTGTAGGAGTAAAATTTTGTGAAAATTGGAGAAGGGGGTGTAGCGGACGTAACGAAGTGTAGCGAGGTGTAATAGGCTGTAAGATGGTCACTTTTTACTCGCCAGAGAGACACCCATCTTGTAGCGTAGTTAAGAACGTGTAGCGAGGTGTAACCAAGTGTAGGAGTAAAATTTTGTGAAAATTGGAGAAGGGGGTGTAGCGGACGTAACGAAGTGTAGCGAGGTGTAATAGGCTGTAAGATGGTCACTTTTTACTCGCCAGAGAGACACCCATCTTGTAGCGTAGTTAAGAACGTGTAGCGAGGTGTAACCAAGTGTAGGAGTAAAATTTTGTGAAAATTGGAGAGGGGGTGTAGCGGACGTAACGAAGTGTAGCGAGGTGTAATAGGCTGTAAGATGGTCACTTTTTACTCGCCAGAGAGACACCCATCTTGTAGCGTAGTTAAGAACGTGTAGCGAGGTGTAACCAAGTGTAGGAGTAAAATTTTGTGAAAATTGGAGAAGGGGTGTAGCGGACGTAACGAAGTGTAGCGAGGTGTAATAGGCTGTAAGATGGTCACTTTTACTCGCCAGAGAGACACCCATCTTGTAGCGTAGTTAAGAACGTGTAGCGAGGTGTAACCAAGTGTAGGAGTAAAATTTTGTGAAAATTGGAGAAGGGGGTGTAGCGGACGTAACGAAGTGTAGCGAGGTGTAATAGGCTGTAAGATGGTCACTTTTTACTCGCCAGAGAGACACCCATCTTGTAGCGTAGTTAAGAACGTGTAGCGAGGTGTAACCAAGTGTAGGAGTAAAATTTTGTGAAAATTGGAGAAGGGGGTGTAGCGGACGTAACGAAGTGTAGCGAGGTGTAATAGGCTGTAAGATGGTCACTTTTTACTCGCCAGAGAGACACCCATCTTGTAGCGTAGTTAAGAACGTGTAGCGAGGTGTAACCAAGTGTAGGAGTAAAATTTTGTGAAAATTGGAGAAGGGGGTGTAGCGGACGTAACGAAGTGTAGCGAGGTGTAATAGGCTGTAAGATGGTCACTTTTTACTCGCCAGAGAGACACCCATCTTGTAGCGTAGTTAAGAACGTGTAGCGAGGTGTAACCAAGTGTAGGAGTAAAATTTTGTGAAAATTGGAGAAGGGGGTGTAGCGGACGTAACGAAGTGTAGCGAGGTGTAATAGGCTGTAAGATGGTCACTTTTTACTCGCCAGAGAGACAGCTAGAGTGTAGCGTGTTACGACGTGTAACCGAGACTAGAAGTGTTTTTCTTTTTGAAAAGTGGAGAAGGGTTAATGTTTTGTAACCTTTCTAGAGATTTATTTTTCCGAAAATTGGAGAAGGGGTGAGCGTGTGTGGATGTTTTCTTCATGATAATTCAAGTAACCAAACAAAAGGTTGCAGAGTGTTTTTATAAATTCTTAAGAAATTACTCGAGCATTTTCCGCCTGAAATTGTCATAGTCTTTCCAAATTGGCGCAAAGGAATTAATTATTTACCCTCGCGATACGTTATCGTTTTTCGACACGATAAAACCTGCGCAATTCTTCTCGAATTGGAACTTATAATACTGGCGTCACTAAATACCAGCAGTGTTTCGACAACATTGTCTTACTGGTTTACACATTTACAAATTCAGCCGGTAACCTATCTCTCTCGTGTAAGTATTCTGCGTAATATTTTCCGTTGTATGTAATATTCAGCTGTTATTAACATTGTATTGTTATATCAACTTATCGTTATGGTGTTTGTTACCGACATGCCCAAGATACTGTCTAAATGGACATACACACACTATAACCAGGACTAACTCAGGCAAGGGAGACAGGACTCAATCACGCAGCTAGACACTCACAGGCAGACTCATTGACTGGTGTATCAGTAGCTGGGCCGTGAGGCCTAGGAATGGTTCCGTATTCAATAACAAGATCATGGACGTACTACAGACTAAGATCAATAAAAAGTTTCACATACTATTTTCTCATGTTTCTAGTAACGAGATCGACAGTGGCAGGATCTTTCTTTGTCATGACAACATCCGAAAACAAGTAAGTCTTTTGACCGCAAATGAAAAATGTTGTGACTGATTCTGAGGCAGTTCACTGCTAGATTTCAAAACGAACAAATACGTGTTGGAAAACACTCGAAGCTCCGTGTACACACAATAGATAATTCTTGCATAGTAAAAATACGTCAGTTTCGAATTCATTCATATTCTTCAACAAAAACAATCTTCGTCAAAGTAGGTTGTCAGTTATAAAATTCCCGCACAAACGTGTCAGGGGTTGCTGGGCAAGCCTGAATGTCACGAATTTGAAGAAATTTTCGTATTATGTTGGGCCGGGCTAATTCATGTTTTTAGTGTACGTAACCTCGATTTGTACACTTGACTTTCCACCTCGATGATACATGTATCGCGTATTTTCTGCAAGGAAGTTGAATATGTGACAGTTTGCAACTGACAAAATGCCACATTGAATAGACAAGTACACTAAAACCTAATGGATCATCTGATACGTCTAAACGTCAAACGGTGCAGTACGGCACCTGTGAGATCGTGTTTAAAATTTGCAACATTATAATGTTGCACATCGGCGCCGTCGTGTTTCAAATAATGAGATGACGTAATTCTTTGCTTCAGACTCGATCACAATGGTGCACGAAAACAACTTTTTCAACGACGGCATTTCGGCATTCCTATCAACAGTCGAGATCGATAAAGCAGCCATACTCAAAATACAACTCTGTTGATCTGGCATTATTCGGCAATGGTCGGTTACCATAGGCCAGGGGTTTCATCAAGAGCCGGCAGCCGGCGAAATTGACCGGTTACTCTTACGATTTCGCCGGCTACCTTTTGGAAATTTGAACTCTTTCATTATAGCTAAAATATGTTTTACCTTCTGAAATGATACGGACAAGTTTCATAAGATGTGTAATCAAACTTTTCAACGGCTTTTATGTGAAACAAAATTTAGAAGACGAGCGACTACTACGATCGCTTTGTACTACGATGCAGCACGGTCTTGCGTATACTGCCTCAATAAAAATCGGAATTGCAATTGACGATTCTATTGGCTACCTGAATTGCTGATTCCTATTTGGTGACCTTTATATACGCTAATGAAAACGTGCATACTACACCTGTCGGCCGTCGTTAGCTCAACTCAAAATGGTCGATGAACAAATGAAGACGGAAGCGATCGCAAGGTCAAGCTTCGCTGTACGATCCTCGGTTTTTGAAGTGGACCAAGAAACAAGAGAAGGATAATTACGTGGATTTAAACTGTTTTCGTAGGCAATGACCTGATTTTTTTTCACGAAAATCTTTTTAGTAAGCCGATGTGCGTTGCACTGCGGTTGGCGTAATTGTGAAGGAGTATAGCCAGCAGGACGTATGATATGTACTGACTGCTCTTCGGTCTATCGACGCCAATAAGAACGTCGCGCAGAGTGGTTACAATGCGATCAGACCTCTAAATTCACTTCAAAAGATTTCGTCAAGTTCAATCCAAATGTGCGCTTCTGCATGAACGTACAAATTTTCATATCCTATATTAAGGTTCTTACTTTGCATACCCATATAGTCAAATAACCCTGAGGATCTTGGATTCTATTTGCGAAATATGGTAATGATTGTCATTTTTTTATCATTATTCGTTATATAAATTATCCTTTTTACCTCCACTTTTTCATCTACAGATTTCCATACCAAACATCAGGGTTCTTAATTTTAAGCATAACATTATGCATTAATAAGTTTCTAATTTACTGTGCTTAAAATATGAGTTTTTCATCCAGGATGGCATCAACAGGGGAATGTTTCCCCTTTACCAGAAAATTTCGGGGGCATTTCACCAGTTCATGTGTTCTACTTGTACCTCTAAGGTGTGACTGACACCATTTCATGGCAGGGGGGGGGGGGGGAGTGGTCCCCTTGTCAAATTAATTGGGGGTGCCAACATTTCAACAGAGGGGGAATTCCCTATCCCCTATCTAGATGTAACACTGTATAATATCATCTACATATCAAATTTATATCATTAATAATGGTGAATTATTATAGTTTACCTCCTAAAAGCATAGAGGCTCTAAAGACTTCAGTTTTCTTTGTTCAAATTATCGTCAACATTACCACATTTTATCATTTTAATTATGAATTATCATATTTAGGCCTAATCTCCCAGGAAAATGGCTTTTATGATATGAACACAAATTGCCCTGGAGCACTGCTGACAATTCCCCCGAAAATACTATATAGAAATTCAAGTGACTGTAAGCTGTAAAAAGTAAATTTTAGCTCATATTTCAGGGTTTCCAGCCTTCGGCCGGGAGGGGGAACACCCCCTTCCGGACCCTCCCCCGATGACGACTGCTTTGTGGTCATGGCAGCTGCAAGCCGCCTACTTTTCCATTCTAGCCCCCAACTTCAAAACTTCATGAAACCCCTGAGGTAGGCTGTAGGTATTATTCATGCTCGAAAAGCACGTTTCATACATCGGGTAAATATCGGACATGATGTCGCTTGAAGGATGTGTGTTTCCATGGCCATGCTTGTTAATCATATGTCTGTTAATGCTAGCAATGTTCACCAAAGGTGAAATAGTCTGTAAAACCTACGACCAAATCTGATAAGTAGAAGTGCCGGTCAATTTTAATTATACTGGCCGTCAGCGACAAATAAGGGACAGAAACTACGGGGCGTGGATGTGGGCCGGTGTTTTTAGAAACACCGCTACATCAAAAATAGTGGCCCTTCAAAATTTCTTGCACACAAAATTAGTGAACATCCCCTTATCCGTGCATGAAAATCAGTGACCCTCCCCTGTTACTCGAAGCATTTAGGGGTGGACCATTTGTTATCCTTGGGGGTCTGAAAGATTGGGGACATTATTGTTTTTTTTCTACATGTTCCACTGGATTTTTTCCCTTGTGAATTCTGGCATTTTTTTTGGGGGGGGGGGCATTCTTCCTTCACAGAAATGTTGTAATGCAGCGATGTTGCAAAATCAATCTGTTTGTCTTACATCAACGGACTTGTACAGAAAAAGGGACCGGTCCCCCTATTCCAACTTTCGAAAACAGGATGACCCCCATTCAAACTTTCGAAAACAGGGTGACCCCCCTGCGCGCGACAAAGGTAAAACAAAATTGGAATTAATTGAATAATCCAGTGTAATATATATATATATATATATATATATATATATATATATATATATATATATATATATATATACAAAATGTATACAATGTGCCCTCCCGGTTATCACCATAATGGCTTTATGGCAACCTATATATATATATATATATATATATATAATATATATATATATATTATATATATATATATATATATATATATATATATATATATATATATATATATATACTTCTTTAGTTCAAGATCAGCTGGAGTGCTCAATACTAGAGTAGAGCTAAATACATAACTCAGTTGATCAGGGTAATCTAAAAAATTACATTTCCACTACAAATTTGTTTCGTATAGGCTTCAGAGCCGCCTACACTCATCGGGTGGTTGTGATCGACTTAAACGTTTGGGCTGCTGATTGCATATGTTGTTAGGCGACAAAAAATGCAATCTGTGCCTCCACGAGAAATTCATACTCCTCAGATATCCAAAAATGTGCTCCCTCAACAATAGAAACGAATTAGTATCGACCTGCAGACACAGGAGAAAATTTCTCCTGTGCAGTCACTAATTATGCACCCTTTTGCAACAAACAGTGCCAACAAAACAAAAGATATTGTTCCCCACCTAACAACATATGCAATCAGCAGCCAAACGTTTCAGTCGATCACAACCACCCGATGAGTGTAGGCGGCTCTGAAACCTATACGAAACAAATTTGTAGTGCCTGTAATTTTTTAGATTATCCTGATCAACTCAGTTGTGTGTATGTATATATATATATATATATTATATATATATATATATATATATATATATATATAATATATATATATATATATATATTATGAATGTTTAAAATATACCAAAAAAATTATATATATATATATATATATATATATATATATATATATATATATATATAATATTTTTGGTATATTTTAAACACTCAGTCATACTGTATTTTAATGGAATTGTAGTCATGTCAGTTGTAAGATACGAACTTAAAAGTGTCCATTCTAAAGTTTGAATACAGTATATTGAATGAGCTGTGAATGTACTCCACTCTTTTTATGCATAACCAGATGTCCAGAACTGTTGTAAGAAAAATGTGATTGTGAAATATTAGTGCATGTTGCCTTCTAATACTGAATTCTCACAGAGAACAGAAAAGTATCAGGAACTTGTCGTGCTTTTCATATGACCAGCAGATTTCATAATGATCAGTACACTGCGCAAAACAGACCTTTCACTTTACAGACATCAAGATATTTCTGACATATATCTCTGATATGTTAATTTACTGCGACCGAAAGGGGCGCCGAAAAATATTAAACATCCAGATATCTCTGATATACATAATATCTGATATATGAAAGTCACGCAGCTGAAGGGGATGCTGAAAAGTATTATTTTATATTTTAAAGAAATACTGCCGAAGGGGCGCGCCGAAAAATTTTAAACATACAGATATCTCAGATGTATGTATGTCTGATATATTACGTTTTGCACTAGGACGGGGATCTGAAAAATATGTCTTATTATCATTAAAGTTACGCGACCGAAGGGCGCGCCGAACGATGCAACTGAATAATGAAATTTGTGGCTGACACAATGCATTTATGTAATTATGAGCCTTGTCGAAATTAAAAAACACACTGACACCCTACCCCCCCCCCCCCTTGGGCATTTCAAAACATGGTGACTCCCTATCACCAAAGTCAAAAACAGGGTATGAAATTGAATGATGAAATTCATGGCTAGCACGATGCATTTGATGCATTTTAGGCAAGTATGAGCCCGCGTCATATTTAAAAAACACTGACCCCCAATAATATTGGGCATTTTAAAATACATGTAGGTGACCCCTTCACCAAAGTAAAAAAACAGGGAGACCCCATGAATCCACCGGTCACCTAGGCCAAAGAAACTGACCAGTCCCTCATTCCCGCTATTTTAAAAGTATCCCCGAAAGTATCTTGTGCGAATTATCATATCCAAGCCCTCCCCCAGTATATTTGGTCACAGTGCAAATTCGAAAGAGTTATTTCTGCCATAGTAATGAAAAGATACTGGGCCACGCCCCAAATGAAATGGGAAAATTGGACATTTGGTATATTGGAAATTGAAAAAACGGAAATGTGCATTGTGGGAAATTGAGTTTGTCAGAGAGAATTTGAATGGGCGCAAAGTTCCATCCTCTGTATACACACCCACGGCTCGAAATAAACGTTTTCGCCTGGTAGTCCACCATGGGCTACCATTTCAGGGCTCGAAATTAGCGGTAGTCCCGCGTCCACAGACTACCAACTTTTCCCTGGGGCAACCAAAATCCATGAAATGGTAGCCCATACGGACTACCAAAAGCCGGGACATAAAATTCAGCCAGTATTTGGCGTGCAATGGCCAATATCTGAACTGACGTACTTGAGTGACAGGCACTGGAAGTGATGGTCAATGAAAACGCATTTTCATTGCAATTGGATCATAATGTATCAATCACAGACAATATGTCTCCTCCCAACAGAAAGCCCATGGTCTATTTTAGCACTGCTACAGTATATCTAGTCTCGACGTGCTGAGAAAGTCGTGGTCGTTGTCATGATGACTATCAAAATTTTCATACAACTCTGAGAATGAAACAAGTTGTCAATAGATTACCAAGCTTTGAGTATCACTGTTGTCCATTAGGCCAAAATAATAAAGATCGTTTCTGTCAGCTGGTCACCGCGTGCGTCATTTCAGAACCTGCGCGTCATGGCTTTTTTTGTTGGGGGGGGGGGGGGTTGTTACATAGTGATCAGTACAGCTATCCTTGATATCCTGTTTGCATGTCCAAAAATGCTAAACAGAAAACGGAAGTATTATGCAGCCAATGATAAATTACTAGAAATTCACTTCATGGGCAGAATCTTGCAAAATCGCTTTTTCTTGTCTGGTTAGTGAAAACAATATCCCTGAACTAAAATATGCATGGGCTACCAGCCATTGTCACTTGGTTACCAACTTCAGAAAATGGTAACCCAAGTGGAATACCAGGGAAAACGTTAATTTTGAGCCGTGCATTTCATGGATTTTGGTAGCCCCAGGGAAAAGTTGGTAGTCTGTGGACGCGAAACTGCCGCTAATTTCGAGCCCTGACACCTATACATATGTAGTATACATACCCGTTTCCTATATTCAATCTCAGCCCAAAGATTTTAAATTTAGAAATAGGCCTAAGAGTTTATAATCAAGATGATAAAACCATTAGAAAATTGAAAATATAGTTACATTTTGATTTTCTTTTTTGAACATGCAAATTGGTTTATTGGTTGGAGGAAACGTGCCATGGATTATAATACTTGACGATGACAGTTTTGTTTTAACATCTTCTGAAATTCTGTCATTTGTCTTGTCAGTGTGATCTGTCCATGTCGCATGCAATCATACCAGCGTATTATTTATTGGTCAACATACAAGAGATGATATGCATGTATCGACAGAGTGTCTTCACTTATCTAAAATCAGTGAACAATTCAAAAAGCAAAATGTAACTGAAAATTAATTTTAAGAGGCTTTTGGAAAGACAAGAAGGGTGCATGGAAATGAAAAAGTTACATCCCAAAAGGTTCTTGCTGATACTGATAGATTTTTTTTCTTCCACATTAGCTTGCCAGTTTTTTTTACAGAACTCATCTAAGGCAGAATTTTTTTCCCCTTGTATCTGCTGGGATTTTTTTTTCTCGAAAATCTTCCAGACCCCCAGGATATCAAATGGTCAACCCCTTAGTAAAAATGTCGGCCCGAAGACACATCTCTGCGACATTAGCCCACAGGTGTGAACATGTTAGCTGAAATTGTTAAAAACTATCAAAGGTGCCAAGTCATGCTCTGCACAGTTCGAGCAAGATTGTTTTTAAGGTGTTTCGGACACTAGTAACGATACACGACGACACTGCACAATGTGGATCATATATAGACACGCTCATGAGTAAGGCTAAAATAGCCGGTATCAACAAGCTAAATGTTAGTGATTTCGGGACTCTAATATCGATAAGACAGTACTACACTCTTAAAATATCTCGACAGCCCGGGTCTGCGAAATCCGCGATGTTTACTCGATAAATTTCGGCAATTGCGGGATTCTAATATCGATACCGGACGGTACTAGATTAATTTGCATTCAATTTATGTCTCCTCACGCCGGGTCTGCGACTATTTTGATTCTAGGCCTATATGCCTTTATTGTGTATCTCGTTTACTCGCCTTGACATGCTGAGAAGTACTGGGAATCTTCAAAGTAATGACTACACGAGACGTTCAGAGTTCGCTGGCACTATAGACTTTATTTTTCGGTAGATAAGCTTGGCAGTTGCAATCGCCCAAGATGCGCTTCTGCCATAATCAAAATGTCTTGGGTCCGCTGTGTTCCTCTTTCCAATGTTCGTTGAATTGTCTTATAATATGCCTTTAAACATTTTTAAGGCGTGGCTTTGACCTTATAGGTATGAATTATGGATAAAATGGTACATCCAATCATGAATACAAATCTAACAGTTAATGTTCAAACGTCACTTTTACATGTTGCAAAACCCATCATTGTGAAATTCCCGTGTTCCTATTTTCATCACTTAAACATATAACACGATTGGAACTAATTTAGGATAATTGGATGGTGAAGTAAGGTCGTTTTAACCTGAAATGTAAGCTCAATTGTTTTTCTTTTTACGTTACACACTTGTTTTATGAGTAATTACAACATTCAGCTATATGGCATCTAATACTTTTGAGAAATTTGAAAAATAAGTTAAACAAATTATCCCAAATTAGTTCCAATCGTTTACAAAGGTGACAATTGCAATGTCATTTGAACTACTGGAGGAATCAATTACATCTTACATCTGTAAGGAAGCTTCAAGTATACATCAGTGTACAGCTGATACAATGTCAATACTACCAACTGGGGATGAGATCTGATTATGATCCCATGAAGCTTCAAGTATACACATAGATGTATACTTACAATTTTCTTGAAAAAAATAATGCTTTCTATGATAATATATGAATAATATCTCTGACACATTGAAATTGGTGGGATTCAAGTTGATGACCTTGCCATTTGGCACGGAGTATTAATGTGATATTCACAATGGCTTACATCTATTTGAATATATTCCAATACATTGTACAAAACACAAGAGACACACACAGATCATCCCACAATATGACAGAGACAGAAATACATGTAATGTTGTATAAAAGCATGTTAGGAACTTTTATTTACCATTAAAATATCTGTATTACATGTAAAAGAGTGATACACAATCAACCAAGTGTTCTTACATATGCAGGCCTTGGAAAACAATAACATATATTTTACTTAATTACAAAGGTGACAATTGCAATGTCATTTGAACTACTGGAGGAATCAATTACATCTTACATCTGTAAGGAAGCTTCAAGTATACATCAGTGTACAGCTGATACAATGTCAATACTACCAACTGGGGATGAGATCTGATTATGATCCCATGTAAATCAGCATGCAGTATTGTGATAAAAGTCTTTACTGTGTAACAAGAGAATTTCACAATACACAGCTTTAATACTTGGCTGCATATTTTTACAGGCATACCAATGAGCACATAAAGCCTAAGACTGATCATTGTACATAATCTGAAATATTCTGAGGAAAATGATGCATCATACCTATAGCTGCATAAAACAGGTTCACAAAGTTTTCAACACTCAAACATGTTGTTTTTAACCAACTGTACTGGGGTCCACTTGACCTATTCAAAGTATAGGTTGAAATGTTTAGGGGAAGAAGAGTTATGCCAAAAAGTGACCTAGCGGCTGACAGAGTCCTGCTGTGGTGTGCAGAGAATAACTATGTGTGAGACAAATGTGTTGATGAATAATGTACTTGTCGGTTTCAGTGAGTGTGTTTTTCCAAGAATTTTGGAAAGGTGGGACACCCTAATCCATGATGGTTAAAATAGGGGGTCACCGAGTGAGTGAAGCAAAGCAAAGTCACTGAAGGGAAAAGTACTAGGGGGCGTTTTCCAATTGATAATCAATGTCATGAATACATTCATTTCAAAACAACATGGAAACTATCTTTTAATGGTTTGTGACATATTGGTATCATTAAAAGTTTTTATTTGTAAGCGAGCGTAATGGCAGCTGATAAAGCTCAGCTGTGTTATGTAGAGACTACCTATTTCTGACACTTATGATGAAGAGGGTGGAAATCTTTGATAGCTCATTTAAGGACAGCTGTAAAAATACACAATGTCACAATAAGATCATCCGTAAGAACATGTCTGCCAAATATTAAAGCTATCAGATGAGCAGTTTTTGAGAAACAAAGTTTTTCACAAAAAATGGCAAAAACGGCCCCAAATAATACATGTTTGAGTCATGGCTAAGGACATGAAAAAATTGTAACAAAATGGTCGCCATGCGGCAATATTGGATCATATTGTAACACAAATTGATGTGCATATGTGTGATATAGGTCAATGTCCTTGTACCAACTTTGAATAAAATTGATGTTGAAAGTGCCCGATTTTTGGCTCCGTACATGAAATAATTATAATCAAAGTGAGACTTGAGTGGACACCGTGGTCATCAGTATGTATTAGGGAGATGGTGCAGTGGCAAAGAATGTGAAATTTTCAGAAGAGTTACTTTCAGAATGTGCTTAGGAATACAATTCAGAATAACATTCAGACACTCACTATGTGAGATAATATTCTGTATATTCCAGAAGAGTCCTTTCAAATGTGCTTTAGAATACAATTCAGAATAATATTCAGACACTCACTATGTGAGATAATATTCTGTATATTCTAGAAGTAACAAGTCATTGACAATGACATAGTCCCCACTTGTAATAGGAGTATTAGTCTTGATGGGGCAGGGAAATGAGGTCATTAAGAAGTATCACTGGAGTGTATATGTTCAGATCTATGGACACATAGGTCTATGTCATTGTTCCCATTTTGAAACAAGAGGCATGTCTAAGTTATGGTTCTAAATCGGGAAAAAAGATCAGACCTCCAGCTGTATTGGCCTGCCAAGAAATACATATGTGCATAATAAATGAGGTACAAGATGTGACATCTTAAGGTCTACTATCCTATCAAAATTGAAGCGTAAAGAACTTGTGGTTACTGAGTTATGCATATATATGCATATTCAAGGTCAAAGGTCATCAAGGTCATGTGACATTTTGCGAAAAAAAACCATTGTATTGCTAATTAATCCATATATGCCAAAATTCAGACCTCTAGCTCTATTGGCTTGCCCACAATTATATATGGGCATAATTAATGAGGTAAAGCATGTGTTGTCATAAGGTCTCCCATCCTACTAAATATAAAGGACATAGCACTTGTGGTTACTTATTTATTGACATAATCGTGTATTTTAGGTAAAAGGTTATCGAGGACACATGACATTTTGTCAAAAAATTTCTATCCTATAGTCTGTCCCTATATACTAAAAATCATACATTTACCTCTATTGGCTTGCTCAAAATTAGATATGCACATAATTAATGAGGTACAATATGTGGCGTCATAAGGTGTCCCATCATACCAAATATGAAGGGTGTAGCACTTGTGGTTCCTGAGTTATGGACAAATATGTATATTTGAGGTCAAAGGTCATTGAGGTAACGTGACATTTTGTCAAAAAAATTGTATTGCTAAGTTATCCCTACATACCAAAAATCAGACCTCTAGCTCTATTGGCTCGCTCAAAATTAGATATGTGCATAATTAACGAGGAACAATATGTGGCGTCATAAGGTGTCCCATCATACCATATATGAAAGGTTTAGCACTTGTGGTTACCGAGTTATGGACAAATATGTATATTGAGGTCAAAGGTCACGTGACATTTTGTCAAAGCGTATGAGATATCTGCATGAACGGATGGACTCACATGGATGGACTAACGGACTGACATGACCCAATCTATGAGCCCCCTGGACTTTATCTGTGGGGACTAAAAACTGTGTCACTGCATCCTTTTTGCAATATGAATACGATGAGAAACTAAATTTTTATTTTTCTTGGCCTTATACATGGGAGTCTATGGACTGCCTTATACATGGGAGTCTATGGACTGCCTTATACATGGGAGTCTATGGACTGCCTTATACATGGGAGTCTATGGACTTCCTTATACATGGGAGTCTATGGACTGCCGTATACATGGGAGTCTATGGACTGCCTTAAACATGGAGTCTATGGACTGCCTTATACATGGGAGTCTATGGACTTCCTTATACATGGGAGTCTATGGACTGCCTTATACATGGGAGTCTATGGACTGCCTTAAACATGGGAGTCTATGGACTGCCTTATACATGGGAGTCTATGGAGGTGAAAACTAAAAAGTCCTCTAACACGGCCAAATTTGATCGCATTGTGAAACAAATCAACGTGCATCTGTATGAGGTAGAGTACTATCCTTTTACCAAGTTTGAACGAAATCGCTCCAGGCGTCTCTGAGATATCTGCGTGAACGAAAAAAGTCATAAAATATGCAAATGAGCAATTAATTAATAAGCCACACCCACCAAAATCTAATCAGATCTAAGTCTCATCATGATAATACCAAATACCAAATTGCATGACATTGGACCTAAGGGTTCTTAAGTTATGAGTGGAACAAAATCTGTCTACGGACGGACGGACGGACGGACGGACGGACAGACGGACGGACAGACGGACGGACGGACAGACGGACACACACACAGACATTGTGGCGACATAGGACACCTTTGGTGCTTCGCACCACGGTGTCCAATAACAAAATGGCTGTCATGCCGGCATATTGGATCATTTCGTGAAACAAATTGACGTGCATATGTATGATATAGGTCAATGTCCTTGTACCAACTTTGAATAAAATCGGTTGAGATGTGCCTGAGTTATGGCTCTGCACATAAAAAAATCGTAACAAAATGGCCGCATGGCAGCCATATTGGATCATATCACAAAACAAATCAATTTGCATATGTATGATTTATGAAGTAATCCTTGTACCAAGTGTGAGTGAAATCGCTCCAGGCATCTCTGAGATATCTGCGTGAATGGACGCACGCATGCATGGACAGACGGATGCACGGACATGGCCAAACCTATAAGCCCCCGGACGGTGTCCATGGGACTAAAAAAATGACAAGAATTGCCTCAAAATACAAATTTGCATATTTCACTAAAATTTGAACAATTAACCTAACTGAGGTCACCCCAAGTGAAATGCATATAAAATTTCAAAGCAATCAGATAAGCAACTTCAGAGAAATAGATTTTGTGACCAAAAACAGCAAAAAAATACCTAAAATATAGAAATATGCAAATTCTGCACGAGTATCAAATTTCAAAGCAACCAGACAATTTATGTGATTTCAGAGAAGAGCGCAATTGTGATGGATGACGGACGGACGGATGATGGACGGAGGGAGAGATGGGCAATGACGTAAAATCAGCCCATTTGATAAGCTCCGCTTTGCTGACAGCAGAGCTAAAAGGCTGACAAACAACAATACATATCCACTCATTAGATTAGCTCTGCTTTGCTGATAGTGAAGCTTAAAAGCAAATTCACCCCAAAAATGCTAAAAGTTGATGGATGACCAACAACAACACACACCTACCAGGGTACACAAGATAGGCTCATTCACACTAACTGCAGAGCTAAAATAGAAAACAGTTTGATTCCCTGTCTGTTCTTTTAAAGTTATATCCATTAGAATACAAATAAACAAGTGATGATTACATATATAAATCTCTATTTTTCATAAGCTTGTCTGACTGCTAAAGGTGAATTTTGTTGAATATTTCACTTATTGCAACATACACCTTCGAGAAAATGGGACAGGCAACTGCTGTGGTTTCTTTGTGTAATCTTAGTAATATTGAAATATATTAAGTTTATTTGCCAAGCGGTCCCCAACAACAATACTTGGTACTTAACATTGAATCTCATGAACGATCAAACTGATGTTCTGAATATGTACACTTTGCTCTGGCATAGCGCGTTGCGAGTAATGAGGGTCGATGATTGCAAGCAATAGTTTTTATCTCCAAAGCCAACTTCAGATGTAGTTTTGAGCTTTTTTTCTTGATAATGGAATGTGACTTGGTGTGCTGTATTCATAAGTTAGTCCCATTTGCAATAATCTGCAACATTCTCTGTATCCTTTTGTCCACAAGTTGACATTGCCTGAAATCCATATCGCACAAGCTTGAAGATATATCTCCTAGGGAGCCATCATTAGTTACAGCCTGGGGGTCAGATGAATGTGAAGGGGTCACCAAAATATTGAAAGCTATAAGGGGGGGTTATTCAAAATGTTGAGAGAAAGAAGGGGGGGTTATTCAATTTTTGGTGCAAATGTATTGAAACACCTCTCAGATTGCCTACTTCACACATCAATTTCTACAAATTTTTACTCAGTAAAATTACACATTGAAAATACCTCTTAGATTACACCAAACTGCACCAATGCACACTACAATTTCTCAAACTTTTCCATGCAAGGAGGGGAGCAAGCCAAGCGGACACTTTCCCCATCAGCCCTGCATGTTCTTCAATCTGTACTTTCAAAGTCTACCCTGTCGGATATCCTAGTGAGGACCCTGTTATGATACCCATACATACAACAAAACTGTATGTGGTTGTCACTGGTTATAGTGTAACCTTTGACATCTATGTTTTGTTGTGACTTTGAATTTCATTTTGTTGGTTTCACCTTGTTCAACCGTCATGAGATAACCAATGATTATCTCGCAGGGTACACAAGGATTTGAATGGTCTTTCCTCTTGCTGTATTTATGTAAATTGTAGAAATACATGTATTGAAATTTAACTTTTCAAATTGAGTGTGGGGGTCAGTCAAAATTTCCATGTAAGGGAGGGGGGGTTACTCAAATTCATCATGGTTTGGGTACTCAAAATTTAGAGTTTCCGACGAAATTCCTCCAACATCTCCTCTCCGACCTGTACTCCGTAAATATGACAGCTCCCCATGAAATTTGGGCTCCAGTTGCTGTAATTTTTTGATGAATTTTTCACAATTTCTTTTGATATCAACTCCAGTTTTTTGTTCTTCTTCTGGAAGCTCATTGGGAAACAAAGTGTATCATACATGTGCACATTGCAATGTTATTGACAAGTATATGTAAATCTGGGTCCTGATTGACATGTACACCCTCTGGAGCAGAAAAAGAAGTTATAATGGAATGTTTATAAACAATCATCACAAGTGACAACTAGTTACAGGTCCGTTACTATACTACAGAGATCACCATGATACTGAGGGGAGGCATGAAATAATAATTGTCTTTTCTCAGTGCTCTGAAAGTTGAATTTTTCCTCTCTATGAGCTGGATATATAATTATATAATTATATATCCAGGTATATAATTATATACCTTCAACAGTTCTGTACTAGCTGTATCTGATGATGCTTAGTATTGAGGGTTTTGTCTGTTAAGTTGGCCACTCTTTATCTGTGGTAGGTGCTATGGTTTAGGAGCCTCTGATCCTAACATACACAAATCTGTGTATATGAATCTGTGTGCTGAGCAGTGTAAGGGTGCACGTCTCTCCACCATACTGACTAATAGGAAATCCTCTACCAAATGGAGGTGCAATCCCACTGTCTTCATCTTGAGACAACTGTCCCTGGTGGTTGGTTCCTTTCTTTGAATGGTAAAATGCTGCCTTATAGTCGGTTTTGGATTTATCCTGCTTCCTCTTCTGCATGGATATACACACCTGTTCCCTAACATAGTAATAATAATAAACTCATGGAAGATAATCATGGACAAATCATGGAAGATAATAATTTCTCTTCACAAAAAGTTAGTTTATTTGTGTGTCACATATCCAAGAATTCTTGTGTAAAGGACCAATAAATTTATTTTTTCTCTCCGCTATATGCATGTTTCTCTAACCTAGACATCTAAACCATACTTTTTCCTTCTTGCTCATGTCATATGTAATACAATGTAGATTGGCAACAACCAATGTCCTGCACAGTTTAAGAATGAGGATTGCTGTCACATACATGTTGTGTATAATTCAGGATGAATTAGTGTAAAACTGATGTACCTACATAGTTGCAGCTGGCAATGTCAATTAAAATACAGAAATGTATCACTAATATTTTTGTGAACCTGTGATTCTAAATAGTATTCTTGTAATTGTAAACATGCTAGACATGTGTATAGCTATAAAGACAACTAACATAAAACACTTTGTGCAAGTTACAAGATACCAGTTCCAGCACATCTTTGCAACAGCCACTTGTGTATATATACTGTGGTGCAAGGACTAAAATGGAAATTTACCTGTTTTTTGATCATTTCCATTCATTTTCGTAATAATGTCATGATCCAAGTCCAATCCCAAGCCCTCCACTTTGTCTTTAATGCTCTTTGTCAAGGTCAATGGTATTTCTCATCCTTGATATTGCGCAGCATGCACTGCTGATCCTGAATTGTAAACACATAGACTCGTGATTACTTATAACTCTTTAAATAACAATGATAACCGGAATGATTAAAATACATTTGGTGATGGGATGTACTACAATGAATTGCAAACACTCTGTATGTCCTTAACCCTAATGATGATAAGCATTAGACACATGTAAACATTCTAAATCACGTGTGCATACCAGATGTATTCTCTCATTGGAATATACTTCATCATAACAGTTTTATGGATCCTACGAATGAAGCTACATGTATTGAATGTCTAGTCATGTGCATTTATCATATCATCTGCATTTCACTAGGCAATTCATAGAGTGCCAAGTGGCAAGAAAATTTTTTAGCAAATTCAGCTAAATAAGAGAAAATAACTTTACCAAAAATGTGTAAGCAATGATTATCACAACAAAGTTACTGATTAAATAGTATGGTAGAGGTGTAATACATTTGATCTACTCAAGAGGGTATTTTAAAAAAAGGACTACAAATGTGTATGACAACAGCAGTGTTTCCGCTGCCATTCGCAAGAGCGTGAAATGGCAAATGAAATGTCTGCAGATTGGGAAATATTTTTCAACTATCCTTCGCCAAACTGGTCTGTGCTATTTTTCAGGGGGCTGATCGAGAGTGCAGTTAAAGCCGCACTTTTCAATCCCAGGTTCTCGCATCAGTGGAGTTCTCCTCCCAGTCAAACACTTGGCCAGTACGATGTTTGATTTCTATAACATTAATTACACAAACTGATCTCAACCTTTTATCACCTTTTGCTAATTCTGCAAACAGAGTTTATACAAGCGTTTGATTGACGGTCAGTTTAAATCGCCAACAGTCACAACAAACACTCGAATTTCCTAAAAAATTGTCTTCTAGTCGCGTTAGACTTTTAATATAACCACAGAGTCCGATCGGCAGCAACTTCACGCTGACCGCTTGGCAGTCTGTCTGCCTTCTTGTGGCCGGGGAAAACTAAAAAGTGGCATTTTCTGGAGCGTGTAACCTTGTGTTGACTGTTTGGTGTCCACTAACACAATGAACGCTGCTATAGCTTTGCGTCCTTTTAAAGGGAGGCTCCACCTTTAAAAGGCAGAGAGACTTTTCAACATCCCTGGCTGGTCATTCTTCCTTGCTTTAGTGTGCAGTCTCAGAAAACTATTATAATCAGTAACTTATGAAGTTATATGCCATGCTTTCAGATGGCTGCATGCAATGACCTTGTTATTTTATGACAAGTGCTTTGTAAACAATGCTTTAACATAGTCAGGAAATACTGATTGCAATTTTCAAAAACTAAGCAGACGACAACAGCAGCCAATGACAGCAAGGGTGGTGAATAAAATGAAACCAGTGTTTCAAAAACGTCACCGTAGGACACTACTGCAGCAAACTCAGAGGCAGCTATTAATGAGCACAGTGTGGTAAACTGTCAATTGGATGACGTCCTGAGCCAAACTTCATGCAAATGTTATAACCTATGCAAATACAATGACCCAGGCCTATCAACAAAACAATTACTCAGCATCGCAGGTGACTCTGGACTATTCAGAATACACATACAGGTACCTGCTATGGAAGATGACCCAGGCCTATCCTGAATACAATACAGGTACACATTTTTGAAAATGACCTGGGCCTATCCTGAATACGATACAGGTACAGACTGTTTGTATTAATGATAGGCCTTAGTCATCTCCCATTTTGTATTCTATATGGCCAGCTGATTCATCATACATGTACATACTGTGTGCATGTATGTGTATTGGCTTAGGCCATCCTCCATTGCATATATTATGTGTATTGTGGATATATGTCTGTGCCATCTTCCATACCATGTGAATGCATTTGGATTGAGGATAGGCCCGGGTTATCTTCCATACTGTGTACATGTATTTGTGGATATAGGCTGGGGTCACCTCCTGCCATGATGTGTACACGTACTGAGTAACACTGTATTGTGGATAGGCATTGGTCATAATATTTGCATGAAGATATGCCCAGGATGTTGTCCTGTTGAATGTTACTACGCTGAACAACAAGCAGCACACTGCGACATGCTAAGTCGTGTTCGAGTACAATTAAGCAAAAAAGATAATTGCACAGGTTGTCCGCAGAGTTGCAGGGTAGTAGTAGTTACAAAAAAGAAAGTGTACCAGGAATAGTTTGTTGAATTTCCATGACTAGTGTTTTAATAAGAGAAGAGTCAGCTTTTTTTTCTGTAAGACATATAAAGTGGCCAGACAGGATATTTTAAAATACATGTATACACCCAGTTTGATTTTGAAACTATTAAGCATTTACTGCTTGGAGTACACCTTCTTTAAGTGAACAGTTGGTTTAATAATCAGACTCTGTGATTGGAGAACTGAAAGCACTTGATGATTGAGGCAGAAGCTATGGATCTTTCAAAGGAAACATCTTGAAGTTACCCTGTCAATGATGCAATACTTGTAATACATCTTGATACATTTACAAAAGTGCAAAATTAAGTCACATAAGTGTGTGGCACACAGGAAATAAAATTTGTTGTGAATGTTATTAAGAAAGCAGTTTGTTCCATAAAAAATAGTTGTTTATTTTCATTGCCACTAATTATCAGTCGGTCAGGATGAGTCCTACTTAAATTTTTAAATCACAAATGTCCAATGGACCTGGTAATGTATTACCTTGAATAGAAATGATTATTGGACCAGTTTAATGTCATCTTGCCACTGTAGCAACTGATAGGACCCACCTGAGTATATATATACAACTGTCAGTTGGATAAAAATCATAAATGCAATTACATGTAATTTTGATGGCTATAGTTCTGGCTAATCAATTTTGGTCTCAATTAGCCAGAATGGTTTAACGGAAAATTTACCCAGTGGAAACAGTGAACAGTGTAAGTACAAACCTGTGCCACAGCAAGGACCCATTGTCTTAGGAAAATAAATATATTGATGAAAGATTCCCTCAATTCCACAGGTTTTTGCTCTGCATTGATGACAACACCATCATCTCTGTTCAGTGTTGGCTCTCTGCATAGCCACACACTGTGTATATGCTTTGCAATGGAGGATGGTATTGTCACTATGTTGCTTTTCACCTGGTTGTCATTGCCCAGTATGCACTGCCTCAGCAAGGGATCTTGAATCTGATTGGGTGAAAAGAAACATTAACTTGAATCATGCAATGTAAATATTATCTCCTGCAAATTGCTGACATTAGTTTACATCAGTTCATTCTAAAATATGGCTTTTTATATGCAAGATAAGACAACTTGATTGTTTATGACTTCTGTAATTTTAATTAAACCTTCCATCACTGGTATAACTTTGCCCTAAACCCATTGTAATCACTGGTGATTGTGGACCTTTTTAAAGGAAACAGGTACATAATGTAGGTCAAGACGTGTATTCAAGCAAGTAGCAATATCTTTATATATTTATTTCAAAGAAAGACCAACAGGAACAAGTCACATTAACAGGCTCCATAAAATAAACATAATAATATGAATGCATGAAGTACAATAAACAATAAACAACAAACAACAAACTATATGAAACCATTAAAAATGTACAAATTTAAGCATGGCATTCTGACCAAGCATCTGAAACTTTGACAAGATAAAGTGTTGTCAATGGCAGGGTTGAAAATGCACGATTCATTTAAAGTAGCCATACATCTTTGAAGAGCCAAGTACCTAAAAACATCGAGTTTTATACTGCGAGTTCTTGTACATATAGTTTACTGAGAAACATCAAAATTAATATGAAACATGATTGGGACAATCATACATATTATTCACATATTTGTATAAAAATATAAATAATCTCCAATGATAAAGAGGCTAAAGGTTAAAACGCTTGCAGAATTATCCATTATTATTTCAGCTGTAAGGATGCTATGTTTGAAACAGAAGAACTTCATGAATTTCATTTGCACTTGCTCTATTTTGTCCTGTTGAATTTTTTGCCAAGGAGATCACACTACAGACGCATATTCTGAAATACTTACATGTATTAAAGTTACGTAGAGAGCATTGAGGGAGTTGATGTTGAAGAAAGTATTACAATTCCGCCAAATAAAACCGAGCATGTGAAAAGCTTAACTGATAACGAACGAGACATGTGCAGGAAATTGAAAATCAAATCTTACCTGATGAAGGATTTTGTCAAAGAGCAGTTATCAATCTTTTGATTCTTGTTCCTTCTAAGTTTCACATACATGTACCTCTGAGGCTTTACGACCAGGTTACGCGAGGTATACTAACAGCTGTAGGCAAATGTCAACGAATACAATGAATTAGAATCTTGCAGATAGTCCTATTTCTCACCGTCTGTACAATGGATACTCAACTTTCTAATCATAGAAGCTATGATATATGGGTCAAAAGATCAGTAAAATCATACACTCATTCATTATGTATTACCATGCTATAGACATCTCATTTAATTGGTGGAGCAGAACCATGTGACTGACCACAAATACACAGTATGTAATGGTTTGTTTTGATGTCCATGAATATAAATAATGCTGCTAACATTGTGACTTTTCATCAAAAATGTAAATTGTCAATTGTACAAAGATCATAATCAATCACAAAAACAAAATGAAGCACTTGTGGCCCAAGTTATACATTTTTTAAAAATCTCCAGATTTGACAAATTTTTAGGGTGGCCATGACTGTGCATTGCTTATTACATGCCTTGATGTGAGTGCAAATCAATGAATTGATTTGAAAAGGAACATCCGGGGAGTTAGGGGGTCGGTGAACGATGTACTGACTGGTTTCCATGGTTACCAAGGCCAGTGAAGCCCTACAATGTTTTCGACATCTAAGTAGACCCTGATGATAGATGTAAAATATACATGTGCACACTTCTATTTTGACCTTCGTTAAAATCCGTTTGATGCTGGTCAATAATGGTAAAACTGTTTGAAAATGTCCAGCATATAACTAAATGTCATACAGCATTTATAACCAGAGGCATGTAATAAAAATATTGTTGCCTGAATACATGGGTTTATGTGCCCTCGCAGCAGGAAACGATTTGCCATCCTGGTGTCTGGCAAATTGTCACCTGTTCTCTGGCACATAAACCCATGTATTCAGGCAATATTGCACAAGTTCTGGGGCTCCGTTGTCTTTCACATGGGAAATTTTTGTAAATCTTGATGATTTTCTAGGGTTTATTGGTAATAGCATGGAAATAACAGGCTCTGCCCCGACCATTAAACGTTTATCTATAGGCTTTGGCAAGACTGAAAGCCAAAATAAGCTTGCTCGCTAAGCCTTGTAAATTCTTGACTTTCCTCTCGCCCTTGGCCATAAATGAATAATAATGGTCAGAGCATCACCATTATTTCTATAACATTAATTACATTAATCATTAATTAATATTGTTAAAATATCTGTGATAAGGGCATTTATGTACAAGAAATTAAATTTTGGAATTTCACCAAATGCACTACATGGATTGTATGTGGCCTCTGTTCATTTACCTGCCAGCCTTTCCCCTGAACCGGAAGTTTACAAGGTCCCGTTCGATTGATTTCCCTGAACGCTACATGTAAACAATAATTGTAGAGCGGACTTTCAGACCTTCAGAATGAAAATGATTATCAAATCTGTGACTCCATGAAAGTTAAATATGCAATAATTTGCAAAGTTAAATATTAACTATGCACACACCGGAGTTTTTATACACCAGTTTAGCATGGAGCCAGAAATGGTATTTGTTCCTAGCTCCATGAGTGTAGGTAAGGAAACTGTGAACACACACTCATGCTTACGATCCATGATACTGTACAGCATGTAAACCATTTTACTTGACAAAAATTTCGTCAGTGCATGCACTGTCCGAACATAAAGCATACGGGCTCGGCACAGCTGCTTCCGATCCCGTGAGAACAAGCTTGATCTCACCATGGAGGTAATCTCTCCTTCTACCTCCATGATCTCACAGTGTGACCTCTATCCGTATGATACCTCCTGGCCGCTGATGCCATATCGTTTTAATCAAACATCTCTGTACAGTACACTGAATCGCCAGCGTATGTAATGCAATTCAACTCCCGTACGTAAGCTTATGTACGTGTACGTGTTCCACATATGAAAAAATCTAAGACACGAACACGAAAAAAGAACGTGTGTGACTAAGCAAGTACACTACGTAGCCCTGCGTACAGGTCTGTATTCCCGGCGTTACGGCCTCCGCCACGCCTGAGACCTGTACGCACGGCGATACTTATACAGTGAATCATCAGGTTACCTCAGCTGACGAAAGGGGTAAAACCCCCAGCTCTGCGTGGCAGCAGGGCAATGTTTTACCGGCGTTATAAGGCGGGAGGCCGTATAACCCCGGTAAAACACAGTCCTGCCACGCACAGCTAATATACCCATGCCGTGAATAACCTGCGGTTTCGTGCAACGTTCACTCTTTCGATCCTCGGCGGTTCTAGCGTATGACCATATGTTGACACAACTGTCACACCACATATGATCGACTATACACCGAAATCAGTGCAATGAATATATCAAATTCAGTCAATTCGAGTATAATATGATCGAGCGTACCTCTGCGTGGCAGGGCTGTGAGTCAGTGTGTTCACCGTCCCTCCACCCACGAGGGACGGTGGTGTGTTGAACACACAGTCGACTCGTGGCACGCACGCACAGCTACTAACATATTTTAATTGGCAGTACAGAAGTACTTACGTGGGAGGATGGACTTCACAACTCGAGCAAATAAGTTATCATCAGAGCTGTTACCCTACAACGGTGAGACTTGGCTTGAGTACGATGTAGCCTATACGGCGCCGCGTTGAGTTAACTTTCGCCGAGGCCAAGGGTTTCATTCTGCATCCACAGTACCGGTCACCGCGCCGACCGTGTGCGGTCAGCGAAACATAGGTCCGCTTTACACATGTATATCCTTCCATGACAAGCAATCAGTACGCCATTCTCAGCTTTATTTCGACAATACGTCAACGAAACTGAATGTTCAAATTTTACAGAATGCTTTATACAATACAAACCAACACTTCTAACACATTAAGCTTTCAATTGTAGTGTTAATTTAGCTTCGCTACACTTCGCGACACTTGTTCTCATTTGCATACAACTTTGTATACCGCTTCTTGCACTAGATGAAGCATAATTTTAATCTTAATATAAAATCATGAAAATAATACCAAAAGTTACAGCTCATGTGCCTTTAGTGCGAAACGATATGCAATTTTACTGTAAATAGAGAGGATGCTTACATGCAAGAAATGAAAATAAGACCGAAATATCTCAATTATCGATTTCGAGTTCCTGTAAAGCTCAGTCCCCGAGACACCCCATCTGACAGGCCTTGTCTTTAACTGTGAAGCCGGGAGAAAACTGAAAGTTGATAATTCTTAAAAATTAAAGCAATACTCTCAACCTACTAATCCTCGCTAATGGCCTTCCATTTGCTCGACAGGGCGGAGTAGTTACTCTGGAAATGAACTCACCAATGTATAACCGAAGAGATTTTCTCCTCAATGAAGAAAGAATGCAGAGATTTCTTATTCTAGTTTATTGATACGCTAAACACGCCGCGAAGAGATATTCAAACACGATTCGTTCATGAAACAAACCCTATACGCCGTATAAAATACACTTAAACCGCACCAATTCTGCAGAACCGTCATTATCTGTTGACCTCAGCTCGCTTCCCGGCCCCCGTTGAAGATATTTACAAAATTGAAACGGGCTTTCCACAATGTTAGCAAATTTTTGTATCTTTTAGATTAATTCAGGGTCGAAGGTCTAGTCGCAAACAACTGTTCAATCTGTCTTCGCCTCATTCATCTGATTGGGGGAGATGAAATAAGTATTAAAATGGCCTCTCTTATCACACTATTAATGTCTTTCTGCGCGTGCTCCGGACGAGTAGAATTTATTTTGAGTTGTACAACTTGGCAATATTGGTATTAGCTACAAAATGACACCAAGGTATAATGAAAATCTGATGAACTCTCTTCAGTTTTAATTTCGACGAAATGGAATATAACAGTACTTTTTGGAATGAAAGAAAATACCTTCAAGTTAAAAAAAAAAACTTTCCCTAGCATGCAGTGCACGGATAAGGATAATCTATATCATTGGATCTGGCGGGCGTGTTGTGTGTATATTTCTTCGTCAAATTGTTTGATTCATTGAAAGTTTTCCACACTGATCGAGACTTAGAAAGAAAAGCTGAACGTGGCCTTGAATGCAGATCCCGAATGGGGAAAATCTATTCAACTTGACATAAAACATATTATTATTGGCATAGTAATTATCTTATAGGTAAAGGTTTTATTACGAGCAACATCAATGACAATATTGGGCACTTTGACCGCAGCTGTTGTAATCTATAAGCGAAACGGATTACTTTATTTTCTGTCAAAACTTGAATTGGGCCGAATAAATTAGCACGCTGAATAGTTAAGGGTATTATGGTATTATGTTGTGATAGGAAAGGCGTGATGGAGTCTTTGTACCATAATACAAATTGATTGGAGCGCTATACGCTTATTTCTTCACACTTGTCAATTCTTTTATGAGAATAACTTTGTAATTTTCTTAAGCAGGCTCCAAATGAAATGTGTTAATGCAGTCCGCACGGCCCACTAATTCTTTGTCACCGTTTTTTAACAGTGACATTCACTAAGCAATATCTCTTGACATGATTTTTATCATTTCGAGGGATGCATTCGAAGTTCGAGTCCAAATAATATGGCTACCGTGATCCTGTATTTTTGGGCTTGTAAATTGCCCTCGGTGATGTTTGTACACGACCAAAGCACGAGATCATAAGATTTCCCCAATGCGTCATTTTTAAAAGACATTATGAGGCACGGAATGGCAAACACGCAAGTTTGCGTGACCGAAAAGTAACGCGACTTGTGTTAGCCTTGTCATCGAAAGGAGACAAATTATTATAGTGACTTTATGTCGTATCAAGTTCTCTTAACGCTTAATTTCTAAAAAAATACCGCATATATTGTACGCGCGGGATTCGGTATATCGAAATAGGATAGGGAACAGGCCGTGTCAATTTGGTTTCGTATTTAGATTTCTATGCACTCTATTTCTCGAACGTACTACATTGTAGCACTATCGTTTTGGAGAGATCAATTTTCTGTTCATATAGCAACCTCATTCAGCTCGAACATTTCTGAGAGGTTCGGGAATCGGGTCTCTATGTGACTGAAACCTTATTTTAATCGTCCCGTTGTGCGAGTTGCGTGAGCTACCCGCCACTGTGGTGATAATGAAACAACACTGTATTCAAAGAGAGGCTGCTTTTTTCATACAAACAGCTGAGTTTGTGCGTAGATTTTCGCCCGGTGACCTACAGGAGAATTTGACGTGAGCTATATGACAGACGTCACTGGGTTATTTCTTGTAATGGACCTAAATGGATTACTTCAGTTTCAAACAGTCACACTCACCAACCCGTAGCTAAGTTGGCAGTGATTGACGACTTTGCCGTGTCATTTCCGGGCACTTTTTGTAGACGGGTGTCACGTATTCAAAGCACTCTAAAGTTTTCAAAACACCATTTCTTCAAAAATTCCATGTGCCGCTTTCGAAATGATCGCGTGCATAAAGTATGATGACCTTTCCCTGGAAATAAAATATCATTCACAAATGTCTCGTGAACCCATTTTCGGGGAAAAACTTTTCGACAATGATTACTCCAGACGATTACAAATTCTTTAGATGTCTTGGCCTGTACAAGAAACAGGTGACAACTCCGCTTTATACATCGTCACGCCAAATACTTTCTACACAGTGCACCCAAGCGCGATTAAACTTCGGCCCCGTAAGACATCAGTAGTAGCATTTATTACTTTGAGGAGATCCATTTCGCGATGTGGACGTTTTAGGCGGTACGGAAAGCGATAACTACGTACATGGCCCCAAAATATCATTGACGGCAAAATGGTTAATGACGTGCGTATTATGTCGCATGTGAAAGACTCGGAATGTTGCCAGAGTCTATGATGCTTTGAAAGGAATAAAAAAAAGCTAAAAGCAGGGTTCCCTGCATTAGCAGTGTAAACATATACCGACGAAGCTTTACGCATGGGCATTGGTTTCCGTGTCATTGCCGTCCGTTGAACAAAATCTGAGACGATCACGGGATGTGCGAAATATTTTATGATCTCAGAGAAAGTGATCACTGCCCAAAGAAACCTTTACACTAAGACTGATTTATTTTGTCAGGCCAAATGAAGTCTCGGTCAGACTTTAGAATATGTTCCATTGTGAACAAACTTGGAATGAATACAACTTTTCAACGTGAAAATGACAAATCAGAGTAGTAAGATGCCTAGGAAGATAAGCCGTTTCTCCAGGAGATAATCGTACACAAAAGTTCATCCGCTTAGCCGTCATAACTCCATATTGACCGAAAGATTAAATGCGACGTCCAGAATTAAAACACCAGAGGACATAACGATGACAAAAACATGTGTTTAAGTTTATTAGAGCGACAGACGAGAACAACATATGTTTGAAGTACATTGAGAAAAACGATGGTAGTCCACTAGTAATGAACGGACATTAAAAGTTCACATGATTATTTTGTCAATAATGAATAACAAATTTTGTAAAGTGTAAATTTAGTAAATTGTGGCATGTGTAGCCCGCAAGACCACTCTTAGATCTGTATCAATCTTTATGATTTGAACTTGGTGAATCCTTTTACCGTTAATCCATATATATTGTATGATTAAATACACGCCTTAAACTCTTGTTTAAAATCCTATTGGGGCTAATGTGCAACATTCCTGGAGCCTTTGGTCAATTGGTTGACTGGAACTAATGGTTTATATGGAATTGTTTCCAAAAGGCCAATCACTATACTCCGTAGCCCTAGTTTCAGACTACAATGACTATCTCTCTACCAATCACATGTAGCCTTGAGTCCGAGACACTCACTGCATATTGGCAGACACTATGCTTCAACAATCTCGCCACCCCCTTCCCTCGTTCTCGATCTACATTAACACACTCAACCAGCCATTTGAGGAGCTGTATCTCTGGCGATGGAATTTGTAAGGTCGTCGTTTAAAAACAAAATCTACAAACTTGCAGGGAACGCTTAGTCTATTCATATCAGCGTCAAAATGAGAAAAGATACCGAATATGGTCTAGGACCTTGAAAGTGAAATTCAAAGTCGCCTATGTACTCATGGGAATATATCTGAATCGCCATAACTGTTATCCAACATTACTATTGCACGATCTACTTCATATCTGTATCTTTTGTCCGCCGTGACGGTCGTTCCCTGTCACTTCTTTCCTCATTGTAGCATATTACGAAACTGTGAGGACGAAACAAATTGAAAATGGACGAAAACGTCTTAATTTATCGAATTTTCCCGATACACCAGAAATGCCAGTGGCTTGACAACAAAAACATCCTTCCAAACAAGTATAGCGGTAATCCAATTTTACCCAGACAGCTCTGTCATTTCTATGATTTTAATCTCATTTAAGGGATAAACAAATAGACCACTTTAAAAGCGCGTAAAAGGGTGTTTATTGAGCGGAGATGAACTAACTATGCAAAACTTAAAACTCTATGGCAAATATTTTTTTCAGAATTTAAGTGAGGGTGTTGAGCTTCGCATGTCGTACTTTAAAGTGTTATAAAATCTTCAACAATTGTATTACTGGAACGTTGTTAGCACCTGCAAAGACGCCATAAGTAGTTATGAAATAAAAACAAAACCATCAATCACTTTCGGAAGACTGCACTGGTGAAGATGTACATTTCATTATATTCGTAGACTTTGACGTTGATGTATATTTCTTGGCTGTAGTGTTTACTGTCCTCTACGACCCCTCCCTTAACAATTGTCAGAAAATATCGTGAAATTCAAATTGGAGTGGAGTACTGTTGCACGGTATTCCACTTCCTCCCTATCTCCGTAATCAAGGCACTCGAAAGTAGCAGGCTGAAATTCTGTGTGTTAAACGGACGTTAAAGTCCCGCCAGCTGTGTCTTTTAGCATTAGTTTATGGTTTTACCTTCAAGCTAAAATAAGTTTGTGAGAATGTACTTATTAAGGTTTTGAGCATAAACTCATTATTAACTACCTGCTGAGACTGTATGTGCAGTTTTGAACATATTACAGAGCGATTAAATGTTTGCCCAAACATTAAATCGCAGCCCCATGCGGAAGAGCAAAAACCGTGGAACTGTGCATATCTGTACTGATATTTTCACATAAACTGCACAGAGTAGTCCAATGTAATGCATAGGGTGAATGTTTTCAACTGTGACATTTGTGTGATCTGTTTCCTTTGTAATATTATCAATTTTTGAAAATGGCAGGACATCAATAAGACCGTTAAAATTTGAATTTACCTGTCAAATGTTTCACAAATTTGGTTTCCTGATGCAGTAAAAGCCCACATCCTTTCAGAGGGTAGAATTCAGAGAAAACCAGCCTGAGGAGAGAATAGGAAGATATTTTGAGGTCAACAAATTTCAAGAGTTACAGCTAGTGCGGCGTGTACAGCATGCAAAATACGAAATGCGAAAACATAGATAGATAGATAGATAGATAGATAGATAAATAGATAGATAGATAGATAGATAGATAGATAGATAGATAGATAGATAGATAGATAGACAGACACACACAGACACACACATACATACATACATACATACATACATACATACATACATACATACATACATACATACATACATACATACATACATACATACATACATACATACATACATACATACATACATACATACATACACATACATTTTTTTTTATTTTATTGAATCTCGAACCAACAGGTTGCCCCAATAACAGGTTCGTTTGAAAATTAAAATATAATACAAAAAACGAAAAATATATAACAGTAACAACGTAAACAAACAGACAGGAGAATTCACATAAAAAAACCAAAAAAAACAACAGCACAGCGAAGGATAAACAGAAATACATCCAGAAAAAGTAATTATTCAGAAAAAGGATCTTTCATAATCCATGACGAAAATTACTGAAGTTATTAAAAATATCCAAATTTTGCTTGTTGTACTTGGGCCTCAGCCCAAGTACATTTGTTTTCATTCCGTGGGAAAAAACTGTAAGGTATAACCATTTCTGGCTGAGACCAGGGAGGGCAAAATGTCTTGGCTTCATCTTTCTTGGCATAATAAATGGCGTAATGATGTTAACTGAATGGAAGTGCTGCTCTCAGCCAGTCTTGAATAAGTGAGATGTGAATATCAATGCTTCTCTATCTGAGTTTTTGCCACAAAATCTTCTGAATATAACCAAAATGTGCATCGAATGCAACAATTAATGCACCCTCCGTTTCCTAGGCGATGGCACGACCCTTGCTACACCCACTGGACGAGCCAAAGTGGGAGGGGTAATTTCAGTTTGGTCGAACAAGAGGGCTCGAGACCAGAATTTAACATTTAAACTTGAAACATGTTTAATCACTGACAAGATGTGGACTAGTGTTAATCAAAGTGAAATTGTTGCAAGGAAAGGTTTTATATCCCGGACACAATGAAAAACATTACGACTGGAAACTGTACCCCCAGTTGAGAATAGTAATGCCCACAGCGATGGAGAACACTTATCCTTGAGCTGAGAAAACCAGACCACCATTTCGAAATAGAGCTGCAGATTCGAGAAGCTCGTTCAAAATAGCTAGGTACACCCCGTAAAGGGGTGGTTTCGAGTTTTGAGGGCAAATTTCGCCTCCTTCATTTAGAAATCGTACGTTTGTTTTTCCAGGAGAACACACCACTTGACACAAAATTTGCATGTAAAGGGGTCGCCAGTAAGCACGTGGTCAAATCTGGCATAAGAAACAATATGAAATGTTGGGTAAAGCCAGTCCAAAATAAACTGATTTGAACTTTTGTGTTTTGTAATTTATACCACTGCAGTAACATTACCTTTTTTTGACAACATCACACGATGTAATACGTTTTGAAACTGAATACTCCGACGTATTCTGTGTCTCCTTTGCTAAAAAATACGGTATGCCGATTACCATGTAAGGAGATGATGACGTCAAGACAGATTTGTAGTGCGTTTGGTCCTGGATGGTGCACGAAGTTTTGTCAAGGTAGCTTGTGTATTTATTTCCTAAATGGGAGAGATTAGGGTCGATCTAAACAACGAAGGCCGAAGAATGTTGTGATACTCTAAGCGAGCTGAACTCTAACACGAATGTTTGGATAATTTGGAGGATGTCTAGAATGATCTCGTCTCATTAAGATTATTTGGCGGTCAGTATTGAATTTCAACTGCGTCACAAGTTTGCGAAATGAGTATTCCGTCGAACGGTCAACGAACGATATTTTAGAAATCTGGAGACATGGCACATCGCATTTTTATTTTAGTATTTTATATTTTACAAAAGATTTAAGAAGCAATGATTTTGTCGAAAATTCTGAAAAAAATATAGGAAGATTTGATCGCGAACACATTTTCACTTGGGGTCAACTAGCCCTGCGTACGATGCTGTGTGTTCCGCTACAGCTAATCGCCCCGCTCACCACAGCCCTGCAAAGACCCGTACGTAGGGTCGGTGAAAGCCAAATTACTGCCGAAATTCAGCGTTCTTGGGCCCAAGTCGTATCCCAGCCTACCTCAGCTACTCGATCGCTTCCAAAAATGGCAGTCTTTTATTCACTTCTCGTAAATAACCGTCGATGTCGGCAACTCTCTCGCTAGCCCTGCGTACGATGCTGTGTGTTAGCTGTAGCACATAGCATCGTACGCAGGGCTAGGGGTCAACATGGGGTCGCAGCCGTGTTGCCTCAAAACTTATTTCTGTCTGCACTCAAAACTCAAAAATGTCGGATATGAACCTGAAAAATCGATGCAATTTTGTCAAACTTCGGCGAAATTTCAGCCTATAGACAAAATTTCATCTAGGTAAGGTAAATTTACTGAAATTTGATCGACAAATAATCCTGAGCTTGAACGTGACAGCTCGCCTTCTCCAGGAAGTCAAGTATCCAGCTGCCCATACACAGTTGCCCATATGGCCAGGTTTATGAGATTGTTTTCAAGCGACGGCGGCAGACCGTACAGGGCTCTGGATATGAACCTACCGCCGGTGTAGCTGTAATAACTGTTGCGTTGTTTTTAGTGCCCATGGACGAAGTCCTGGGGGAGTTATAGGTTTGGTCATGTCAGTCCGTCCGTCCGTTCACGCAGATATCTCAGACATGCCCTGGTCAATTTCTTTCAAACTTTGCACAAGAATAGTACCCAACCCCATACAGATGCACGTCGATTTGTTTCACAAGGCGATCGAATTTGGCCGTGTTAGAGGACTTTTTAGTTTACACCTCCATAGACTCCCATGTATAAGGCAGTTTTCCATAGACTCCCATGTATAAGGCCAAGAAAAATAAAAATTTAGTTTCTCATCGTATTCATATTGCCTAAAGGATGCAGTGACACAGTTTTTTGTCCCCGCGGATAAAGTCCAGGGGCTTATAGATTGGGTCATATCCGTCCGTGAGTCCATCAGTGAGTCCATCGGTTCACGCAGATATCTCAGACATTTTGACAAAATATCATGTGACCTTGGTGACCTTTGACCTCAAATATACATTATTGTCCATAACTCAGTAACCACAAGTGCTAAACCTTTCATATTTGGTATGATGGGACACCTTATGACGCCACATATTGTACCACATTAATTATGCGCATATCTAATTTTGAGCGAGCCAATAGAGCTAGAGGTCTGATTTTTGGTATATAGGGATAAGTTAACAATATAATTTGTTTGACAAAACGTCACGTGACCTCAATGACCTTTGACCTCCAATATACATATTTGTCCATAACTCAGTAACCACAAGTGCTACACCCTTCATATTTGGTATGATAGGACACCTTATGACACCATATATTGTACCTCATTAATTATGCGCATATCTTATTTTGAGCGAGCCAATAGAGCTAGAGGTCCGATTTTTGGTATATAGGAATAACTTAGCGATACAATTATTTTGACAAAATGTCACGTGACCTCAATGACCTTTGACCTCAAATATATATATTTGTCCACAACTCAGTAACCACAAGTGCTACACCCTTCATATTTGGTATGATGGACACCTTATGACACCACATATTGTACCTCATTAATTATGCGCATATCTAATTCTGAGCGAGCCAATAGAGCTAGATGTCCGATTTTTGGTATATAGGGATAACTATAGGGTAGAAATCTAAATATGCCCATCTAAATATTAGACATCTGCCATCAAGAATAAAAGAAATTTGCTGTAATTTGAATATTTGAGGAGTTTAAGCAATTTCCACTATAAATAGAGAACCCCTGCCTCAAACTCCACAAAAGTTGCTAGAAATATTTTGCCGTTGTCATGCCATTGCTTCGTTTAATAACCAGTTAATCAAATGCCTTATTGACAGGAGGAAATTCAAGACCATATTTGAATAGTAGTATATATTGTCCTCAAAATTACTCTATCACGGCCCAAGTACTCATTGCCTTCAGCATACTGCCTTGTTACAGATAGAATTAAAATATGTCTGAGCTCGTGATAAAATGAGTGTTTCAAGATATTCGTACGTGCTGACACTGGTCTAAAAAGAACAGCACGACGCAAGGTAAAAGCAGGAACGTTAATATGAATCTGTGCAAGAACATCTGGAACGCTATAACTGAGTGAAGGATTTTATAAAGAAAAAGGGTGTCTAAAAATTTCCGCCTGTTCTCCAATGTGGGAAGGCGAAATTCATAACATAGGTTACTATACAGAGCCCTTGAGTAAGCCATCGATGAACGGAAACAAAGACACTTGATAAATTTTATTTGGACTCTTTCTAATTTCTTTATCAAATATAATTGATGAGGGGACCAGATGGGTGAGCAGTATTCAACGTGGCTTCTGACGTAGGAGACATACAATGTTTTTAAAACCTTGATACTATTAAAATATTTACAAGAACGCTTGATAAATCCAAGCATTTTAAAAGCCTTTGAAACAACATGGTTAATGTGCATACTCCAGTTACATACATACATACATACATACATACATACATACATACATACATACATACATACATACATACATACATACATACATACATACATACATACATACATACATACATACATACATACATACATACATATTCTTCTACGAGGCCAAGTTTACTTGAACGAAGGGAAATCATATAATTACTTCTGCAAGTACAGAATAGTATCGAAGCGAAAAGTAAAGAGACTAAATTGCCCATTCGCGCCGTGTGTTCCTTTCCCCAAAATCATGAGATATGAAGGCAAAATAGAAGTTTACATGTACACGCCTGCTCTCCGTTATTGTTCAATTACCCTAGATTACCGTCAACCAACCTACAGCCGCTTTTTTCGGCACTCAGCTCGCGGGACTGATTATCCTTTTCAAACCCTGCTAGACGTGTGAAACCTGCTTGCGTACAGTGGAATTAACACGGTTGCTTCACCGGACATCCAATTATAGCAGCGCCTAAAGAATGGGAGATAAACCTTGATTACAATCAGGGCTCCCATAGAGAGCTAAGCCGAGCATGTGAACACCCTACATGAGCAAAAAAAACATTAGGCTGAGCGTGAAAACGCCCTACATGAGAGAAAAAGACGTTGGGCTGAGCATGAAAACACCCTACATGAGTAAAAAACATGTTGCATTGTGGGTATTTTCAAGATGGCAGCCGCCATGACAGCCTGCACTGAAAGCTCTGGTGAGTACATATTTTGGTCGATTTTACCGTTGAGAAGCATTATTTTGGAAAAATAAAAACATCAGAGTATGCAGCAGTGTTTCAAGTGTCTATGCACATAGTTCATTACATAGCAGAAGCTCAAACTACAAAGATTACTTCAACACAAAATTGCTCAGTGGGTGATTAACTGCTACAACTTTACTTCACAGTGTGCTGTAAACTGTGTACAAGAGACTGAAGCAATGGATGTGCATGTGTACGAGTATCTTTGGGGGTCGTAAACAGATTTTGTCCTCGACTAGCCAGCTCCAATAACTCAAGTCTACTGAAGACCATTCAAATTATGTACAAAGGATGTGCTTATACTTTTATTCACGATTAATACTAAAGCTAACCTTTCTGTAAACTGCGAAAAATGATCATATTTCTGTGGTTCAAAAACTCCTAAACCTTTCCTTCATTTACAACAGCATGCAACTCTACATACCTTGCTGTACGGATGGCCATGGGTGAACTTGTCAGAGGAAGATCATTGCATTGAGAATGCCACTCAAATCCCAGATGACAACAATAACAATCAAACTGTAACAGCTGATGAAGTGAATGGTATACTGATGACAATGAAGGGATTCTAACATTCCAGTAAACACTATCATATCTCTAAATTATTTAACAAAAGACAGTTTTGTATATTGTTCTACAAGTTTTTCGCTCGATAAGGCATGTAGACTCATCCGTTATTCTATAAATAGAAAAGCAGAATAATAGGCAGAAAAGGAATCTGTTAGCTTTTCTGTCAGCTGTATTTATCCCAGTAGAGTAAAAGCCAACATGGTCTTGTTTTGTATTCTGCAGCACCAAAGTCTGCTTCGGTCAGTGAGTTTTATTGGCATATTTATGGAGATGTGTTCTTTCAAGAAAAGGGCTACACTTGCTGTTTCATACAGTTCTATATTATTATATTCTGTTTATTTCATATTATTTAGTTTCAATAACATGATTTCATTTACTTTGCAAGAAGTAAATATATTTGAATAAATAAGTGAAAAATAAATCTTTTCCATGAAATATTATTAGTTTCTGGTATTTCATAAAATGTGAGAGTGCTGGTGAATTGAAGGGAAAGTCACTATTTTTTACTTTACTTTCATTTCATCGTATATGCACCGGTACCTAGTCTAGTATCATCTTTGGATTTCTTAACGTTACCCAAGTTTAGTTTTGCACTATTGCTTCCAACCTGGTACTGGATAACCAACCGTAGACAATATGCAACTGGCTTACCCTGGAAGTCAATCAGAGAATATGACCCTCTGTTGATTGGATTTAGGATGATAGTGCAGGCAGGGGTTACCAATAACTAAGGGGAGAACCATTTGATTTCTGGGGGGGGGGTTATGGAGGATTTTGAGAAAAAAAAAATTGTCGCCAGGTGAGATAGAAGAAAAAAAAAATTGATCCTGCCATGGCCTGAGAAAAAAAAAATTGTCATAACAGACAGAAGTGAAAAAAAAAATTGTCACAATGCACCAGAAATTAGCAAAATTTGGAAACCCTATTCTCATGTATTCTTTGCCGGCGCGCCGCCATAGGCGGCACAAATGTTTTTACCACAAGCAATTCTGATGTTTTTTTCCCAGCACTTAAGATATAAGCATGCACTACATAGGTCTACTTACACCTCAGTGCACTCAATGTTTTCCTTCCCTTTCCTGACCCAAGAAATCATATTTCAGGATTTCTGTTGCAATATCTCAATGGCATAGGCACTATCTAAAGGGGACTTTTTGACTTCTGTAAATTGTGAAAATTTTAAAACACAAGACAGGAGTCAATAAACTAGTGTTAAAATCAATATAGTATTCTCTCAATATAAATATATTAGGAAGATGTACAAGTTGACAATGAAAAATTGAGGAACAACAAATGTAATGAAATACAAGGGAGAGGGTCACTAAAAAAATTGAAAACTTCAGGGGGCATTACTCAAATGTGGAGAGGAAGAAAGGGGACGGGTTACTCAATTTATTTTGGCGAAATAAATTGAAACACATCTCAGATTGCACCATTGCAAACATCCGTTTCTCAAAATTTTCAATGCGAGAGGGGGGCACCCCCTCTCGTGCTCTCCCCCCCCTTGGCTCTTCTAACAGTGTTACTGGTAAAAGACAAATTTAAAATACCTATCGGATTGCACTACACTGCACCGTGGCGCACATCAATTTCTCAAAATTTTCACAGGATCTAGGACAAAACTGAACTGTTGTGAATTCATCCTTTATTATCACAGAGACATGTTTTCATTTACCTCACTTCAATGACCATTTTGACAGTTAAACATGCCATATTCATGCTTTTCATTAGAAGCTGGCAGCTGGAGAAATGACACAAGAAGGTCACAAATTTTCGGTTCCTGTGTATTTATTTATCTTCAGTCTCTGGCAAACAGAACTCTTTTTCACAAATTGTATTGTCATTGTTTGGTTGTTGAATATTGTGACACAAACACTGATCATGCATAAAATGTAAAAATATTGCAGTGTTCAATGTCATTTTCAAACAGTTTTACCAAATGCAAAATAACCTGAAACTCCTCTCAGATTGCACCATTAAACACATCAATTTCCCAAAATTTCCAATACGAGAGGGGGAAACCCCCTCTCGTGCTCTCCCCCTTGGGGTGTTCTAACAGTTTCACTTAGTAAAAAAAAATTAAAAAACACCTCTCAGATCGCACCAGACTGCACCATTGCACACATCAATATCTTAAACTTTCCATGAAAGATAGGGGAAAGCCCTGTGACACTTTCCCCCTAAGCCTCTCACGTGTTCTCCCCCTGTACTTTCAAATTCTGCCCGGTCAGATATCCTAGTGAAAACCTTGTCATAATACCCATCCAAATTAAACAATATACTATATGGTTAGATACTGCGTGAGCTTTTATATCTTTATTTTATTGTGACTTGCAATTTCATTTTGATGGGTTCACCTTTTTGAACCATCATGAGATAACTGATGATAGTCTAGCAGAGTACATCAGGATTTCAAAGGTCTTTACTGTTAAATTGCTGTATTTTGTAAATTTTACAAATACCCCGGTACATTTATTGTATTTAACTTTTCTAAGTGGGGGGATCAGTCAAAATTTCAGAGTTTGAGAGGGGAGTTACTCAAATTCATCATGGTTGACGGGGGGGGGGGGGGGGAGGGTGTCACTTGAAATTTCTGAGTTTCAGGCCGTAAATAATGACGGCTCCCTTATATACAACGCATCACAAACTTGATGACAAAGAAAAAAAAATTTGCATTGCTACTCCATTTGAAAAAAAAAAATTGATGCAGCTCTGACAGTAGAAAAAAAAAATTGCTGTCACTGTGACAGGAAAAAAAAATTTGCTCCCATACCCATTTCCTCCATACCCCCCCAAAATCAAATGGTTCTCCCCTAATTATGTTTATCAGAGTTACACCTCAGTGATCAAATCATTACTGGTTACAATGAGTTGACTTCCATGGCAAGTCCTCTTGCATTCTCCTCAGCATGCTTGCTCTGGCATTAGGTTTGGAACTATAATACAAAATGCTAGAATCTGTGTTTGACAACATAAAAAAGACTGAGGACATACTTGATTAATGTGTTACACACTGTCCACAAATATGATTTTATTATCAAGTTTTACAAGTTTTGCCATTTTGATCAGTGCCAAAAACTATCTGAGCCAATAACCCAGGGTCTTCAACTACTAATATAGCATACATGCAATAACTAGAAAACAAAAACTGTATTGATTCATCAATTATTCCAAAATAATAAATGAATGTGACAAGTCAAGCACTGCATCTTCTTACATGTAAAATGCATGTGCTGAAAGCTCGCAAAACTGGGCCATACTGGCTGTTCTGATGGTGAAATTATCCTCTGACCTTAATTTTTTCAAACTTTTTCCAATTCTAATCAACAAATTAAATTTCCCATTGAGATTGTGGTGATGTCAAACACCCTGTGTCAACCCCCCCCCTTTTTGCTGCCTCATCTAAGTGAGACATCCCAACTGGTTTGTGTCTTGCTCATCTTCTGTTTTTTTCTCTCAAACAAGTGGTTCTGGAAAACAAAAGAGAAGCTGTCATGAGATATAAAATATTTTAATTTTGATGATATATGTCAAGTTCAGCTGTAGATTGTTGTGAAGTTACTGAGTAAAAATTTGATTAGTTTCTGCTAACAAGACAGTTACATCACAACAGCTAGCTATGGTTACCTGTACTTTAATTTAAAATTTGGACCTCTAGAAAAATACAGGAGCAGAGAGAGTAAAAAAGAAAATGTCAAAGACTATGACAGGCTAATCCAGATCTGAACCTTCATACAGTACATCATGAAAAGATATTCATTTAATTTGAATTTAAAAGTCAATAAGTTTGACTGTTTCGAATAGATGGGCAATGGAATTCCAAATATTCACGGCATTAATAAAGCTGATGATCTCTCTGACCTGTAGCTATTCTTAACATTGGTGGGTGAAGGTTACCATCATTAGCACAATGATATATGTATTTTCTCTAATATAGTGTTCACTGCCTTTTAATAGCTCTCTAATTCTCTGCTAAACAGTAAAGCTCACACAAACATGCACATGATGCACGACAAATAGAAAGCACATTGATATTTTGGAGACTTTTTTCAATAATCCTTATCTTGAATGAAAAGTGACATATTTTAAATCATATTAATGTATATGTAGGACACAATCTGACTCAGCATTATGCATTCAAGTGTCTATGCACAGTTCATTACATCTCAGATGCTCAAACTGTAATAATTACTTCAGCACTCGAAGTAGGTGAATGACTGTAGCTGTAAACTTCCAAAACATTTGAGCTGTACAGTGTACAAGAGACTACATGCATCGCTTGTCGGCTGTGCAGTGTGTAAGAAAGTTCTTGCAGTGCTTCAGAGCATTGGTAGCTCTATGTTCAGAGGCAATGCTAGCTCTGCATGGCAGGGCTGTGTGTTACCAGCGTTATACGGCCTCCCACCATATACCGTATAACGCCGGTAACACACAGCCCTGCCATGCAGAGCTAAGGCAATACATGTGTTATCCTAACCCACTATGTGATTTTGCGTTGAAGTAATCTTTGTAGTTTGAGCTTCTGCTATGTAATGAACTATGTGCATAGACACTTGAAACACTGCTGCATACTCTGATGTTTTTATTTTTCCCAAATAATATTTCTCAACGGTAAAATCGACCAAAATATGTACTCACCAGAGCTTTCAGTGCAGGCTGTCATGGCGGCTGCCATCTTGAAAATACCCACAATGCAACATGTTTTTTACTCATGTAGGGTGTTTTCATGCTCAGCCCAATGTTTTTTTCTCTCATGTAGGGCGTTTTCACGCTCAGCCTAATGTTTTTTTTTGCTCATGTAGGGTGTTCACATGCTCGGCTTAGCTCTCTATGGGAGCCCTGATTACAATTATGATGTTATTTTCACACACAGATTACAATTGGCGCATCTCATTGCAGGATAGCCAGTGTAGACAATATCGCTAACGAATGCAATCATTTGTAGCTCTATATATTTGACTGCGCCGCAAATTTTCTCATTTTTTAGGGCAAGAATTTTGACTATATAAACTTTAAGCTGGTATTTGCCGGTTTGTAGCAGTTTAAATGACCAATTATAGGCGTGTCAAACCGTTGGATTAATCTTTTATAACACTGTATATGCATTCGAAAAGCATGATTGAACAGACCGCCTCAACTGTCTTAGCTTTGAATGCTCGCTGTTGCTATGAATACAAGTAGATTTCGAAGCTTGATAAGATATTGTTAACTTTCGAGAAATCAGTGGCGCTATCGTGACAAAATAAAATATCCAGCGGCACGCATTCGATTGTATATCGGTTACTCAAAATGTTACGAGGTTGTTTTACCGTCGTTGGGAGGAATTACCGGAATGTGGAATATAGAACCATGGAATCATGGAATAACGGAACAAATCAGAACGATATGGCAAATATATTTGCAGTACAGAAATTGGCCGTTGCTCATACCAATGCCAATGCGGGTGATTCATTACGCAAGCTTAATGTCGCGTTTGACTTAGAGAGAGAGAGAGAGAGAGAGAGAGAGAGAGAGAGAGAGAGAGAGAGAGAGAGAGAGAGAGAGAGAGAGAGAGAGAGAGAGAGAGAGAGAGAGCGCTTAGACCACAGTTGGTGGAGGGACGGTGAGTAGACCATAACGACGGGTAGGGAAAACCTCAGAGATTATGAGCACAAACTAAAAAGGAAGACAGAGAATGAAGGAGAAGGACGGTGGAGGACAAACAAGAAACTACTATATTTTCTGCGCATAATTAGACGAAGGACAATATTTTCCATGCTACTCTGTAGTGATAATACAATCCTTTACCATATTCAGCACTGATGGCTTTGTCCCTCGCCCAGTTGCACAGTGCAAATACTGTACTTCATCCCAAATACTGCTCTTCACCCTTCTCTGTTGTGAAGATTGTCCTTCATCTTACACAGCTAAACTACCGTACTTTCCCATATTCTACACTAATAACATTGCCCTTACACCTATTTTGCAGTGAAAATACTGTACTGTCTTTCACCATAATCTGTACTGATCTGTACAGTCCATCACCGTATTCTAGAGAGATCACACTGTCCTTCAAGCAATTCTTCGATGAAAAAGAAAACAAACAAACTTCTCACCAGTTTCTGTTTTCAGAAATACCGTCCTTCAGTTAAGTGTGACCCGAGACTATCATCAGATTGTTAGAGAATTATTCACGCGTGTTATGTTTCAGTACACATTTTAAATTAAAAGGTTTTGGCTGCTTTCGTGGTTCGGGTAATGAAGTTTTAATACAAGAAAACAAAGCTGTATTCGACATTTAAGGGGCATGACCTCGGAAACTTTGTTGAGTTTGGGTGCAATGTGAGAATATATGATGTCGACGGCTGCACTTTCTCCGAAATGATACGTTTTCGGGACACTTACTGTTATTTATTCGCACGAACTGTAATAATTTGCGACAAACTTTTAAGCCACTTTTTTGCTTCCCATTTAAATCTATTTATATTAAGGTGATGTACCTTTCTACGTAGCCACGCAACGTGACATGGATGCACCGTGCAGCTACGTATAACCGTGAGATGGAAATTATAAATAAATCCATGCTATGTTTGTGTTGACCCAGCACAGTGGGGTCTTTTTAGCGTCACAAGGAATTAGCAACGGTCCACATGATATCTGTATGGCAAACATACTCCCCAACGTTTTTTTATTTGTTCTGTGATTTCATATTTCCGTATTCCATATGTTTCAAGTAATACCATTCAACGTTTTTTCTATGCATAGGGCAATTTTCCCCCTTTTTTTCGCGATATCGCCGGTGACTAGGATCGCTCGGACTTTTGCGAAAGCGCACGAAAATACCACGCCGTTCTTTTGCGTCCCATCTGTGCTGTAGACAACATCAAAAAAGGAGAATCGAACAAGGAGCTCCGTTCATTTCATCGATGTTTTCTTTGGATTTGAAGTCATGACAGTCTCAACTCTTCGCACTTTTACGAGAAATTCTGCAAAATTGGAATCTCAGGCTTAGCTATAACTTTAAATCCTACATGTATTGGTCGGCGTGTAGTGTTTTATGTCATGAACTGCAGCCTCCATCTGAAGGGATTTTGAACAAGAAAGGATGCGTTTTCCCCAGGGAGCGGTCAATATGGACCTGCGTGTAGTGAGTCTGCTGTACTTCGATTTTGCGGATGCAAGGCGTTACGATGTCAGTTAGGACGCCAGACACTTTCCTCCTCCCAAAATACCAGTCACTTCAACACAGTCGAGTCTCAGGCACGATTCTCTTTTAGCGATAGCCACAGGTATTTTTCATCGTTGCGTTTATGACGTTAGTCAATTCAGACTTTATTCTAGAAGACTTATTGTCCACCCTGTAGCGCATGGTACGCAGGCACGAGGCGTTAAATATGGACCAACATTCTGTCAAAACAAATCTTTACACCACACATGAATATCACAAATACCCGTATCTCGGAGCACAAACAGTATGCTTTGACAGAGTTATTGCAAAACCTTGAAACACGCTGGTGGGTGCAAAACAAAAGTGTCACAGCTGGTATTGAAAACAAATCAACCAGAACGTTTCATTATCAAAGTTAAAATATATTATCATGGTGCCTTCAACAGAATCGTAGTGTTTTTTTTTCTTTTACCTTTGCGACTCTGCGAATGGCGGCGAACTGACATGATACAGAATTGTTTTCAAGAACGAGACTCACGGCTGACACGAGACTCACGGCTGATAATATTTTTCTTTACTTTTTTAATATAGATAAATACCCAGTAAAAATAGCTTGTACTGAGGTTTATCATTACTTGCAAGGTCTCTGAAGCCATTTCCCGTCACCTAAGCATTCAATCATCGTGAGAGAAACGACAGTAATGATGCTATTTTGAGATTCAGAAGTTAAAAGAGTGTACTATAGGCAAGGCGCAAAAGATGCCAAACACATCTCGTATTTCTTCACCACTGAAGAACATAGCCGGCGTACAACTCTGTTAGTGACATAATTGGTAACCTACGGTTAAAATGGAGATCAGGTTGGGATTGTTCACTGTATTACCCGTTCTTTGCACGGGTTTAAACTCTGTCATGTTCAGAGGCTGTAAGGACAGTCCGTTAAAAGTGTGTACTAAGGCAAGGTGAAAAGATGCCAAACGCATATTGTATTCCTTACCTCTGAATGTAAAACAAAGCAACTGTCCTTTATTTTGTTATATGGGTACTCTGAAAGCCGGCTGGCGACTTTTTGAATGCACAGATATCTACAATTTTGCTTATTTAGATTTACATTATATACTGCACGCATGCACCGGTTTGTCCCTGCAGGCATGCGTGCCAGTGACGATTCTGACTAAACAAACTCTTGTGAGAATTAACCTCGGTGAAACCGACGTATGACGTCATTAAGAGCTCAGCAATCGTCTCCGGGAGGCTATTTGCAATTGCTCGCAGTGTACTCATCACGACTATTTCCCCGCCCTGCCGCCAGGGAAGTAAAATGCCTTCAAAATGATGCTTTGGTTCTCCGCACTATTCTGTGACATCGGACGTCTGCCCCGGCATTGGAATTTCGGTTGCCATGACGACTGCTCCAGGTGACGCGTCGCTATTTGTCGCCGGAACATTTCTTTGACGAGAAGGTGAGCGACGCCCAGGTGTTTCACGTCAAGGGATCGAGAACAGAAGAAAGCACTAAAAGCGCCTAATAAAAGCCGTCTCGTACAAGCTACACGGCCTGTAATGTTTCGTTCATTCATTCATGCTTGCTTGCGTTCAATCGACGCTATTTTCAGATGTGCATACTAAGCTTATGAGTTGAGCGAACATTTAGAGGGACGACAAGCGTTGCAGTCAAGTTAAGGGAAAAATAGTTTAACTTGTGATTAAAGATCCACTTACAATAGCCTATGATCATAAAGAATTTTTTGCCAACTAGTTACTGATATTGATGATTTCTATGAAATCCTATACTAGATAACGAAATACAAGCTCTCAATTCCTTCAGGTATTTTTCCCGAATCTATTCAGATTCGCCTTGATAAAGTAAGAAAGCAAGAGAATTCGTACTGTATCCGTTTTATCTGTTCTGGTTTCCGAACTGTATTAACTTCTTTTCCCGTACAACAGACTGTGCCTATATACTTGGTTGTGTCTCGCATATCTGTACGTTTCTTTTTCTTGATCCATGCACCTCGTCTGTTTGTAACCATGTCTGATTGTCTCTCTTATTCCTGTTCTTGCTGTCAGTGACCTGGCTCTAACTATGTTCAGTCTCTTTCTGTCTCTAGCTAACTTGCCATTTTCACATGCGGACTTACGACTGTTATTAAAGCCTGCTTTAGAAGACAACGAGTCCCAAGTGAGATGCTCCTCCTCCTTCCCTTTCTGTCTCTGTCGGTCCGTCTTTCGATCTGTCTGTCCGTCCGTCATTCCGTTTATCTGACGTACGTCCGTCAGTCTACCTGTCTGTCTGTCTGTCTGTCTGTCTGTCTGTCTGTCTGTCTGTCTGTCTGTCTGTCTGTCTGTCTGTCTGTCTGTCTGTCTGTCTGTCTGTCTGTCTGTCTGTCTCTGTCTGTCTATGTGTCTGTTTGTTTGTTTGTTTGTTTCTCTGTCTCTCTGTCTCTCTCTCTCTGTCTCTCTCTCTCTCTCTCTCTCTCTCTCTCTCTCTCTCTCTCTCTCTCTCTCTCTCTCTCCCCCTCCTCGCTGCTTAGAATTATAACAGTTATGAAACCAAAGTGGAGGAAAGTGTACGAAAGTCACGAAACTGAGAGTTCAATGAACTATACCAGTGGAAGACTAGTAAACAGATGGGTTCGTTAGACTCTTGTTCGTGAAAGGACATTGTTTACATTAGCAAATCGTTGAATATTTTATTAAGCAAATTGGACTGGCAAAAATATTGTTGCTCGGTTTTCTGGCAAACCAAGAGAAGCGTCGAGCGATAGTTTTTGCGAACCATACCTCAGGATTTTATGATAAGGCAAGCTGAGTGAATATATTTCACCGTAGAGAAGTAAACAATATATATTGTTACGGAACGAGGATACAATTTCAGAGAAACTGAAAAATACCTGCAACTTTTGATTTTTTGTCCTAGTGTTTGTGTTCTATATCTAGTTATGTGATTTATTCCGTTAACCCATCCACCCGCATACTTGGAATTCAACTCCGTTGGACGTGCGCACAGGATATAACTGAAAGTTTAAGCATTTGGGATAAAAAGGTTTGTCAATAAACCACTATAGATGGCTCGAATGTAATTGTCAAAAATAATAATCCCCGTTGCCTGTAGCGTTTACAAAGTATACACAGAGCAGTCGTATGAATACTATGAACTGTAAGACAGAATAGTGTGTGAAAGCTTCCTAATGTAAGCGATTAATGTTTGGACTATTTTTACTTCACTGTGAGTTCATGCCTATAATGGATTGAACGGTTTCCGGGAAAGGAGCTGGATAAAATTTCGCTGACATAAAACAATAATGTAATGAGTAAGTATTTGCAGCCTGTATGATGTAGGCGTATCATACTTAAGACAGCTTAGGTAGGATAAGCCTCGGGGATAGATAGTCACACTCTACCTCAAAGTGTTACATTTGTTTTGTTTGGGATTATTTTGAAATTTTTTGAATAAGTGAAGTATTAGTTTTGTGAAAATAAATAAAAATATGAATTAATCGCCATAGAGGTAACACAGAGATGGCGGCCATTTTGAATTTTAAATACCAGTACATGTTAGGCATTTTGCTGCTCCAGTGCACTTGCACAGTGACCCCTGAACGTTAATCTTGCTTTTTTAAAAGAATAGTTGAAAGTTTCGTTTAGAAAAGCTTTAGCAAAAGTGTAGGTCTTATAATTTCGAGGCTTTCACTGCCTTAAAAAAGTTTCAGTTTCTGTCGCTGACCCGAGTACCGTTAGAGAACACATTATATTTACCGGTATGAGAAGGATAAGATTAATCAGATGGTGAAGATAGGTAAAATATCCGCTGATGAACAAACTCTCAATTCTAAACTTTTCTTACTCTTTGGTTGAAATAGTGTAGTGTTGAAATTACAGGAGCTGTAGCAGTAACTTTTTACAACATTTTCAGAACTTTTGTTTTATTATATAAGAATCAAATTTAAGTTAACTTTTTACTTGTCTCTGTAATGAAAAACAAAGTCTTGGCCATGTCCACTCAGCAAATTTAGTTCAATTTGTTATGTCCTTTGACCCAAATACATATTAGTCAGGACTAGAATCCATTTCTAAATAATAACGTCAATCGTTCTGCACATGCAAGTATTTTATTACAGTGTTAAGATTTTAATTAAAGTGCAGTTTGCAAGGAAAAACTCTGACAAGAGTATCAAAGTTATGATTATTGAGCTTCAAAGGCATAACGTTTGTGGGGATGACTTAAAATGAATCTGACATCAGTTTTCGTTCTAGTGAACGGATGTATACTCTTTTCCTCCGTACGATGCACATCGTATAGTATGCAATGTTATCGTTCAAGTTTAAAAATCAAAAATCCATTCCTAATAGACAATAATGGGCATCACAAACGCACGCGTTCACACACACACCCACACATAGACACACGAAAGCTGTTCGTAGAAGGTGATCACTAGGTACAGCGTTATGAGATTTGGTGTAGGAAAAAACTGATATTTTGCGAGAAAACTGAAAACCTGGAAAGTGCATATACAAAATACAGCTATTGGAAGTTTAACACGTCTGAATGACAAAATGTACAATTTGTACATGATATGGAGAAGTTTACTGTACCCAATCATCACTTTCGTCATCATCATCACCACCACCACCACCACCACCATCATCATCATCATCATCATCATCATTATCATCATCATCATCATCTCATCATCACCAGCAGCAGCAGCAGCATCCTCCTCCTTCTCCTTCTCCTCCTCCTCCTCCTCATCATCATCATTATCACTACCACCACCATCATCATCACCATCGTGGAGATACTGATAATAATGGCAGTTTTGACCGTCCACAATTGTCACACAGTGAAAAAACATTTACTATTTACGTTTAGGGACCCAGTCAAAGTTAGAAAGTGCCGTTCTGAGGAAAGCAAATATCCTTTGTCTCAGTATGTCGAGAAAAGTGTGTTATGAAGGAACATATAAAGCATTCAGAAACGTAGGAACTTATAACGGCAACCTGAAATGCGTAGTTCATTATTCTGTACAAGATTGATCAAAATTTCGACCCTGGAGAGTCGTGAATTCGCGTTCAGTTCGAGTAGATTGGCTTTCCTGGACTAATATCTTGAGTTATCTACTTTCATGCCGCTGGTCCCCGGAGTAATGGTAACATTGTAATAATCAGTGGGTAGATTTCGCTTTGAAAGAATGGAAGATAGGCTATTCGGGTTAATTCGTTGGTGAAGCGCTTAGGGTACCAAGCTTCGATAAGAAAAGACAACGGGAAAACTACAGATACTTCTGAAAGTTAGTCTTTCCGTTTCCCGAGAAAGATCTTGAGTGGTTGCTGGAGCAAGCGTTTTATCTTGTCTGCTCCTGTTACGCCATCACTGAATAGGTTGACCGCGCATGTGCTCATGGATGTGTTTTGTTGTCGGCCTATTTTTTTCGTTGAGACTGTCCATTTGAACATAGGGGTGAGGCTTTCTTTTTTCAAGCTTTTACAGTTTGTATGCACGTTTTAGTCATAATCCAGATGCGATGGACCAGACAGATGTCTGATCTGATTTCGGAACATCAACGATCCTGCTCGTATCGCAGCAAGATCTCTTTATCGCTCCGTTTCAACGTAGGATATCGTTCTCGTTTTTTTATCGTCCGCCCTGTTTTTTGCTGAGGTAAGTATGTTACTACTTAAGCCTGTACTCTTGATGTTATCTGCAACGTAGTGTGTCATTTAAATTCCTCTGTAGTTCGGCTCGTGGAGTCTGAGAGGTCACGCTTCCTTGGGCTAAAAATCAAGTTTTCAAGAAGAGCTCGCTGATTAAATTAAGGATCAGTGCGACGCAGCTGAGGCGCTTCAGCTATCTTCCCCCATGTATAAAAGCGTTCCGGTCCGGTCGTTTGAAAAAAGACAGACATGAAAATCTTCGAACTGTATGGGTCAGACAGCTATGTATCTCCCGCTGCATCGTTAATATCACTTTTTTTACAAGGAACGGTGCGCTTACTTCCCTATCAATCACAAGCCGACTTTTGACTGTTTTCAATAACGGCGTTCGCACGTCGGTCGTTCGCGACAACCGTAAATATTAAATCATCGCCTGTAAATTTGACATGTGCCACGATGAGGCCGTGACACAGAGGCTACTAGGTGATGTTTCGATCTCCGTTTGTCAATTTGTTTTGATTTTCTGCTGCTGGCTAGCTCAATAACGTCCCCCCCACTTCTCATGATGATTTAATAATATTGCTAGGCTCCGAGTCCCTGTTGGGTTATATCCTTGTACATATTATTTTTACAGTAGCCGTTCTGATTCAATCGGTAGCAATCATCCCAGATGCAGCGAAAGATAAGCTTATCGAAAGATAAGCTTGTCGCAAACGGAAGTTCCCGGCATATTCGGCCCGCGTGGAATTCTTCGCTGAGAGAGACAGTCTCGTAATCCATCCACAACTTCATTCAATCACACAACCATCCGTCAATCATATTCATGCGCCCACCTACCTCTTTGAGTTTCATGTATCTAATGATCCATCAATCTATTCGTACGCCCGTCTCCCATCTGTCTGCCTGTCTGTCTGTCCGTCCGTCTTCCTGCCCGCCTGCCTACCAGTCTCTTTCTCTGGCTGTCTGTCTACGTTTGCGTCACCTTTAACATTCTTAAGACGTATAGAAATAATATTTCTAATGGTATGTCTCTGCTTTTCATCTACAGTATCTCCACTTAATAAGGGATTTGTCAGTCTGTCCGTTTTTCCCCTCGGTTTTATTGCTTGAGGGATTTCAGTCTCCCCTTCTCTTTCCGTCGATCGTGTCCTTTGTAATTAGTCGAGAAGCCGATCCATCAGTCCATACGTATAATGTCAATACACGCCATGGCAGTATATGCGCTGTGGAGATTGAAGACTTCATACTTCTATGGAATGCAGCGGCGAGAAATTGCAATTTTTTTCAATGGTGAAATCTGTTAAACAGAACTAAAATAATTATTTTGAAGAGAAATACCGCGTATCATTAACCGATGTGGTCTACAATTTCGCCCTCCGTAATTGTCCTGACAACGTAAAGAGTTCGACTCCTTGAAATCAAATGTAAATGATACCCTCTTCTGGTTAAGATGGAGGTTGGATACACTCGAGTCAGCCTGGGAGGTGTTTTCAAAGACGTTTTTTAAACAGTTCTATCTATGGTTGTTAAGATATTTTCTGAATTCATTCGTCATTCTGTGACTTTAGCAAAATACGCGCATATTGCCAATGACTTTATAGTGTGCGTTGTTAAATTACTGACCTAACAGCCCTAATTATACGTTGTTTGGGTCAGGAAGAATCTTAAACCGTTCCTCGGAATAGCCGCTTCTACTTTAGCCAATTTGCATTGTTTGCTTTTTTAACCCTGTTCTGTCAAATTATGCCTCTATTATTGTGGACAGTTTGTATATCTAGTATCTACGTCATCCGAAACTTTAACATGTTGTAATTTAGTAAAATAAAAAAATAGTTCGCAGCCTCTTTAGCTTTGTCAAAAAATGCCAGTAGCAATTTTATTAACTCTAGCCTTATCGCTGGACTTTTCTTTTCTTTCAAAATAATCATCTCCACCGTAAGTTGCGCGCTTCTTATAGGAAACACAGTAAATGAACTTCCCGTTGATCGGTTAAAAAAAACTGTTACTCAGTTTTTCCTGTGATAAAGAAAGAATATAAACGAAACCAGAACCATTTTACAAATGTAGTACAGACCGGGTAAAACTTGCATTTTGAATTGGAATTCGAACACGATAAACACTCACTCGGAAAAAAGTGGCACTCGATTATCAGACTTTTTAGACGTCCTAAAGAGAAATTTACATTATTACAAAATTTCCATGAAAGTAAAATGTAAAGTTGTAACTGTTAAGATGATTTTTATTTTTGACCTTGGACATGCATTATCTTGAATATTTGCATCGCCTCGGGAAAAAAATCACTATTTGTTCGGTTGAAAGATAATGGACAAACAAATAGAATATTGTTTGAAACCACCGAGACGTAAAATAGAGAATAAACGGCTTCAAATAATGGAGTAAAACAAATTTACAATCTCGTCTCAAAGAACGGAAATAGCTGTCTACATGCCTTTTGCAAAACGAGATCATCGCCGATGTTGCATATTTTGACAGAGCCATTTTGTTGACAATGTGTCTTTTGATATGACGACATCTGGTTGATATATCCAATTATCTGGCGCGCTTTCAAGAGCTGTCTGTCAATGTTACTAATCTGCCTAATGGTTGTGTCCGCACAATCCCACATCGTCATGAAATCGACACCCGACGATTGACATGAAAATAAATTTGCCACTATTGTTTTGGCATGACGTTTGTCTTCTGTGCTTCACTGCATGCTTTCATCTTTTTATTTTATCATATTATTTAATTCAGAGTTCCTTTTGAAGAGGGTCTTAAAGGTGTCCTTCTATGTCAGGCTAGAGCCACTGTCATTCTCGGAAGTTCTCTCCTAGGCCGGCACATTGCAAACCTTCTGTATTGCAAAACACTTTATGAGCAAGTATGATTTGTAGTGTGCATAATGTCCTAATTTTGCTGGTGACATCATTCAATTGAGGGTGTCTGCGCAAGCATTTCTGGAGCTGATAATTCATTGGTCTGTGCGAGAGGAAAAGAACTTGAGCACGAGAGAGAGAGAGAGAGAGAGAGAGAGAGAGAGAGAGAGAGAGAGAGAGAGGAGAGAGAGAGAGAGAGAGAGAGAGAGAGAGAGAGAGATATGGGGGGCTGTGTTTAGCATATTTATGCTAATATTCCACTCTGTGCAGTTGAGTAGATAGGTTTGTGGTTTTGCTAGGGTATCGTGCGTCCATTCCGTTCCACCCTCACATTCAACAACTAAACTTCGTCGTCTACAAAAACATGAGCTCGTCTTTGTACATTACCTTCTAACTTTGTTTTCTAACTCTGCGTATGTATGTATGTATGTATGTATGTATGTATGTATGTATGTATGTATGTATGTATGTATGTATGTATGTATGTATGTATGTATGTATGTATGTATGTATGTATGTATGTATGTATGTGTGTATGTTTGTGTGAAAAAAAGTGTAATAGACAATTGATCATCAATCAATCAATCAATCAAAGGCATTAAAATTGCGGAAAGTCCATTTCGACACAATGTTCTAAGGCGCTAAACAACAAACGCGAATTTACTTTTAAACATCTTTACAAATCGATGGCAGAGACAGACCAAGAGATCATTTGCATAATAACATTGGTTGAAACGTGAAAATCGGGTAGATCGTAAAGGTAGCATACACTTTAAAGGAGGAAAGACTACAACATTTGCTCAAAATTTCCGTATTAGAGTTTTCAGAAATTCTTTTACAAATCAAGAATAAAAATCAGGGTACACAGTACAAATTTTCGTACCAGAGAAACAAATTACCTATCACCGGTATTTGAAATTCAAAATGGCTGCCATCCCTGGGTTAACTCAATGGGGAAAATAAAGTTTTCGACTTTCACTAAAATAAGCCAGTGAAAACTTCATTACTTCAGCTTCATTCAATAATTGAATGAAGCTGAAGTAATGAAGTTTTGAATGAAGCTGAAGTAATGAAGTTTTCACTGGCTTATTTTAGTGAAAGACTTTTATTGCAGATTAAAAAAGTACGTGGAATTTTTGAGAGTCTGAGACGCATCGTACCTTACCTTTCAAGATTCATCTGACTGCAGCATTAGCAGTCCAGATGTTCTATAAAACGACCGACCTAAATGAACGACAATGGATTAATTTTTCCCGCGTTGGCGGGCAGCATTTATTGTACTTCGAGCACTGCTTGGACGAGAACAGGCGTTGATTACTTCTCTGAATCGTTAGTTTATTTATTGTCCTTTACGGACGCGCCGCCACAGCAGGACTAATCGTAATGAGGAATAAATTTCGATCTTCGGTCATTAATTCGTTTGCCGATGATACCCGATCAGACGAGAACTAGAAGGCATGCACGAGAGTAGCGATGATTATTTGATCATCTTAGGCTTAATTCGAATTTATATATTTTTAAGATTGGTTTACAGAAAAAAAACTTCCCATCAGGTAAGTTAAATGGTGTAACGTACGGCGAGAGATTTTGGCGGGAAACCGTTGTGGTGATCGGAAAAAAATACACGACCGACTGGCACGGAAAAGATAAGCGATTACAAATATCATCATTTTGCGCGGATTTTATTTTTTTCGATTATAAAGTAATTGCAGTCGTCATCAACTTTATCATTTTTCGAATTTTACCCTAAATCAGCCAAGGCGTATGGGAGAACACCTGTGATCTGTACTGGTTTACCGAGGAAAAAAGTTGATCGTATTCTATGATTAAAAGGACGGGAGAAATAAAGTAACACAGAAAATCGAAGAGACGAAAGTTAACTTTAGCGTAGGCCGCTTCTTATTTTCGCATGTTGAATGCAATGACTTTCTGAACTGAACGGAGCCATGAAAAAAGATCAGATTACAAAGAAGTTTACTTAATAATACGCCTCGAGGACAAGTTGTTGGACCCTTAAAATCTTACAACTCTGGTTCACAAAATGTGCCGGACTTATTTTAATCTTCTCGGGAAATTACATTTCATTGTCGCTCCTGTTTAATTCTCCCTTTGGGTTCACGATGTGTAAGGCCGTTTTAAATATCATGTATCGGTTGACTTTGGGTAATTTACTTTTTTAATCCAGAATATTAAAAGATGACCCGTTATTTTTGATTTTGTTGGGTGTGTTGCCTCAGGGCGGCTCACTTAAATGTGTTGCATCCATTTCATGATCTCGTAGCGATGACGTCTGAAGCAAAGACACATTATCATGTCTCTAAGTTACTTCATAGTAAAGGTACAAATCTTTTTATTAAATATAATGTGAAAGTTTGGAGCCAAGACTTAGTGCCGGGGATTTCGATCCTATTGTGATCATATGATTTTCTAAGCAAATCATTCCGCAAGATTAGGGGATCACCATGTATGATTTAGAGGTTGAAATCTTCCGAGCATGGTAGCCCCGTGAGGCACCGTTCCAAAATTGATAGCTTTTCGACACTTATCTTTGCCTCTTTTATGTGTGTTAGCTGGAGATTTCATGGAAAACGACATCATCGGCCTATTGAGGTGGAATGCACCTTAGGGACCGACATTCGGAGTCTGAAACTTTTACAATTCTTTTCTTATCTAAGCTTACCCCTTGTGAGGGGGCTCATTTCAAAGCTGTTTGAGTAAGGAAACTTTACCGTCTAAGTTTCTCAAAAAAAAATATTTTCCCAATAGAATTTACAGAGGGATGGCGATCATTTTGAATTTAAGATATCTTCAGATGTTAGGTAATTTGTTTCTCTAGTATTATATTTTGCTCGGTGACCCCAATTTTTATTCTTCACTTTTGCAGAGAATGGTTACTTGGCAAAATTTGAGCAAGAATTTAAGTCTTTCGCTTTCGCTTTCAAGGTTGCGTAGAACCTTATCATGTCGGAATAGCAAAGACACTTATTAATTGCCTTTCGAAATTGTTATCTAAGACACAGTTGGTGTGCATATAATGACACTGAGGGAAGGGTATTACATTTGCATGACCCTCCTAATCTTCCATTTCCCCCGCGCCGTTCGGCGATCAAGAGAAAACGGAAGATTTGCGTTGCGTGGCGAATTTACGACAGTGACGACGATTCGTAGAAGCGGCAGCCTAAAGTATCGGACACTGGCGATAAAAAGTAATAAGGTCCCATGAAAACCCCACGATAATCCTCTGGCTGCTGTGCACATCCTTTCCAAGGTACTACTTGACATTCCAGGTGTTTTCAGAGTTCCCCTCAAGATCACAGGCGATGAGAACTGATCAATGGTCATGCGACTGAAAGTATTTCGAGATAATTGCGAGGTAATAAAAGTTTCAAATTGACTATATTGTTACCTTCCCTCTCTTCTTTTTCACATTGTATCTGACGAACACCTTTATCAAGTACCACTTTTGGTAAAAATTAGTGTTATCAGAAATATAAATAACCCCAGTTTTTTATACTATCTTTACATTACGAAACTAATAATAATACTGCCAATTGTGACTTTTTATCAGCAAGGACTTTACAGGAATATCAATATTATATTTCGCAATCTAAAAATAATATTTCACCTCAGTTTTTATTTTCAAAATGGCTCCTTTCGTGCTCACTTATTGTTGAATATATCGTCACAACTGTTTTAGACCAGATTAGTGTATACATGTGGCAAAAATATAGCATGAAAATTATGATGAAAGGTGCAGTGATGCTAGTTGTTATGTGCTGCAAGTGAAATACAGCGATTATCTTGATTGCAAAATGTGCTGTGTACACCTTCGTGTTCATCTTCGTGTTCATTATTCCAGAAGTAAAAACTTCAGTAATGGGATTTTCCAACGGGATTTGCCAACGGGATTTGCCAACGGGATTTGCCCGGCAAGCGATGTTTATAGACCCCGGATGAACGCTGATGTCATAGAAATTGAGAACAATGAATTCAAAGTCTCGTTAGTGTTACAACAGCTGCATTGTGAGTAGTACTTGTCGAGTTTGCGAGCTTTAAATTTGTCGCGTTATTTTGGATCACCTTGCCGTTGAGAAGGGGTGGTTGACTATACAAAAGCTTGTTAGATGACCTATTTCTGACTGCAAGAACAGAAATTCGGATGGGACTAACACGACACACCTGAACTTGCGACCCCATGCTGTCGAACATATTAGCCGCATTCAGTTCGACTTAGTATTAACTATTCCTATGAGGTTGAAATCGGTAAGTTACTTTTTTCCATGTATGAGTGCCCTTAAAACTTGCAGTTGTTGAAACTAGAAACTATAGAGCGATTATGTACATGTATCATGTTCAAGGGTGAATCCATTCGGTCTATCGAGATTTCGTTACCGTTTGGCCAGTTTCAAGTTACAGCGAAATCGCCTTGTTCCACTTTCGCTCAGGCAAACGCACCTACATCATGATCCATCGAGTCGTGACCAGGCCACAACCACCTGCTGCTGGCCACAATGCACGCAATGCAATTATTCATCAAAGTCGACGACAGCGACGCCCAACCAAATGATATACTTCCATTTCGCCAGGCTTTGATGGTTACGCTTATTAAGGAGCAACGCTGTTTGAACGAAATCCCTAACAACTTGCATTTATCAAAACGCAGAAATCAACAGTTGTGTCACTGTGTAGTGTCGACGAACTAAAATAATTTAAATCAGTCACAAAGTGAAAATAGATTCTCAATAATATTACAACCTCGGATGTCCCTGGAAGTGAACTGGCTCTCATTAACTTATATTAACTCACCAAAAAACTTACATCCGTGGATCGCAGTTAAGGTCGGCGCATCAAAGATACGAAAATTTAGGTAACTTCGTGACGGCCTCCAAGCAACGAGAACCATGGGAGCTGAGCAAAGCCAAGGTGAGTTTGATCGTGCAAGTTTGTTGTCCCTCGAAGCACATCCTGTGTTCCTACGTTGCGCTCTATAACTTCACTTCATTTAAGTCAAAAACACGTCAGGAAAAGTTTCCCACGAATAACTTATTCATTCTTTGATATACAAGTACGACAAACTTTCAGGGGTATCAATGGCCGAATGTCTGTACGGGAAAAGATGGATGGCCGAGCACCAAACTTCTGACGGAGACAAAATCTTCATGACACGACAAACGTATTTTTATGAAAATAGTTTGATCGCGGCAACGATCGAATTCACACGTACATATGTATGTATGTATGTATGTATGTATGTATGTATGTATGTATGTATGTATGTATGTATGTATGTATGTATGTATGTATGTATGTAGGTCATTTACCCCACACTCATCATGACCTGAGTTCAATTAGTCTAGAACTTCTCAAGGTCACTGCCCTTGATGACCTAACAACCTTGAATTCAATTAGTCATGTTTGGAATGTTCTGGAAAGTTGATTAGTTGTGTAAGGGAGATAATGTTTAGAACAGTAATTAGCATGTCAATAAAAGTTCTAGATTGTTCTTATATGCCTTTATAAAAGGGACGTGCTCAGCTTCCAGTCAGACTTTTGGGATCGTGCCTCTTGTGTGTTACTAAACTCCAGCAGTAGTCATTCTCAAGACTTTTCAGACCTTCACTGTCAACGCTGGATTTATACTGTGAACTTTGTGCAGCTTCAAGCCTGCAAGCCAAAGGACTGTTCATTCATCCGACTGACTGTTACAACTCTGAGACTGGAGCTTTGCCGTCCCAGCTGAGATAAGTAATCTGTACACTTTTAAGCTTGTACTCTATCCCTGACTTAGCAATTAGTTTTATTTTTGTAATAAATTTTGTTTAAACGTTAACTGCTGAGTTCACCCTTTTGTTCGTTTTCTCTGCACGTAACAAATTGGGGGCTCGTCCGGGAGACGAATATTTTGAGCCGTTTGACAACATTTTGACAGCCTTTTCAAAACTACTGTATACTGTGAACTCAGCGAAATTCAATCATGGCGGAATTCAAGCCAGACGAATTTATGGATGACCTTGATCAGGACACATTTAATTCCCTCAGAAAAGACAACCTCATAGCACTGGCAAATTTCCTTAAAGTAGATGTCAAAAGATCTATGCGCAAGCGAGAAATTCAGTTCAAGATTGCAAAACATTTAGTTAATTCTGGCCATTTTGAAGAGTCTGCCTTAAAAGATTATGAGCCTGAGTCTTCCTTCGAACTCAAAAAATTAGAATTAGAAATACAGGCAGATTTGGAGCTTAAGAAATTGGAATTAGAAAAGGAAAAATTGCAAATGGAAGAAAGGGAAAGGCAGGAAAAATTACAAATGAAAGACAAAGAATTACAAATGGAAGAAAGACAGAGAGAAAAGGAGAGAGAATTGGAAGAACATCGACTACAGTTAGAAATGAGACGTTTAGAGCTTGGACAGTCAGGAAAATTCTTCCTTCAGACAAGTTTGACATCACTAAGCATTTCAGGTTAGTTCCCCCTTTCCAAGAAAAGGATGTTGATAAATATTTCCTCCATTTTGAGAAAATTGCTCAGAGTCTGAATTGGCCTAAGGAGTCCTGGTCTATGCTTTTGCAGAGTGCTTTGGTGGGTAAAGCCAGAGAAATTTACATTCAGTTGTCAGTAGAGCAGGCTTCAAATTATGATTCTGTGAAGGAATTAATTCTCAAGGGTTATGAGTTGGTGCCTGAAGCGTACCGTCAGAAATTTAGGGATTGTGAGAAGGTGAAGGATCAAACTTACGTTGAATTTGCTCGAACAAAAGAACAAACTGTTTGATCGTTGGTGTTCTTCTGAAAAGGTCAGTCAGAATTATGACAAATTACGACAGCTTGTTTTGATTGAGGAATTAAAAGGTGCATCCGGAGTGACATCAAGACATTTATCAATGAACAAAAGGCAGATACATCGGAGGTTGCTGCACGTTTGGCCGATGATTATTCATTGACCCACAAATCTTCCTTTCTCAGCAAACCATCCCAGTCCTTTTCATACAGAAACAATGCAGGTAAATTTAACTCGTCCTTTTCATCCAAGAATTTTTCAAAGGACAGTAGGAAATCAAATGACAACAGTTCACAGAGTTCAAGTAACACTCCCACATCATCAGATCCCAAGTCTCAATCTCCTTCTGACAAACAGTTTGGTACACTTTCTTGTAATTATTGTAAGAAAGACGGCCATTTAATGTCAGATTGTTTCAAATTGAAAAGAAAACGTGAAGGTCAAAGTGGTCAAAGTGGATCTAAGCCACCGGCTTTATTTCTTCATCAACTCAATTAGAGTCTAATAATGTGTGCAACACATTTTCTGAGGTTAAACCCCTCTTATCCCCAATTAATGAGGTCAAGGTCAATTCTTCTCAAGATAGCATTATGGGTATTTTCGAACCATTTATTCACGATGGTTTTATATCACTTTCTAGTGATTTCTCTTCCGCTACCCCTGTCAAAATTTTAAGAGATACCGGGCTTCCCAGTCTCTTTTGTTGGCAGATACCCTGCCGTTTCTGAAAAGTCATTTTCAGGTTCTAAAGTTCTTATTAAGGGGTAGATTGTAATGACTTATTCCTGTTCCTCTCCATAATGTCTATTTGTCTTCGGACTTTGTTTCTGGACCTGTGGCTTTAGGTATTAGGCCTTTTTTGCCTTTTGAAGGGATTCACCTTCTTCTTGGAAACGACCTTGCTGGGGACAAGGTCATTACTAATCCACTTGTGACTGATAATCCTAGTTTAGATCAGGATCCAGAGCCAATTGAACAAGAGATACCCGATTTATTTCCTTCATGTGCTATTACTCGAGCCATGTCAAAGAAAACTTCCGAGAATCAAAATACTCTCAAAAATAATGTCACAGATGTTGACTTAAATGACACCTTTCTCTGTCAGGTGTTTGACACGGATCATTCCGTTATCCCTCGTGGATTTGAAACTTCCAGTAAAACTTCTGCTGACCAAAGTCAGACATTTTCTAGATCAAATCTCATTGCAGAACAACACAAAGACCCAGATATTTTGTCTTTGTTTGACAGGGTAGATGATGAAGGTAAAACTTCAGATAGCTCTGTTTCCTATTATACAAAATCTGGTATTCTCATGCGTAAATGGAGACCTCCAGATGTTTTGGTTGATGACGATTGGGCTATAAAACATCAAATTGTGGTTCCAAAGCCCTATCGTGCTGAAATATTGCGCCTGGCCCATGAAACCCCCTGGGCTGGTCACTTAGGAGTCAGGAAAACTTATCATAAAATTCTCAGTCACTTTTATTGGCCTAATCTCAGGCAGGATGTAGCACATTTCTGTAAAACTTGTCACACATGTCAAATGGTAGGAAAGCCAAATCAGACTATTCCAAAGGCCCCTTTACAGCCAATTCCTGCATTTCAAGAACCATTTAGTAGGATACTAATAGACTGTGTTGGGCCCCTACCAAAAACAAGATCAGGAAATGAGTACATGTGACAATTATGTGTACATCAACTCGGTTCCCCGAAGCCATACCACTGAGAAATATAAAGACAAAGACTATAGTGAGAGCTTTAGTCAGATTTTTCACTTTATTTGGCCTCCCTAAATGTGTCCAGTCCGATCAAGGCTCCAACTTTATGTCTGGTATTTTTCAACAAGTAATGGATCAGCTAGGCATTAAACAGTATAGGTCATCCGCCTATCATCCAGAAAGTCAGGGTGCTCTTGAGCGATTTCATCAAACTTTGAAAAACATGATTAGGACCTACTGTTTTGACACAGAGAAGCAGTGGGATGAAGGAATTCATTTTCTGCTCTTTGCTGTTAGAGAGTCAATTCAGGAGTCTCTTGGTTTTAGCCCATTTGAGCTTGTATTGGACATACAGTCCGTGGCCCACTTAAGCTCGTTAAAGGGAAATTCCTATCAGACGATGATGATTGTCTGAATATTTTGCAATATGTCTCAGATTTTCGTACAAAGCTCTCTAAAGCATGTGAATTAGCCAGAGAAAATCTTGAGTCATCTCAGCAGTCAATGAAAACCAAATATGATAAAAACACCTCAAAACGGAAGTTTGAACCAGGTCAAAAAGTTCTTGTTCTACTTCCAATTCCTGGCAAACCACTCCATGCTCGTTACTTTGGGCCATACCTAATTGATAAGAAATTGAGTGATTTAAATTACATCATAATAACACCTGACAGGCGAAAACAAAAACAGCTATGTCACATAAATATGCTTAAGCCATATTTGGATAGGGATAATCCTACTATAACTCAGCCTGTCAGTACAGTCAGTTCTGGCCATTATGAAGATAGTGATACTGAAACTGACTTGAGTGAAAATACTCTAAACTCAAAGCTGGGCTCGGTCAAGCTTCAGAACTCAGAAATCCTGGAGAAGCTGGAGTCTACAAAGTTGGCACACCTCCAGCCAGAACAACAACAACAGGTGAAAGAACTGCTCCATGAATATAAACACCTGTTTCAAGATGTTCCAACGAGGACGAACGTCATCTATCACGACGTCGATGTTGGGGACAGTAAGCCTGGATCAGCTAGGCATTAAACAGTATAGGTCATCCGCCTATCATCCAGAAAGTCAGTGAAATACATTTGTCGCAAACTCAATGTTCACTGCAGTAAATCCAGCTACCCATTTTATTGCAGAATTCTGAACATTCCTAAGATCTTCGAGGCAGTTATTGTTCCTCATATCTATCAACATATTAAACCAAATATTTCCATCGACCAGCACGGATTTGTTAAAAACAGATCCACTACAACTAACTTAGTGGATTATACAGATTTCATCTCTGTTTCACTGAACATAAACAACAGGTAGATTCAATTTACACGGACTTCAGCAAGGCTTTTGACAGTGTCTGTCACACACTTCTCCTGTACAAAGCCGCCAAATTCGGTATATGTGGTAATCTGCACAGTTGGCTGGCTTCTTATCTTCATCTCAGACGACAGAGGGTAGTGTTTGGTAGTTGCTCGTCAAAATGGTACATTGCTTCGTCAGGTGTGCCCCAGGGTTCACTCTTGGGGCCACTACTTTTTGTTATTTCACTGTTAGATATTTCTGCAAAGCTCAGCTTGTATGCCGACGATGCCAAGATCTATCGCACCATCACATCCCTCGCTGACTGTGTCATGTTACAGCAAGATCTTGACAAATTTGCACAATGGTGTAACAACTGGAAACTGTCACCTAATATCAGTAAATGTAAATTTATCAGTTTTACACTAAGAAAAGAATCATTTCCTCTCTTGATTACTCCATCAATGGTACCCCTCTTCAACGGGTCTCTGTTGTCAAGGATTTGGGCATTTACCTTACTTCCAACCTTAATTATTCTTTTCACATCAATAACATTGTTTCTAGAGCCTTCAAATCTCTTGGTTTTATTAAGCGTCTCTGCCAGCCATTCAATGACATTTCAGCAATTATTTCTCTGTATTTTGTTTATGTAAGATCTATTCTAGAGTATGGCTCTGTTGTGTGGTCACCCCACCAGAAGGGCCGGTCAGAAAAAATCGAGAGAGTACAAATTAAATTAGTGAAATACATTTGTCGCAAACTCAATGTTCACTGCAGTAAATCCAGCTACCCATTTTATTGCAGAATTCTGAACATTCCTAAGTTACACAATAGAAGACTAACCCTTGACATGTGCTTTTTGTACAAAATAATTCATTCACATTATGATGCTCCAGATATTCTAAATCAAATCTGCTTTTATGCCCCCAGTAGAAATTTACGCAGGAAACCCCTTTTTAAACCAGACTTGTGTTCTGTTAATTGCAGAAAATTCTCGACAGTGCCCAGATGCATGTCTGTTTTAATGATATCTCTTTTAGATGTAATAGAGATATTTTTTCTACGCTGTGTAGTTTTAAAACTATTTTATCCAGTCATTTTAACAGTTCTCCTTTTTGATTTGTGTATGGTTTTTTTTTTCAATTTAATGTATCGTGCTACTTTTATGGTTGTCTTGTACATTTGTCTTGTGATTGTGTGACTTTTTGTTTCGCAGATCTGTTAGTGGGTTTGCCCGTTGATCTGTGTATCAAATAAAAAAAAAAAAAAAAAAAAAAAAAATAAAAAAAAAAAAATAAAAATAACATCCATACAGACTGAATCCAACAAAAGCGAAATATCTCCAGGAAGAAGTCAAATACCTGCTGGACAATGACTTTATTGAACCCAGTAAAAGTAACTGGAGTTCGCCGTGCATACTTGTTCCCAAATCAGATCACAGTTATCGTATTGCACGGACTTTAGGAAGGTCAACACTTTAACAAAGACAGACACTTTCCCAATCCCGAGGATTGATGACTGCATCGACCGAGTGGAAAAGCCAAGTATGTGACAAAATTTGACCTACTGAAGGGATTTTGGCAAGTCCCTCTGACGGATCGTGCTCGTGAAATATCCGCCTTTGTTACACCAGACGGATTGTTCCAGTACAAGGTGATGCCATTCGGAATGAAGAACTCTCCGGCAACGTTCCAACGGATGATCAACGACGTCATATCCGGGCTAGACGGGTGTGCAGCTTACGTTGACGACGTCGTCCTGTATAGTGACACCTGGGAGGAACACATCAAGCTCATGCAGAAGTTCTTTGAGAGACTGAGTAAAGCAATGTTGACTGTCAACCTTGCCAAATCTGAGTTTGGTTGGGCGAGGGTAACTTACCTCGGACATACTGTAGGACAGGGTGAGGTAAAACCTGTTGATGCCAAAATCAGTGCCATTTCAAGTTTTCCCATACCAAACTGCAAACGACAACTGATGCGCTTTCTCGGTATGGCTGGTTACTACAGAAAATTCTGTCCAAATTTCTCCACAATTACTGAGCCTTTGACTAACTTACTTAAAAAGAAAGTAAAGTTTGTTTGGTCAGAGCAATGCCAACAGGCATTTGATACACTTAAAGCCATACTGCAAAGTGCTCCAGTGTTGTCTGCACCAGATTTCACTTTGCCATTCAAATTAGCTGTGGATGCTAGTGATACGGCTGCTGGTGCTGTTTTATTGCAAGAGGATAGTCATGGTGTAGATCATCCTGTTTGCTATTTTTCACGCAAATTTAACAAATCCCAGAGAAACTACTCTATAATTAAAAAAGAGTGTTTATCTTTGATATTAGCTTTACAGCATTTTGAAGTTTATGTTACTTCTTCAAATCAGCCAATAGTGGTTTATATTGATCACAACCCTCTTGTTTTCTGCAGAAATTTAAAGGCAAAAATCAGAGATTGCTAAGATGGAGTTTAATGTTACAGGAGTTTAATCTTGATATTAGACATATCAAAGGCAGAGACAATTTAATTGCAGACTGTCTCTCTCGTATTTAGAGTTTATTGTTGTTCACTTTCAAGAAATTTTACTTTAGAGTAAAAAAATTTTGAGTACTTAAATCTTTTTCAAGATTACATTTGTAAAAGAAAGATTTTTCTTTGAAAAATTTTCTTTTTTGAAGAGGGGGTGTGTTATGTAGGTCATTTACCCCACACTCATCATGACCTGAGTTCAATTAGTCTAGAACATTCTCAAGGTCACTGCCCTTGATGACCTAACAACCTTGAATTCAATTAGTCATGTTTGGAATGTTCTGGAAAGTTGATTAGTTGTGTAAGGGAGATAATTTTAGAACAGTAATTAGCATGTCAATAAAAGTTCTAGATTGTTCTTATATGCCTTTATAAAAGGGACGTGCTCAGCTTCCAGTCAGACTTTTGGGATCGTGTCTCTTGTGTGTTACTAAACTCCAGCAGTAGTAATTCTCAAGACTTTTCAAGACCTTCACTGTCAACGCTGGATTTATACTGTGAACTTTGTGCAGCTTCAAGCCTGCAAGCCAAAGGACTGTTCATTCATCCGACTGACTGTTACAACTCTGAGACTGGAGCTTTGCCGTCCCAGCTGAGATAAGTATCTGTACACTTTTAAGCTTGTACTCTATCCCTGACTTAGCAATTAGTTTTATTTTTGTAATAAATTTTGTTTAAACGTTAACTGCTGAGTTCCCCTTTTGTTCGTTTTCTCTGCACGTAACAATGTATGTATGTATGTATGTATGTACGTATGTATGTACGTACGTTCCAAATTACAAATAAAGATCTGAAGACAGAAGTTAACAGAGTAAGTCGACATAAATCACTACAAAACAAACTATATGCCTTTATGAATGTGTATAGGCAACACTGTGCGCATGCACGAATGTAATTGTTGATGATACGTGTGTAAAAATATGTACAGTGATTGATTGTTGTAGCCAAGTGAGGTATCGTGGCTAATTCGAATGTTATGTCACGTATTAATCGGCGTCATTGAGACGCTACAACGATTTGAAAGAGTTAGCGAAGTATGTTTTATACCGACTACCTACTTGCATCTCCATACAAGAGCATTTAGAAAACTAAATTTCTCTCACGAGGAAAATCACCTATATACCCTCTCGGCCAGTGTGTCTTCAGTTTGCTACTTATGGTTCCAAGACAAGAAATCGACCTCTTTAATCTAATAATTCTCTGGTGGTTAATAAGCTCAGAACCCCCGTACATTATACATTTTCTGAAAGCCTAGATATAGGGAAAGATTTTGGTAGTCACAGTGTCACCATTGTTTACATAACTATCACATGACAGGTAATTTGCACAGCTTTTCGAAAATCTGTTTTCCGTATGTTTTGCCTAAATACCTAAAAATATCTGACTCAAACTTGCTTGAATGCCAGCTGTCACAACGCTCTTCAAAAAATGTCTCAGATTTTTGATATCTTGCTTAGTTTTTATTTGAGCACAATTTTAAAGATATCAACTAGGGTTAAATTCACCGAAAAAAGTTCTGAGACACGCTTTGGAAGATCCTTAAAACAGCATGCACTCACACAAATTTCAGCCACATATCTCAAAGCATTGAAACACATCATAGGAAATACCGATTTTTGAAAGGTTATGCAAATTACCTGTCATATGATAGTTATGTACACAATGGTGACACTATGGTAATCAAAATATTTCTTTATACCTAGGCTTTCCGAAAACGTATAATTTACGGGGGCCCTGAACTTATTAACCACTGGAAAATTGTTGGCTTAAAAAGTCAATTTCTTGTCTTGGAACCTTAATACCGTCAAAATTAGAAATGTTTGCTTTCAATGCTATCCTTGCGTTAATTTGTAGCCAGCGTTCTTCTCGGATACGCAGTCTTCAAAACTGACAGAAACATAATTATTGCAAAATATGTGCTCAGCCTACCTATACTTTACAATAGCTAAGAGTATTGGATATTACCCTTTGGTTCGATTTAATCGCAAGTACTGTATGACTCGTGCCATTGAACGATCACTCTGTAGGAAATCCCCAGGCTTTTGGTAATGAACTGTGCCTTTAGGTACATTAATAGAAAATACGAGAGATCTCGATCGACAAAAGTTAGAAAACTGTTTTTCTTTTTATCATGAGCGGTGGCTGTATCTAACGCTCTGAAAAATTCAGCTTGACTCATGAACTAAGCGGCGGCAATAGACGGTTCTAGATTACCTATTCGATGCAGAAAACCTACAGATACCTTTACTGGGATATTTCAGGAAAAAAATTACGGTAGAGGGGGGGGGGGGGGGTTGGACCGGAAATAAAAAGAGTCTACTACAAGTATTCAAAAATTGCGACAACATAATACAGGCAACAATTAAGAGCTATGCAACTTTCATGATCGTGTCAAAGCCAATGAAATGCTTTGCGTTTTAACTTGTCGGTTATTAATATTATTCAGTTTCCAGAGTTCAGATCTTTTAGTTATTCCCATTACATTTGATTGGCTGGAAACTAGGTCTTGAATTTACTAGTGTAGATGAGGAGTGAACATGAAGATCACGCTTTTCCAGTGAGAACGGGAACACATACGCCATCGGGTAAACGCGAGATACTTTTGGAAGCGAGCAATTTTGCATGCGGTGAATAAGTGCACAGGAATAAACATTGATAAAGGAGGTCCATCGCATGCAGTCATGACAGTTTTGAGTATTCGCTCTCGAAACCAGGTGAAAATGGAACGTCTTCCCGTACCGGAAATTACAGTGAACGACAACTACGACTTTGAACAAGCCTCCCCAAAACCGTACACCAGTTATTGAAAATGCTTTTAAGGCAGCATGAACGGTTTCCAAACACTGCGGGGAAATGATGTAGCTGCGCCGTTGTAGTGCCAACCTTTTTTATGCAATCTTTGAAAGAGAGAAAGTGTTGCGTGCATTTCAATCTAACCCCAGAGACATCAAAACGTATCACCTTTCTAATTTCTTCACAATTGTCATCAGTGGATGTCGACGAAGAAGTGAAAAACGCCGATGAGTATTGCAGTTCAAGACATGTCTTCTATGGATTCAGTTTTTCCTTTCGGATCGCAAAGGGCATCGATTCTGCATCAACCTTCATGGACAGGACTCGTATGTTTTAATTTATCCTCCGTGCTGTTGTGATTGACAGAACATGTCAGAATAATTTTGGCGCCGACGCTACGGGGGACAAATGCGCATTCAATCCTTGTTTTTGCTAAAACGGAAAAAAGAAGACAAAATCCATATCCCCGCAAGATGCGATTTACTGACAGCAACTGTCTTTGGATAAGCTAGCCGTATAATATCTTTCAAAAGTGTTGGGGTCCGTTGCGGCGAACACTAATCCTCAAACATTTTGCTTTCCAAGAAAAAAAATTCATAACGCAAAACGCAAGCCATGTCAGAAAACGTGCAAAGCCGAATATCAATTTTCCACACACAATATACGGTTTCAGCAGTGCGAACATAAACTTTAATTGCAGGTAAAAAGCGCAATTGATAAACCTTTAGATTTACAACCCCTGATGACATGGCCTCCCGTCGTTCAGTAAATATAGCTAACTTGGTATTCCATTCCATTAAACAACCTACCCTTATAGTCTATTTATCCGATAAAAATGCTTCTTGGTGACAATACTCATTCTACTTTCTGATAAAACTTGAAGTGATTTTCTATGAAAATGTACTACCTCGTTGTCGTTTTCTTCTATTTTCAATATCAAATAACATTATAAGAAGAAAGAAATTTTATGCTGAGGGATTAGGATGTAAATCAGGTAAACCTGTTCACAACGGACTCTCCTATATATATTTGTGAAGACACCCTCTCGGTACTTCACATCTCATCAAGGTTCTAAATTCTGAAATTCGAGCACGTTTTCTTAATTGTGTCCGAGTACTCATGCATAACCTAGTATCCATGCTATATCAAGTGTTATTTTGGAGAGGATATTTGCATACACTTTCAAATGTAAATACATGTTCACGTGCATGATAATGTACGTATTAAAACACTTGTAGTAAAGCGGCACAGCAACTGATGAATGTATGTATGTATGTATGTATGTATGTATGTATGTATGTATGTATGTATGTATGTATGTATGTATGTATGTATGTATGTATGTATGTCTGTATGTCTGTATGTATGTATGTATGTATGTATGTATGTATGTATGTATGTATGTTTTTAAGATTTCACTAGGTTTATTTGCATGTAATATTATATAGGGCTCAGCCCTTGGTGTCGCGCCAGGGGTTAAGATTGGCAATGTTATTTGTATTGATTCATGATAAAATGTAATTAATTGTTACTTCATAAACGTATATACTAGTATGACAACTTCCCTCTGATGAAAGCAGTTCACGTACGTACACGCGCGGACGTCAAACCCTGCAGCAGTGCAGGTAGGCCTATAGATTTTCTGTAACGTGTAAAAATTTTGGACAAAAATTGGCAAGTTTTACATTGATAACAGCCTATTGCGTTAAACAAGGGACGTATCATGCAATCATTATCATTGCAATGGTAACCGCACTGCCCAACTTCCACTTGCAAGCTGAAAACTATAGCGTTCCGTCTAAAAACTGGCAATTTTTGAATTTAATTATTGACACTGGGGGCGCTTTTCTAAAATTCAATCCCAGCATTCTTTGCGTATGCCACCGTTCATATGCACGACTGTTTTCTCCCTTTATCTATATTAACGATATTCTGTATCAGCGACAAGGTGCATAATAACATTTACTGGCTATAAAAGAGGTATATTTTATAAATGGCATGTTATATAATAATAATTTGTTTCGTATTTGTTTATTTACGAGTACTCAAAAAAAACATGGCGGCGCCCACGAAAGAAGGGTACACTTCCGGTTACTCGCATAGTATATTATGAATAAGCGCATGCGTAGTCAGTAAGCCGCTGGCGCGACTATAATTATGTTGCGTTTCGTATATGTATATGCACGCATCAGTGTTTATACAGCGTTTATTTCGAAGTAGGTTAAGACGCACTTACTCCGGCGATTGTTAATCCCTCGCAAAAATTTATCTTACCGACGTGCATGGGCATAATCCTACTTTTATAAAGATTCCAGCAATGCAAAATGATACAATGGAAGGGTCTTAGCATTATCAAGGCTGAACGCAATCCGAAATGAATAATATGGACTTCTTTAAGTGGAGGCTAAATCGTATTTAAAGGTCAAAACAATAAACCAGAACAAGTAAAATATAGGTTAAAATGAACGTTCCATAACCAAACGAATTTGTGCCATTATGTACAAACCTATTCAGTGCATTGATGTTGTGTTCAATTAGGTTTTGACCAGAAGTCCGGGTTGGATGCACAGGTGACCATCACCCATTGAAAAACATCTCCTCTACAAACATACAAAAACAGCAAAGAAAATTCAAGGAATGAAGATAAAAGCGAAAACGAATAAAATTAAAGTATCAAAACGACAATAAATTCACGAACAGAAGAAATTAAAGACACCTACAATATTACCGTGAGTAGGCCTAAGGTCTGAATGGCTTAACACAGAATAAAAAATACACTAAGTTAAACACGTCTATACCTTGTGTTGTGGCACTTACATAACCCAGATACATGAGTGTTCAGATGAAAAATAAGCGTTTAAATGATTCGTGTTGCATTTGAATAGTCTGAACTTATAGGGATGTTACACAAACTGGTGCTATACCTGTAAATGAAATACCGTTAACTATGCAAAAGGTTCTTTTAAAAAAAATTAATGACGATAACTTTCTGTGTTGAAGCGAGGCATCTTCACTGAAGCATCGCTGAGAGATTTAAACTCAACAAATGTGTTTATTGGTATTCAGATCATGGACATTGGTGAAACATTTCGCAAAGAAAACACAGCCAATGTATTGGGTAAATATAAATGGCTGCCACAGAGTGTGTAGTCTACACGTCACCGTTGTCCCATGACATCGATTCCCCAGAATCATAGCCTTCATGTTATTACTGCAACTGTCGGTTAGATTGAGAAAGGATGGACCAGGATTGTATGATGATTGGCAAAATTTAAATAAATGAAGATATGCAAATGTTTAGTTTCGTATTCCCAGAATACTTTCCATCTCGAGTGGGTAAGGCATGGAAATTTTAAATGTAGAATTATGCACTTGTGAATCTAGACTAATCAAAATAATTGGTAAAAAAACAGCCCGCGAAAATCATTTAGGAACGTTTTTGCTCAGCAAAGTCCCCAATTTCACGACGTCTGCAATCAGCATCTAACGGTAGCTCCCTAATACTTACTGTAAAACACAGCTTGGCTAGGGTATCTCTGAATTCCGAATTATACTTCTACACAAGTCATCCTTTAGCAATTGCTCAACCATTCTGAATACATACTCCATTTATAAATGTCCCACAAAGAATCAATCCAACTACTACAATTATTTGAGTAGTAAATGGAGTACGGGGTGCCAAAACAAAATTTGTCATAGTAGTGGGTATAGTAAAAAAAGGCGGCTGCAGCCTATGGCTCAAACTTCAAAACTTCAAAATTTTACTGAAAGAATAGACGATGCGGCTGCCCATCCACAGTTTGTCGTCCTAAGGATGACAACTGGTAGAGAAGGTAAAAAATCAACGGACAAAGGAAAGACAAATGTAGCTACAGCGTTAACGCCTCGCAAAATAGGAAATCGTACAAGAGGAAACAGGGAGACTGAAAGAGGCATAGCTTAAAATTAGCAAGATGCATTACAAAATTAAGATAGGGTGAAATGTATTACAGTGCGCGAGTGAAAAAACAACTATGGTACCGTGTCTAAAAACAACTAAAACGACTAATGAGACAAAGTTGTGGTGGGATAAAATGTGTCTAAATATTTCTGAACATAATAGTGTACGTGTCGAAATGAATCTTATTAACAGTAAATCTAGGGAAATAGATACGAATAGGAAAAGAGAAAAACCTCCTCTGACTTTGAGTTAACAACTTGATTTGTTCAGCCAGTGAACTGTCCGATAGTGAAAATATCAAGTAGACGTCAGAGTGCGTCGCAAGATAAATATATTTGTTCTCGCTATAGGAGTTGTATTGGCCATTTTGGGGTTTTTAACGTATCATATTATCATTCAGTACTTTGTCCATTGCCATCATTTGTTATCACGTAATTTTTATTTTTTGGATGCATGTGATCCCGATTACTGATTGCATGGACCAGTCCACATCTTTTTACAGACAAAACGGCAAGGTTGGAAAAAAAGGTGCAGTTTGTATTGAATCAGTGATTACCTGGATAATATCGTGTTCAAGGGGTGAATATATGAAGATGATGAATATATGAAGAAGAATGTATCTAACCGTGACTTTTGCTGACCATTGTATTTAACGTCAGAACATAGTACTTAATTACAACGCAATAACAGTAACTCTGTTTATTTCTCTCCGACTGAGTGAGGACCTCGCATCATTTTTGAAGGGAATAGATTTTGTTAAGATTGTTTTGATTTCGCTGCACCATTCCATTAGCTGGATTTGAAATAATTTTATCCTTTGTTCGTCGATGATATTGATCGCAGGGGTGGGCCAGTGGGGTCGTTCTGATGTTGATCGGATCACGCAAGCGCAGTCAACGATTTGTCAAACCAGATTTAAACTTTCAAGTGAACAATTTTTACAAAGTTGAATGACTCCTCTGAAGGTGATTCCGTTGAATGTATTTTGATCTTGAAATGATAGGGAAAATGCATATCTGCCACCATCCACTTATTTATAGCGATGGATTCTTTCTGATTCATAATGGTAGTAGATATGTGTACTCCGTTCCTGGGGTTAACTGATATTGCAACAAACTTGCAGATGTGGGTTTAACTTAGGTAAGATGAGCAGTGGGGATGGTTTCTTCGGACTCCCACTTTTTTATAAACACTGCTGGTCTTTTTTTGGAGTGGACTCGTTTTGAAACCCCTGAAGTAAATGAAGTTTTGACAATCTTGTTCCCCGATAACGTTAAAGACAAGGTTGGTGACCACTTTGACTTTCAAACGTGACTTGATGCGTCGGTAATGTTTCTCCTATCCTAAACTCTACACAGTGACTCACTAATTTTTTATTTTCTATTTTGAAAGAGAATACTAGTAGTTTGTTTCCCTTAGCAAAGCAGAAGTTTTTGAAAAAACGTTAAGCTTCAAGGCGCGTATTACTTTAATTGCCGTAGAAGTTTAAACATTGAAACACTAAACAGGAAATCGATAAAGCTATTTAGGAAGTGAGGTTGGTATCCGCGATTAGAAGGGTTCATCACGACTTAGACGTTGTCGACGATATTGAAGTGTTGAAAAAAAGACGCCTACGTCGCAGGGCTGAGCTGCAAATTGCGCGGAAGGACTAGCGAGAAGACTCAGTCTGATGGTGTACAGTGTAATTGGTTAACACGTGTTCGTGGGCGCTGATCAAAGATCGTCCGAGTCCGCGTGAAAGACGAGTTTCATGGTGTGAATATCAGCCTGTACTCGCTAAAACGAACTTCCAGCAGAACAGTGATAACTGATGTGTAGTGATAACGAAGAGGACATCCGCAAACGAAATTTTCCAAGATACCAGAAAACATTGTGTAAAAATTGGCTCCTAAAAGACGTATGCTTTTAAGGTAGAATGCGTCTCGGGGACAGATTTTCGCACTCTCAAATGTTTGCCTTAAAGGTATACTGTCACCTGTTCCAATTTTGCCACAGTTACCATGGAAAGAGAAAATCTAACCAATCACAGATAAGCGGGTGGCCGCTTTTTAAAACAGCGCCCTCACATGGGCAATTTGAATACCAAGGAATGCCCCTTTGACCATATATGGGCATATTTAGATTACAGGTGACTGTATACCTTTAATTGTCTGATCTGCGACTTATGAGGGCTCATTTTGAAGCTCGTCGAGTAAGTAATTTTTTACCGTCCAATTTATTAAAAATCGGAAAACTTAATTTTTTCTCATAAAGCTAAAACAGAGATTGCAACGGGGGATTTTGAAATTCAATCGTCGGTAAATGTTTTGTTGGTATAAAAATACAGTGTCAGACTCAGGTATATTTTGAACTGTGATCCCTAATATTTATTCTAGATTTTAAAAGGGGATTGATTAAAGTTTCCTTTGCG